>NC_073717.1:968977-1291970 GCF_023634085.1 Falco cherrug
GGCCGTGGTGGGCTTGGATGGGCCGTGGTGGGCTGTGGTCTGCCGTGGTGGGCTGTGGTCGGCCGTGGTGGGCTGTGGTGGGCTGTGGTCGGTTGTGGTGGGCTGGGACGGGCTGTGGTGGGCTGAGATGGGATGTGGTGGTCTGGGACAGGCTGTAATGGGCTGGGATGGGCTGTGGTGCGCCTTGGTGGGCTGTGTTGGGCCCGGATGGGCCGTGGTGGGCTGTGGTGGGCCGTGGTGGGCTGGGACGGGCTGTGGTGGGCTGGGACGGGCCGTGGTTGGCTGGGACAGGCTGTGGTGGGCTGTGGTGTGATGGGACGGGCTGTGGTGGGCTGGGATCGGCTGGGATAGGCTGTGGTTGGTTATGGTGGGCTGGGAAGAGCTGTGGAGGTCTGGGACAAGCTGTGGTGGGCTGTGGTGGGCTGGGACGGGCTGTGGTGGGCTGGGACGGGCTGTAGTGGGCTGAGGCGGGCTGTGGTGGGCTTCACGGGCTGTGGTGGGCTGTGGTGGTCTGTGGTGGCCTGGGACGTGCTGTGGTGGGCTGGGACGGGCTGTGGTGGGCTGTGGTGGGTTCTGAAGGGCTGTGGTGGGCTGTGGTGGGTTGGGACACGCTGTGGTGGATAGGGACGGGCTGTGGTGGGCTGTGGTGTGTTGTGACGGGTTGGCACGGGCTGGGACGGGCCATGGTGGGCTGGGATGGGCTGCGGTGGGCTGTGGTGGGCTGGGACGGGCTGGGACGGGCTGTGGTGGGCTGGGACGGGCAGTGGTGGGCTGGGACGGGCTGTTCTGGGCTGGGACGGTCTGTGGTGGGCTGTGGTAAGCTGGGACAGGCTGTGGTGGGCTGTGATGGGCTGTGGTGGGCTGTGGTGTGCTGGGACGGGCTGTGGTGGGCCGGGACGGGCCGTGGTGGGCTGTGGTGTGCCGTGTTTATCTGGGACGAGCTGTGGTGGGCCATGGCGGGCCGTGGTGGGCTGGGACGGGCCGTGGTTTGCCGTGGTGGGCTGAAACAGGCTGTGGTGACCTGTGGTGGGCTGTGGTGACCTGTGGTGGGCTGTGGTGACCGGTGGTGGGCTGTGGTGGGCTGGGACGGGTTGCGGTGGGCTGGGACGGGTTTCGGTGGGCTAGGACGGGCTGCGGTGGGCTGGGATAAGCTGTGTTGGGCTGCGACGGGCTGTGGTAGGCTGGGATGAGCTGTGGAGGGTTGGGACGGGCTGTGGAGGGTTGTGGAGGGCTGTGCTGGGCTTGGACAGGCTGTGGTGGGCTGAGATGGGCCGTGGTGGTCCGTGGTGGGCTGGGACGGGCCGTGCTGGGCTAGGACGGGCTGTGGTGAACTGTGGTGGGCTGTGATGGGCCGTGGTGGGCTGGGACGGGCCGTGGTGGGCTGGGACGGGCCGTGGTGGGCTGGGACGGGCCGTGGTGGGCTGGGGTGGGCCGTGGTGGGCTGGGACGGGCCGTGGTGGGCTGGGACAGGCTGTGGTGGGCTGTGGTGGACTGGGAAGGGCCGTGGTGGGCCGTGGTGTGCTCTGGTGGGCCATGGTGGACCGTGGTGGGCCGGGACAGGCCGTGGTTAGCCGTGGTGGGCTGAAACAGGCTGGGACGGGCTCTGGTGGGCTGGGACAGGCTCTGGTGGGCTGGGACGGGCTGTGGTCGGCTGTGGTGGGCTGGGACGGGCTGTGGTCGTCTGGGACGGATTGTGGTGTGCTGAGACGGGCCGTGGTGGGCTGAGACGGGCTGTGGTGGGCTGAGACGGGCTGGTACTTGCTGTGGTGGGCTGTTACGGGCTGTGGTGCGCTGTGAGAGGCTGTGGTGGTCTGGGACGAGCTGGAACGGGCTGTGGTGAGCTGGGACGGGCTGTGGTGGGCTGGGACGGGCTGTGGTGGGCTGGGACGGGCTGTGGTGGGCCGTAGTGGGCTGTTGTGGGCTGGGATAAGCTGTGGTGAACTGTGGTGGGCTGTGATGGGCCGTGGTGGGCTGGGACGGGCCGTGGTGGGCTGGGACGGGCCGTGGTGGGCTGGGGTGGGCCGTGGTGGGCTGGGACGGGCCGTGGTGGGCTGGGACAGGCCGTGGTGGGCTGTGGTGGACTGGGAAGGGCCGTGGTGGGCCGTGGTGTGCTCTGGTGGGCCATGGTGGACCGTGGTTGGCCGTGGTGGGCCGGGACAGGCCGTGGCTGGCCGTGCTGGGCTGAAACAGGCTGGGACGGGCTCTGGTGGGCTGGGACGGGATATGGTGGGCTGGGACGGGCCGTGGTGGGCTGGGACGGGCTGTGGTGGGCTGTGGTGGGCTGGGACGGGCTGTGGTCGTCTGGGACGGGTTGTGGTGAGCTGAGACGGGCCGTGGTGGGCTGAGACGGGCCGTGGTGGGCTGAGACGGGCCGTGGTGGGCTGGGACGGGCTGGTACTTGCTGTGGTGGGCTGTTACGGGCTGTGGTGTGCTGTGAGAGGCTGTGGTGGGCTGGGACGAGCTGGGACGGGCTGTGGTCGTCTGGGACGGGTTGTGGTGGGCTGAGACGGGCCGTGGTGGGCCGTAGTGGGCTGTGGTGGGCTGGGACGGGCTGTGGTGGTCTGTGACAAGCTCTTGTGGGCTGTGGTGGGCTGGGACGAGCTGTGGTGGGCTCTGGTGGGCTCTGGTGGGCTGGGACGGACTGTCGTGGGCTGGGACGGGCTGTGGTGGGCTGGGACGGTCTGTGGTGGGCTGTGGTAAGCTGGGACGGGCTGTGGTGGGCTGTGATGGGCTGTGGTGGGCTGTGGTGTGCTGGGACGGGCTGTGGTGGGCCGGGACGGGCCGTGGTGGGCTGTGGTGTGCCGTGTTTATCTGGGACGAGCTGTGGTGGGCCATGGCGGGCCGTGGTGGGCTGGGACGGGCCGTGGTTTGCCGTGGTGGGCTGAAACAGGCTGTGGTGACCTGTGGTGGGCTGTGGTGACCGGTGGTGGGCTGTGGTGACCGGTGGTGGGCTGTGGTGGGCTGGGACGGGTTGCGGTGGGCTGGGACGGGTTTCGGTGGGCTAGGACGGGCTGCGGTGGGCTGGGACGGGCTGCGGTGGGCTGGGATAAGCTGTGTTGGGCTGCGACGGGCTGTGGTAGGCTGGGATGAGCTGTGGAGGGTTGGGACGGGCTGTGGAGGGTTGTGGAGGGCTGTGCTGAGCTTGGACAGGCTGTGGTGGGCTGAGATGGGCCGTGGTGGTCCGTGGTGGGCTGGGACGGGCCGTGGTGGGCTAGGACGGGCTGTGGTGAACTGTGGTGGGCTGTGATGGGCCGTGGTGGGCTGGGACGGGCCGTGGTGGGCTGGGACGGGCCGTGGTGGGCTGGGGTGGGCCGTGGTGGGCTGGGACGGGCCGTGGTGGGCTGGGACAGTCTGTGGTGGGCTGTGGAGGACTGGGAAGGGCCGTGGTGGGCCGTGGTGTGCTCTGGTGGGCCATGGTGGACCGTGGTTGGCCGTTGTGGGCCGGCACAGGCCGTGGTTAGCCGTGGTGGGCTGAAACAGGCTGGGACGGGATCTGGTAAGCTGGGACGGGCTGTGGTCGGCTGTGGTGGGCTGGGACGGGATGTGGTCGTCTGGGACGGATTGTGGTGTGCTGAGACGGGCCGTGGTCGTCTGGGACGGGCCGTGGTGGGCTGAGACGGGCTGGTACTTGCTGTGGTGGGCTGTTACGGGCTGTGGTGTGCTGTGAGAGGCTGTGGTGGTCTGGGACGAGCTGGGACGGGCTGTGGTGAGCTGGGACGGGCTGTGGTGGGCTGGGACGGGCTGTGGTGGGCTGGGACGGGCTGTGGTGGGCCGTAGTGGGCTGGGATGAGCTGGGACGGGCTGTGGTGAACTGTGGTGGGCTGTGATGGGTTGTGGTGGGCTGGGACGGGCTGTGGTGGGCTGGGACGGGCCGTGGTGGGCTGGGGTGGGCCGTGGTGGGCTGGGACGGGCCGTGGTGGGCTGGGACAGGCCGTGGTGGGCTGTGGTGGACTGGGAAGGGCCGTGGTGGGCCGTGGTGTGCTCTGGTGGGCCATGGTGGACCGTGGTTGGCCGTGGTGGGCCGGGACAGGCCGTGGCTGGCCGTGCTCGGCTGAAACAGGCTGGGACGGGCTCTGGTGGGCTGGGACGGGATGTGGTGGGCTGGGACGGGCCATGGTGGGCTGGGACGGGCTGTGGTGGGCTGTGGTGGGCTGGGACTGGGCTGTGGTCGTCTGGGACGGGTTGTGGTGAGCTGAGACGGGCCGTGGTGGGCTGAGACGGGCCGTGGTGGGCTGGGACGGGCCGTGGTGGGCTGGGACGGGCTGGTACTTGCTGTGGTGGGCTGTTACGGGCTGTGGTGTGCTGTGAGAGGCTGTGGTGGGCTGGGACGAGCTGGGACGGGCTGTGGTCGTCTGGGACGGGTTGTGGTGGGCTGAGACGGGCCGTGGTGGGCCGTAGTGGGCTGTGGTGGGCTGGGACGGGCTGTGGTGGTCTGTGACAAGCTCTTGTGGGCTGTGGTGGGCTGGGGCGAGCTGTGGTGGGCTCTGGTGGGCTCTGGTGGGCTGGGACGGACTGTCGTGGGCTGGGACGGGCTGTGGTGGGCTGGGACGGTCTTTGGTGGGCTGTGGTAAGCTGGGACGGGCTGTGGTGGGCTGTGATGGGCTGTGGTGGGCTGTGGTGTGCTGGGACGGGCTGTGGTGGGCCGGGACGGGCCGTGGTGGGCTGTGGTGTGCCGTGTTTTTCTGGGACGAGCTGTGGTGAGCCATGGCGGGCCGTGGTGGGCTGGGACGGGCCGTGGTTTGCCGTGGTGGGCTGAAACAGGCTGTGGTGACCTGTGGTGGGCTGTGGTGACCGGTGGTGGGCTGTGGTGACCGGTGGTGGGCTGTGGTGGGCTGGGACGGGTTGCGGTGGGCTGGGACGGGTTTCGGTGGGCTAGGACGGGCTGCGGTGGGCTGGGACGGGCTGCGGTGGGCTGGGATAAGCTGTGTTGGGCTGCGACGGGCTGTGGTAGGCTGGGATGAGCTGTGGAGGGTTGGGACGGGCTGTGGAGGGTTGTGGAGGGCTGTGCTGAGCTTGGACAGGCTGTGGTGGGCTGAGATTGGCCGTGGGTGGTCCGTGGTGGGCTGGGACGGGCCGTGCTGGGCTAGGACGGGCTGTGGTGAACTGTGGTGGGCTGTGATGGGCCGTGGTGGGCTGGGACGGGCCGTGGTGGGCTGGGACGGGCCGTGGTGGGCTGGGGTGGGCCGTGGTGGGCTGGGACAGGGCCGTGGTGGGCTGGGACAGTCTGTGGTGGGCTGTGGAGGACTGGGAAGGGCCGTGGTGGGCCGTGGTGTGCTCTGGTGGGCCATGGTGGACCGTGGTTGGCTGTTGTGGGCCGGCACAGGCCGTGGTTAGCCGTGGTGGGCTGAAACAGGCTGGGACGGGATCTGGTAAGCTGGGACGGGCTGTGGTCGGCTGTGGTGGGCTGGGACGGGCTGTGGTCGTCTGGGACGGATTGTGGTGTGCTGAGACGGGCCGTGGTCGTCTGGGACGGGCCGTGGTGGGCTGAGACGGGCTGGTACTTGCTGTGGTGGGCTGTTACGGGCTGTGGTGTGCTGTGAGAGGCTGTGGTGGTCTGGGACGAGCTGGGGACGGGCTGTGGTGAGCTGGGACGGGCTGTGGTGGGCTGGGACGGGCTGTGGTGGGCTGGGACGGGCTGTGGTGGGCCGTAGTGGGCTGTGGTGGGCTGGGACGGGCTGTGGTGAACTGTGGTGGGCTGTGATGGGCCGTGGTGGGCTGGGACGGGCCGTGGTGGGCTGGGACGGGCCGTGGTGGGCTGGGGTGGGCCGTGGTGGGCTGGGACGGGCCGTGGTGGGCTGGGACAGGCCGTGGTGGGCTGTGGTGGACTGGGAAGGGCCGTGGTGGGCCGTGGTGTGCTCTGGTGGGCCATGGTGGACCGTGGTTGGCCGTGGTGGGCCGGGACAGGCCGTGGTTGGCCGTGCTCGGCTGAAACAGGCTGGGACGGGGTCTGGTGGGCTGGGACGGGATGTGGTGGGCTGGGACGGGCCGTGGTGGGCTGGGACGGGCTGTGGTGGGCTGGGACGGGCTGTGGTCGTCTGGGACGGGTTGTGGTGAGCTGAGACGGGCCGTGGGTGGGCTGAGACGGGCCGTGGTGGGCTGGGACGGGCTGGTACTTGCTGTGGTGGGCTGTTACGGGCTGTGGTGTGCTGTGAGAGGCTGTGGTGTTCTGGGACGAGCTGGGACGGGCTGTGGTGGGCTGGGACGGGCTGTGGTGGGCTGGGACGGGCTGTGGTGGTCTGTGACAAGCTCTTGTGGGCTGTGGTGGGGCTGGGACGAGCTGTGGTGGGCTCTGGTGGGCTCTGGTGGGCTGGGACGGACTGTCGTTGGCTGGGACGGGCTGTCGTGGGCTGGGACGGGCTGGGACGGGCCGTTGTGGGCTGTGACGGGCTGGGATAGGCTGCGGTGTGCTGGGACGGGCTGTGGTGGGTTGTGGTGAGCTAAGACGGGCTGTGGTGAAATTGGACGGGCTGTGGTGGGCTGTGGTGTGCTGGGACATGCTGTGGTGAACTGGGAAGGGCTCTGGTGGTCTGGAATGGGCTGTGGTGGGCTGGGACGGGCCGTGGCGGGCTGCGGTGGGCTGGGACGGGCTGTGGTGGGCTGGGACAGGCTCTGGTGCGCTGTGGTGGGTTGTGGTGAGCTAGAACGGGTTGTGGTGGGCTGGGACGGGCTCTGATGGTCTGCGGCGGCCCTGGTGGCCTGGGACGGGCTGTGGTGGGCTGGGACGGGCTGGTACTTGCTGTGGTGGGCTGTTACGGGCTGTGGTGTGCTGTGAGAGGCTGTGGTGGTCTGGGACGAGCTGGGACGGGCTGTGGTGGGCTGGGACGGGCTGTGGTGGGCTGGGACGGGCTGTGGTGGGCCGTAGTGGGCTGTGGTGGGCTGGGACGGGCTGTGGTGGTCTGTGACAAGCTCTTGTGGGCTGTGGTGGGCTGGGACGAGCTGTGGTGGGCTCTGGTGGGCTGGGACGGACTGTCGTGGGCTGGGACGGGCTGTCGTGGGCTGGGACGGGCTGGGACGGGCCGTGGTGGGCTGGGACGGGCCGTGGTGGGCTGGGACGGGTTGGGATAGGCTGCGGTGGGCTGGGACGGGCTGTGGTGGGTTGTGGTGAGCTGAGACGGGCTGTGGTGAAATTGGACGGGCTGTGGTGGGCTGTGGTGAACTGGGAAGGGCTCTGGTGGTCTGGAATGGGCTGTGGTGGGCTGGGACGGGCCGTGGCGGGCTGCGGTGGGCTGGGACAGGCTCTGGTGGGCCGGGACAGACTCTGGTGCGCTGTGGTGGGCTGTGGTGGGCTATGGTGCGCTGTGGTGGGTTGTGGTGAGCTAGAACGGGTTGTGGTGGGCTGGGACGTGCTATAGTGGGCTGGGACGGGATTGTGGTGGGCTGGGACGGGCTCTGATGGTCTGCGGCGGCCGTGGTGGGCTGGGACGGGCTGTGGTGGGCTGGGACGGGCTGGGAAGGGCTGTGTTGGGTTGTGGTGAGCTGGGACGACCTCTGGTGGGCTGGGACGGGCTGTGACGGGCTGTGGTGGGCTGTGGTAAGCTGGGACGGGCTCAGGTGGGTTGGGGCAGGCTGTGGTGCGCTGTGGTTGGCTGGGACGGGCTGTGGTGGGCGGGGACGGGCTTTGGTGGGTTAGTGGTGGGCTGGGACGACCTCTTGTGGTCTGGGACGGGCTGTGGTGGGCTGTGGTGAGCTGGGACGGGCTCTGGTGGGTTGGCACGGGGCGTGGTGGGCTGTGGTGGGCTGGGACGGGCTGTGGTGAGCTGGGACGGGCTCTGGTGGTCTGGGACATACTGTGGTGGGCTGGGACGGGCTGGGACGGGCTGTGGTGCTCTGTGGTGGGCTGGGACGTGCCGTGGTGGACCGTGGTGGGCTTGGATGGGCCGTGGTGGGCTTGGATGGGCCGTGGTGGGCTGTGGTCGGCCGTGGTGGGCTGTGGTCGGCTGTGGTGGGCTGTGGTGGGCTGTGGTCGGTTGTGGTGGGCTGGGACGGGCTGTGGTGTACTGGGATGGGCTGTGGTGCGCCTTGGTGGGCTGTGTTGGGCCCGGATGGGCCGTGGTGGGCTGTGGTGGGCCGTGGTGGGCTGGGACGGGCTGTGGTGGGCTGGGACGGGCCGTGGTGGGCTGTGGTGGGCTGTGGTGGGCTGTGGTGTGATGGGACGGGCTGTGGTGGGCTGGGATCGGCTGGGATAGGCTGTGGTTGGTTATGGTGGGCTGGGAAGAGCTGTGGTGGTCTGGGACAAGCTGTGGTGGGCTGTGGTGGGCTGGGACGGGCTGTGGTGGACTGGGACGGGCTGTAGTGGGCTGAGGCGGGCTGTGGTGGGCTTCACGGGCTGTGGTGGGCTGTGGTGGTCTGTGGTGGCCTGGGACGTGCTGTGGTGGGCTGGGACGGGCTGTGGTGGGCTGTGGTGGGTTCTGAAGGGCTGTGGTGGGCTGTGGTGGGTTGGGACACGCTGTGGTGGGTAGGGACGGGCTGTGGTGTGTTGTGACGGGCTGGGACGGGCCGTGGTGGGCTGGGATGGGCTGCGGTGGGCTGTGGTGGGCTGTGGTGGGCTGGGACGGGCTGTGGTGGGTTGGGACGGGCTGGGACGGGCCGTGGTGGGCTGGGACGGGCCGTGGTGGGCTGGGACGGGCCGTGGTGGGCTGCGACGGGCCGTGGTGGGCTGGGACGGGCCGTGGTGGGCTGGGACAGGCTGTGGTGGGCTGTGGTGGACTGGGAAGGGCCGTGGTGGGCCGTGGTGTGCTCTGGTGGGCCATGGTGGACCGTGGTTGGCCGTGGTGGGCCGGGACAGGCCGTGGTTAGCCGTGGTGGGCTGAAACAGGCTGGGACGGGCTCTGGTGGGCTGGGACGGGATGTGGTGGGCTGGGACGGGCCGTGGTGGGCTGGGACGGGCTGTGGTGGGCTGTGGTGGGCTGGGACGGGCTGTGGTCGTCTGGGACGGGTTGTGGTGAGCTGAGACGGGCCGTGGTGGGCTGAGACGGGCCGTGGTGGGCTGGGACGGGCTGGTACTTGCTGTGGTGGGCTGTTACGGGCTGTGATGTGCTGTGAGAGGCTGTGGTGGTCTGGGACGAGCTGGGACGGGCTGTGGTGGGCTGGGACGGGCTGTGGTGGGCTGGGACGGGCTGTGGTGGGCTGGGACGGGCTGTGGTGGTCTGTGACAAGCTCTTGTGGGCTGTGGTGGGCTGGGACGAGCTGTGGTGGGCTCTGGTGGGCTCTGGTGGGCTGGGACGGGCTGTCGTGGGCTGGGACGGGCTGGGACGGGCCGTGGTGGGCTGGGACGGGCCGTGGTGGGCTGGGACGGGTTGGGATAGGCTGCGGTGGGCCGTGGTGTGCTGTGGTGGGCCGTGGTGGGCTGGGATAGGCTGTGGTGAGCTGAGACGGGCTCTGGAGGTCTGTGGTGGGCTAGGACGGCTTGTGGTGGGCTGGGACGGGCTGTGGTGGGCCGTGGTGGGCTGTGGTGGGCTTTTGTTGGCCGTGGTGGGCTGGGACGGGCTGCGGTGGGCTGGGACGAGCTGCGGTGGGTTGTGGAGAGCTGGGACGGGCTGTGACGGGCTGTGGTGGGCTGCGACGGGCTCTGGGGGTCTGGGACATGCTTGGACGAGCTGGGACAGGCTGTGGTGGGCTGAGACGGGCTGGGAGGGGCTGGGACGGGCTGTGGTGGGCTGGGACGGTCTGTGGTGGGCTGTGGTAAGCTGGGACGGGCTGTGGTGGGCTGTGATGGGCTGTGGTGGGCTGTGGTGTGCTGGGACGGGCTGTGGTGGGCCGGGACGGGCCGTGGTGGGCTGTGGTGCGCCTTGTTTAGCTGGGACGAGCTGTGGTGGGCCATGGCGGGCCGTGGTGGGCTGGGACGGGCCGTGGTTTGCCGTGGTGGGCTGAAACAGGCTGTGGTGACCTGTGGTGGGCTGTGGTGACCGGTGGTGGGCTGTGGTGGGCTGTGGTGGGCTGTGGTGTGCTGGGTAGGGCTGCGGTGGGCTGGGACGGGTTTCGGTGGGCTGGGATAAGCTGTGTTGGGCTGCGACGGGCTGTGGTAGGCTGGGATGAGCTGTGTAGGTTTGGGACGGGCTGTGGAGGGTTGTGGAGGGCTGTGCTGGACTTGGACAGGCTGTGGTGGGCTGAGATGGGCCGTGGTGGTCCGTGGTGGGCTGGGACGGGCCGTGCTGGGCTAGGACGGGCTGTGGTGGGCTGTGATGGGCCGTGGTGGGCTGGGACGGGCCGTGGTGGGCTGGGATGGGCTGTGGTTGGCTGGGGTGGGCTGTGGTGGGCTGGGACGGGCCGTGGTGGGCTGGGACAGGCCGTGGTGGGCTGTGGTGGACTGGGAAGGGCCGTGGTGGGCCGTGGTGTGCTCTGGTGGGCCATGGTGGACCGTGGTTGGCCGTGGTGGGCCGGGACAGGCCGTGGCTGGCCGTGCTCGGCTGAAACAGGCTGGGACGGGCTGTGGTGGGCTGGGACGGGCTGTGGTGGGCTGGGACGGGCCGTGGTGGGCTGGGACGGGATGTGGTGGGCTGGGACGGGCCGTGGTGGGCTGGGACGGGCTGTGGTGGGCTGTGGTGGGCTGGGACGGGCTGTGGTCGTCTGGGACGGGTTGTGGTGAGCTGAGACGGGCCGTGTTGGGCTGAGACGGGCCGTGGTGGGCTGGGACGGGCTGGTACTTGCTGTGGTGGGCTGTTACGGGCTGTGGTGTGCTGTGAGAGGCTGTGGTGGTCTGGGACGAGCTGGGACGGGCTGTGGTGGGCTGGCACGGGCTGTGGTGGGCTGTGGTGGTCTGTGGTGGCCTGGGACGGGCTGTGGTGGGCTGTGGTGGGTTCTGAAGGGCTGTGGTGGGCTGTGGTGGGTTGGGACACGCTGTGGTGGGTAGGGACGGGCTGTGGTGGGCTGTGGTGTGTTGTGACGGGTTGGCACGGGCTGGGACGGGCCGTGGTGGGCTGGGATGGGCTGCGGTGGGCTGTGGTGGGCTGGGACAGGCTGTGGTGAGCTGAGACGGGCTCTGGAGGGCTGTGGTGGGCTGGGACGGGCTGTGGTGAACTGTGGTGGGCCGTGGTGGGCTTTCGTGGGCTGTGGTGGGCTGTGGTGGGCGAGGACGGGCTGGGACGGGCTGTGGTGGGTTGTGGAGAGCTGTGACGGGCTGTGGTGGGCTGGAATGGGCTCTGGTGGTCTGGGACGGGCTGGGACAGGCTGGGACGGGCTGTGGTGGGCTGAGACGGGCTGGGAGGGGCTGGGACGGGCTGTGGTGGTCTGGGACGGGCTGTGTTGGGCTGGGACGGGCTGTGGTGGGCTGGAACGGACTGTGGTGGTCCTGGACGGGCTCTGGTGGGCTGTGGTGGGCTGGGATGGACTGTGGTGAGCTGGGACGGGCTGGGACGGGCTGTGGGTGGCTGGGACGGGCTGTGGTGGGCTGGGACTTGCTGTGGTGTGCTGTGGTTTGTCCATCAAACAGCTTCTCTGTTTTTCTGTCTCTCAGGCCAACAGTTTTACCGTCTCCTCGGTCTCTGCCCCCTCTTGGCTTCATCGTTTCATTATTAGAAAGAAAGGACAGAACCTCGCCAAAATAACTCAGCAGATGCCAAAGGTATGGGTGAGCTGGTTAGCTTAGCACCCCCGGCGTAGAAAAAGGTTTAGTCCAGATCACTCGTCACGAAAGAGAGAGGTGTATTCTAGCGTGGGTAAAACCAGGGGGAAATGACACAGATCTTTGCCGTTCAAGGGAACCCTCTCTTTTACTGCTGCAAACACTGCTCCTCCTATGTTATTGTCATGGGTTGAGCCCTTCCAAGGAAGCTTTATGTGGTGCTGTTTTGAGAACTGATGTAGTAGGATACCTGGAAATGGCGAGTGCAGCAAGGCTTCTCCCTGGGGAGTTAGACGGTATCTAGATAAAGGCTAAATGAGTAAACTTCTCCAAAGCCCTTGCAGAAACCGGGACGGCACCAGAGCCTTGGGCTCTAGGCACTGCCATATGGCCGAAATTGTTAAGTTTCTGACTTGTAAAATTGTGGGGATTTGGTCTGGGCTTTTGGGGAAGGAGCGCATCTCTCAGTGGCAGGGATCGATGGTGTAGGCCTGACCAAAAGCATTGGCCTGGCTTGGATCTTGGCAAATTCTGAAGAGATTCATTGTCCTTCACCTCAAGGTTCACATCAAATTCACTGGAGGAGAGGATAACATCACTTTGGAAGGACCTACAGAAGATGTGCATGTGGCTCAGGAACAGATTGAAGCCGTGCTCAAGGAACTGGTGAGCTGCAGTTACTAGTTCCAGTAAGAAACTGGGGGAAGAAGGGGCAACAGAGCAGAGGTGATGAGGTGTTTGTCACATCCATAGGATGTCTTGGCATGCTTAATCGAACTTGCAGGAGACAAATTGTGTGGCAGGTGGATGACACCCCTTGGTCATCCATAGCATCCTTGAAAAGTCAGCATTAATTTTTTTGGTGCGGAGAAGGAAGGATTCTCTTGGTTATAGCTGGAGAGGCATAGAAGTGAGTCTTTTCAATGTTTCATGAGCACAATGCTCTCTTCTCAAAGCAGAGGAATGCTTGTGCTCTGCTTAAGAGCAGAAGTGCTTGTAGCTGACCGCTGGTGAGTCAGTGCCAATACTGGCAGTAGGCAGTTACTTAGGGCACGAGACAGAAGCGGTGGCCTGTCCTACCTGGCCCTATATAATATAATATATAATAGTGGACATACATACATATATAGATATAGATATAAAAATATAATTCTTTTTAGATCCACGGGATGGATTACGCAATAATCAAGGCTGACCACCAATTCCACCGACACCTCATTGGCAAGAACGCAGCTAAACGGTAAGTGGAGTGCCTTTCTAGTCCTTCCCATGCTCACACTCTTCGTGTTTAGTAGATGGTATCAGGGGCTCTGTAGCTCACCCAGTGTGCTGTCTCCATCACGTTTCCTCTGCTTTCCTGGAGTGGTGGTGGTACAAGGAGAGAAATGGGCCGTGAGGCCTTGCGATGGCTTTAACGTGTGAAAGTACCTTGGGAGCCTGAACAGTAGTGGAATTACTTCTCTGTGCGAATGACATTTTAGCAGCCAGTTGTGGGTGGTGGAAATGTGCTTGGTGAGCTTCTCCCTGTAGAGGAATGAAGGCGGTGGGTTGATTAGCATTGATAACACGCAGCTGTGGCCTTGCCTCAGAGGCAGTGGGTTGATTGACGTG
The DNA here is from genome assembly GCF_023634085.1 of Falco cherrug. Classification (NCBI taxonomy): domain Eukaryota; kingdom Metazoa; phylum Chordata; class Aves; order Falconiformes; family Falconidae; genus Falco; species Falco cherrug. The sequence continues at coordinate 982,149 of NC_073717.1, forward strand.
GATGACGTGCAGGTGTAGCTGGTTCCCGCTAAGGGGTTAAATAGCCCTGTGGCTTGTGGGAGAGGGTGTCAGCTGGAGGAGGAGCAGTGTGGTCTGGCCTCTGGAGGAAGGCGCTACAGCACCGGCAGTAGAATATGGTCAACGGTAGAGCCTTGTTGCGGTCTGCTAGTTTGATAGCACTGCAACGTGACCCCAGCCAAGAGTTTGGGGTAGAAAGGAACGATTATCTTCTGCTCTAAATGTGATACTGTTTGGGGAAGAAACACGCCTCGCTCTGACAAGGGAACAATGGGCTCTGTAGATGCCACGGTATTTACTTGGACAGGCTCTCGTGTGGCACAGGTCTGCTCTCACTGAACTCCAGGGGGAAGAGGCAATTTCCCCTGTCTCAACCCTACCCCGCTGAGCCCTTCCCAGAGGCGGCTTTACTTCTTCAACAGCCTCTGAGCAGTGATAATCAAGGTGCCTTGCTTCCAGGTCTTTGCCTAGCAGATGGCGTCACCACAGTCCTTGCCTCGAAGTGAACAGGATGAAGGATCTGTACAAGGTGTCTGTGCGCATTCCCCCGGACAACGAGAAGAGCAACCCGATCAGAATGGAAGGAGACCCACAGGGGGTCCCACAGGCCAAGAAAGAGCTGCTGGAACTCGCTTCCCGTATGGTGAGTGGGTAGGACGTGATGTTTGGGAGACTGCAGGGTTTGCGCTCTCGTGTTCCCTTGTAACCTTCTGGTGCGAGTGTGTGCCCCTTGCCCACCGAGCACTTGGATCTCATGACAAGTGCAAGTTCCTCTTCACAAATGTCTTCCCCTGTTCCCTCGGGTAGCCTTTCTCTGTCAACGCAGAGTGAATTTTGTCTGGAGAAAAGAGGGACAGTGCTGGCAAGTAAACCGTCGGGCAGCAAACCGCTAAGTCAAAGTAGATGGCTCTCCGGCTGAACACTCAGTGTGCCCTCTGTTCCCATCAGGAAAATGAACACGCTGCGGACCTAATCGTTGAGCAGAAATTCCACCGGACCATCATTGGGCAGAAGGCTGAGCGGGTCTGGGAAATCCGGGAGCAATTCCCAGAGGTAAGGCTTTGTAGGAGAGGAGGAATCCAGAGGGGATATTTCCTACATGGGTAGTAGGCCTGTCGTCACAGAAGTCGTAACTTTAGTGGCTCTGTAGCGCAAGTGTCTGAGAAGATAGTTCTTTTAGCCAGAGGCCGCTAACACGGTTCCCCGTTTCTGAATGGGAAAAGGGCATGAGTAGGATCCCCCCAACCTTTGCATGTGTCTGACACAAGGGTTCTTGCTTTTGCTTGAGCTAACTAGAAATGACCGCTCCTGCAGGTTATCATCAGCTTCCCAGACCCTGCACACAAGAGTGACATCGTCCAACTCCGAGGTCCCAAAAACGAGGTGGAGAAGTGCACCGAGTACATGCAAAAGATGGTGGCAGACCTGGTAAGGAGGTCTTCTGCCTGCTCTTCCCTCCTACGTGCCTGGATAACCCTGGGGCAAAGCAGAGCTCTACTGGCTTGGGTAGAGCTAAAACACCTCAAGAGGAGGGAGCTGTCAGCTCTGTTTTGGCTGAATGGAGGCAGGGGGATAGTACCTGTTATGGGAAGGCTATAGGGGAACGTCCTTGCCTTTGTTTAGTCTTACAAAAGTCCCTCGTATAGAGAACTTCCTTGGGTCTAAGCCTGTTTTCAAAAGCTCGTTTATCAGAGCTCCTGAAGTCAGGCCTCCCTTGCCACGACAGTGTAAACTTCATGTCTCCCTTCCTTTCTCCCTTAGGTTGAAAACAGCTTTTCTATTTCTGTCCCCATCTGCAAACAGTTCCACAAGAACATCATAGCGAAAGGAGGTGCCAAAATCAAGAAGGTGAGATACTGTTCCTAACACAGGTGAGCCGGGACGGGCCGCGGTGGGCCGGGACGGGCTGGGACAGGCTGTAACCGGCTGTGGTGTGCTGTGGTGGGCTGGGACGGGCCGTGGTGGGCTGGGACGGGCCGGGGTGGGCTGGGACGGGCCGGTACTTGATGTGGTGGGCTGGGACGGGCCGTGGTGGGCTGTGGTGTGCCGTGATGGGCTGGGACGGGCCGTGGTGGGCTGTGGTGTGCCGTGATGGGCTGGGACGGGCCGTGGTGGGCTGTGGTGTGCCGTGGTGTGCCGTGGTGGGCTGTGGTGTGCCGTGGTGGGCTGTGGTGTGCCGTGGTGGGCTGGGACGGGCTGTGGTGGGCCGTGGTGTGCTCTGGTGGGCCATGGTGGACCGTGGTTGGCCGTGGTGGGCCGGGACAGGCCGTGGTTAGCCGTGCTGGGCTGAAACAGGCTGGGACGGGCTCTGGTGGGCTGGGACGGGATGTGGTGGGCTGGGACGGGCCGTGGTGGGCTGGGACAGGCTGTGGTGGGCTGAGACGGGCCGTGGTGGGCTGAGACGGGCCGTGGTTGGCTGGGACAGGCAGTGGTGGGCTGTGGTGTGATGGGACGGGCTGTGGTGGGCTGGGATAGGCTGTGGTTGGTTATGGTGGGCTGGGAAGAGCTGTGGTGGTCTGGGACAAGCTGTGGTGGGCTGGGACGGGCTGTGGTGGGCTGGGATGGGCTGTGGTGGGCTGGGACGGGCTGTAGTGGACTGAGGCGGGCTGTGGTGGGCTTCATGGGCTGTGGTGGGCTGTGGTGGTCTGTGGTGGCCTGGGACGTGCTGTGGTGGGCTGGGACGGGCTGTGGTGGGCTGTGGTGGGTTCTGAAGGGCTGTGGTGGGCTGTGGTGGGTTGGGACACGCTGTGGTGGGTAGGGACGGGTTGGGATGGGCTGCGGTGGGCTGTGGTGGGCTGGGACGGGCTGTGGCGTGTTGTGACGGGTTGGCACGGGCTGGAACGGGCCGTGGTGGGCTGGGATGGGCTGCGTTGGGCTGTGGTGGGCTGTGGTGGGCTGGGACGGGCTGTGGTGGGTTGTGGTGGGCTGGGACGGGCAGTGGTGGGCTGGGACGGGCTGTGGTGGGCTGGGACGGTCTGTGGTGGCTGGGACGGTCTGGTGTGGGCTGTGGTAAGCTGGGACGGGCTGTGGTGGGCTGTGATGGGCTGTGGTAGGCTGTGGTGTGCTGGGATGGTCTTTGGAGGGTTGGGACGGGCTGGGACGGGCTGGGACGGGCTGGGACGGGCTGTGGTGGGCCGGGACGGGCCATGGTTTGCTGTGGTGCGCCTTGTTTAGCTGGGACGAGCTGTGGTGGGCCATGGCGGGCCGTGGTGGGCTGGGACGGGCCGTGGTTTGCCGTGGTGGGCTGAAACAGTCTGTGGTGACCGGTGGTGGGCTGTGGTGACCGGTGGTGGGCTGTGGTGACCGGTGGTGGGCTGTGGTGGGCTGGGACGGGTTGCGGTGGGCTGGGACGGGTTTCGGTGGGCTAGGACGGGCTGCGGTGGGCTGCGACGGGCTGCGGTGGGCTGGGATAAGCTGTGTTGGGCTGCGACGGGCTATGGTAGGCTGGGATGAGCTGTGGAGGGTTGGGACGGGCTGTGAAGGGTTGTGGAGGGCTGTGCTGGGCTTGGACAGGCTGTGGTGGGCTGAGATGGGCCGTGGTGGTCTGTGGTGGGCTGGGACGAGCCGTGCTGGGCTAGGACGGGCTGTGGTGAACTGTGGTGGGCTGTGATGGGCCGTGGTGGGCTGGGACGGGCCGTGGTGGTCTGGGACGGGCCGTGGTGGGCTGGGGTGGGCCGTGGTGGGCTGGGACGGGCCGTGGTGGGCTGGGACAGGCTGTGGTGGGCTGTGGTGGACTGGGAAGGGCCGTGGTGGGCCGTGGTGTGCTCTGGTGGGCCATGGTGGACCGTGGTTGGCCGTGGTGGGCCGGGACAGGCCGTGGTTAGCTGTGCTGGGCTGAAACAGGCTGGGACGGGATGTGGTGGGCTGGGACGGGCCGTGGTGGGCTGGGACGGGCTGTGGTGGGCTGTGGTGGGCTGGGACGGGCTGTGGTCGTCTGGGACGGGTTGTGGTGAGCTGAGACGGGCCGTGGTGGGCTGAGACGGGCCGTGGTGGGCTGGGACGGGCTGGTACTTGCTGTGGTGGGCTGTTACGGGCTGTGATGTGCTGTGAGAGGCTGTGGTGGTCTGGGACTAGCTGGGACAGGCTGTGGTGGGCTGGGACGGGCTGTGGTGGGCCGTAGTGGGCTGTGGTGGGCTGGGACGGGCTGTGGTGGTCTGTGACAAGCTCTTGTGGGCTGTGGTGGGCTGGGACGAGCTGTCGTGGGCTGGGACGGGCTGTGGTGGCCTGGGACGGGCCGTGGTGGGCTGGGACGGGCTGTGGTGGGCTGGGACGTGTTGTTGTGAGCTGAGACGGGCCGTGGTGGGCTGAGACGTGCCGTGGTGGGCTGAGACAGGCCATAGTGGGCTGGGACGGGCTGGTACTTGCTGTGGTGGGCTGTTACGGGCTGTGGTGGGCTGGGACGGGCTGTGGTGGGCCGTAGTGGGCTGTGGTGGGCTGGGACGGGCTGTGGTGGGCCGTAGTGGGCTGTGACAAGCTCTTGTGGGCTGTGGTGGGCTGGGACGAGCTGTGGTGGGCTCTGGTGGGCTGGGACGGACTATCGTGGGATGGGACGGGCTGTCGTGGGCTGGGACGGGCTGGGACGGGCCGTGGTGTGCTGGGACGGGCCGTGGTGGGCTGGGACGGGCCGTGGTGGGCTGGGACGGGCTGTGGTGGGCTGGGACGGGCTGGGACGGGCTGTGGTTGGCTGGGACGGGCTGTGGTGTGCTGGGATAGGCTGTGGTGGGCTGGGACGGACTGTGGTGGGCTGGGACAAGCTGTGGTTGGCTGTGGTGGGCTGAGACGGGCTGTGGAGGGCTGGGACGGGCTGTGGTGGTCTGGGACGGGCTGTGGTGGGCTGGGACGGGATGCGGTGGGCCGTGGTGGGCTGGGACAGGCTGTGGTGGGCTATGACGTGACGTGGTGTGCCGTGGTGAACTGTGGTGGGCTGTGGTAAGCCGTGGTGGGTTGTGGTGGGCCGTGGTGGGCTGTGGTCGGACGTGGTGGGCTGGGACAGGCTGTGGTGAGCAGGGAAGGGCTGTGGTGGGCTGTGGTGGGCTGGGACGGGCTGTGTTGGGCGGGGACGGGCTTTGGTGGGTTCTGATGGGCTGGAACGGGCTCTGGTGGGCTGGGACGGGCTGTGGTTAGCTGTAATGGGCTGTGGTGGGCTTGGACGGGCTTTGGTGGGTTGTGGTGAGCTGAGATGGGCTGGGACGGGCTGGGACAGGCTGTGGTGGGCTGTATTGGGCTATGGTGGGCTGGGACGGGCTCTGGTGGGCCGGGACGGGCTGTGGTGTGCTGAGACGGGCTCTGGTGGGCCAGGACGGGCTGTGGTGGGACGGGATGGGCTATGGTGGGCCGGGACAAGCTGTGGTAGGTTGGGACGGGCTGTGGTGGACTGGGACGGGCTCTGGTGGGCTGGAACATGCCGTGGTGGGCTGGGATTGGCTGTGGTGGGGTGTGGTGAGCTGAGACGGTCTGGGAGGGGCTGGAACGGGCTGGGCCGGCTCTGGGGGTCTGGGAGGGGCTGGGAAGGCGTGTAATGGGCTGGGACGAGCTGGGACGGGCTGGGACGGGCAGTGGTGGGCTGGGACGGGCAGTGGTGGCCTGAGGTGGGCCGCGGTGGGCCGGGCCGGACCATGGTGGGCCGGGACGGGCGGTGATGGGCCTGGACGGGCCGTGGTGGACTGTAGTGGGCTGGGACGGGCTTTGGTGGGCTATGACGTGCTGTTGTAGGCTGTGGTGTGCTGGGACGGGCTGTGGTGGGCTGGGACGGGCTGTGGTGGGCTGGGACGGGCTGTGGTGGGCTGGGACGCGCTGTGCTATGCTGGGACGCGCTGTGGTGGGCTGGGACGGGCTGTGGTTGGCTGGGACGGGCTGTGGTGGGCTGGCACGCGCTGCGGTGGGCTGGGAAGGGCTATGACGGGCTGTGGTGGGCCAGGACCAGCCTTGGTTGGCCATGACGGGCCGTGGTGGGCCGGGCCGGGCTGTAGTGAGCGGGGACAAGTTGTGGTGGGCGGGGACAGGCTGTGGTGAGCAGGGAAGGGCTGTGGTGGCCTGGGACAGGCTGGGACGGGCTGTGGTGAGCGGGGACAGGCTGTGGTGGGCGGGGACGGGCTTTGGTGGGCTCTGGTGGGCTGGAACGGGGTCTGGTGGGCTGGGACGGGCTTTGGTAAGCTGTAATGGGCTGTGGTGGGCTTGGACGGGCTGTGGTGGGTTGTGGTGAGCTGAGACGGGCTGTGGTGGGCTGTATTGGGCTGTGGTGGGCTGTATTGGGCTGTGGCGGGCTGGGACGGGCTGTGGCAGGCTGGGACGCGCTGTGGTGGGCTGTGGTGGGCCGGGATGGGCTGTGGTGGGCTGGGACGGGCTGTGGTGGTCTACGGTAGCCTGTGGTGTGCTGTATTGGGCTGTGGTGGGCTGTATTGGGCTGTGGTGGTCTGGGACGGGCTTTGGTGTGCTGTGGTGTGCTGAGACGGGCTCTGGTGGGCCGTGACGGGCTGTGGTGGGCCGTGACGGGCTGTGGTGGGCCGTGACGGGCTGTGGTGGGCCGTGACGGGCTGTGGTGGGCCGTGACGGGCTGTGGTGGGCCGTGACGGGCTGTGGTGGGCCGTGACGGGCTGTGGTGGGCCGGGATGGGCTGTGGTGGGCCGGGACGGGCTGTGGTGGGACGGGACGGGCTGTGGTGGGACGGGATGGGCTGTGGTGTGCCGGGACGGGCTGTGGTGGGCTGGGACGCGCTGTGGTGCACTGGGACGAATTGTGGTGGGCTGGGACGGGCTGTGGTGAGCCGTGGTGGACCGTTGTGGGCTGGGACGGGCCGTGGTGAACTGTGGTGGGTTGGGACGGGCTGTGGGGGGCTGGGTCGGGCTAAGACGGGCTGTGGTGGGCTGGGACGGGTCGCAGTGGGCTGGGACGGGCTATGGTGGGCCGGGACAAGCTGTGGTAGGTTGGGACGGGCTCTGGTGGACTGGAACGGCCTCTGGTGGGCTGGAACAGGCCGTGGTGGGCTGGGATGGGCTGTGGTGGGGTGTGGTGAGCTCAGACGGTCTGGGAGGGGCTGAAACGGGCTGGGCCGGCTCTGGGGGTCTGGGAGGGGCTGGGAAGGCCTGTGGTGGGCTGGGACGAGCTGGGACGGGCTGGGACGGGCACTGGTGGGCTGGGACGGGCAGTGGTGGGCTGGGACGGGCAGTGGTGGGCTGGGACGGGCTGTGGTGGGCTGGGACGGGCTGTGGTGGGCTGAGGTGTGCCGCGGTGGGCCGGGACGGACCATGGTGGGCCGGGACGGGCGGTGATGGGCCTGGACGGGCCGTGGTGGACCGTAGTGGGCTGGGACGGGCTTTGGTGGGCCGGGACGTGCTGTTGTAGGCTGTGGTGTGCTGGGACGGGCTGTGGTGGGCTGGGACGGGCTGTGGTGGGCTGTGGTGGGCTGGGACGCGCTGTGGTGGGCTGGGAAGGGCTGGGACGGGCTGTGGTGGGCTGGGACGGGCCGTGGTGGGCCAGGACCGGGCTGTAGTGGGCGGGGACAGGCTGTGGTGAGCAGGGAAGGGCTGTGGTGGCCTGGGACGGGCTGTGGTGGGCTGGGACGGGCTGTGGTGGGCTGGGACGGGCTGGGACGGGCTGTGGTGGGCTGGGACGGGCTATGGTGGGCTGGGACGGGCTGTGGTGGGCTGAGGTGGGCTGTGGTGGGCTGGGACGGGCTGTGGTGGTCTGCGGTAGGCTGTGGTGTGCTGTAGTGTCCTGTGGTGGGCTGGGACGGGCTGTGGTGGGCTGGGACAAGCTGTGGTGGGCTGGGACGGGCTGTGGTGGGCCGTGTTTGGCTGTGGTGGGTTGTGGTGGGCTGGGACAGGCTGTGGTGAGTTGAGACGGGCTGTGGTGTGTTGGGACACGATTTGGTGGGCTGGGCCGGGCTGTGGTGGGTTGGGATGGGCTCTGGTGCGCTGTGTTGGGTTGTGATGAGCTGAGACAGTCTGTGGTGGGTTGGGGCGTGCTGTGGAGAGCTGTGGAGGGCTGTGGTGGGCTTGGACAGGCTGTGGTGGGTTGTGATCTGTCGTGGTGGGCCGTGGTGTGCTGGGACGGGCCGTGGTGGGCCGGGACAGGCCGTGGTGGGCCGGGACGGGCTATGGTAATCAGGGACGGGCCGTGGTGGGCTGGGACGGGCTGTGATGGGCTGGGACGAGCTGTGACGGGCTGGGACCGGCTGTGGTGGCCTGGGATGGGCTGTGGTGGGCTGGGACGGGCTGTGGTGGGCTGGGACGGGATGCGGTGGGCCGTGGTGGGCTGTGGTGGGCCGTGGTGGGCTGGGACAGGCTGTGGTGGGCTATGACGTGCCGTGGTGTGCCGTGGTGAACTGTGGTGGGCTGTGGTAAGCCGTGGTGGGTTGTGGTGGGCCGTGGTGGGCTGTGGTCGGACGTGGTGGGCTGGGACAAGCTGTGGTGGGCTGGGACGGGCCGTGGTGGGCCAGGACGGGCCGTGGTGGGCCAGGACTGGCCTTGGTTGGCCGTGACGGGCCGTGGTGGGCCGGGCCGGGCTGTAGTGGGCCGGGTCAAGTTGTGGTGGGCGGGGACAGGCTGTGGTGAGCAGGGAAGGGCTGTGGTGGCCTGGGACGGGCTGTGGTGAGCGGGGACGGGCTGTGTTGGGCGGGGATGGGCTCTGGTGGGCTGGAACGGGCTCTGCTGGGCTGGAACAGGATGGAAAGAGCTGTAATGGGCTGTGGTGGGCTTGGACGGGTTGTGGTGGGTTGTGGTGAGCTGAGATGGGCTGGGACGGGCTGGGACGGGCTGTGGTGGGCTGTATTGGGCTATGGTGGGCTGTGGTGGGCTGGGACGGGCTGTGGCGGGCTGGGACGGGCTGTGGTGGGCTGTGGTGGGACGGGACAGGCTGTGGTGGGCTGGGACGGGCTGTGGTGGTCTACGGTAGCCTGTGGTGTGCTGTAGTGGCCTGTGGTGGGCTGGGACGGGCTGTGGTGGGCTGGGACGGGCTGTGGTAGGCTGTGGTGGGACGGAACGGTCTGTGGTGAGCCGGGACGGGCTGTGGTGTGCTGAGACGGGCTCTGGTGGGCCGGGACGGGCTGTGGTGTGCCGGGACGGGCTGTGGTAGGCTGTGACGGGCTGTGGTGGGCTGTGACGCGCTGTGGTGCACTGGGACGAATTGTGGTGGGCTGGCACGGGCTGTGGTGGGCCGTGGTGGGCCATTGTGGGCTGGGATGGGCCGTGGTGAACTGTGGTAGGTTGGGACGGGCTGTGGGGGGCTGGGTCGGGCTAAGACGGGCTGTGGTGGGCTGGGATGGGCCGCAGTGGGCTGGGACGGGTTGTGGTGGGCTGGGACGGGCTATGGTGGGCCGGGACAAGCTGTGGTAGGTTGCGACGGGCTCTGGTGGACTGGGACGGGCTCTGGTGGGCTGGAACAGGCCGTGGTGGGCTGGGATGGGCTGTCGTGGGGTGTGGTGAGTTGAGACGGTCTGGGAGGGGCTGAAACGGGCTGGGCCGGCTCTGGGGGTCTGGGAGGGGCTGGGAAGGCCTGTGGTGGGCTGGGACGAGCTGGGACGGGCTGGGATGGTCTGTGGTGGGCTGGGACGGGCAGTGGTGGGCTGGGACGGGCTGTGGTGGGCTGGGACGGGCTGTGGTGGGCTGGGACGCGCTGTGGTGGGCTGGGACGCGCTGTGGTGGGCTGGGACGCGCTGTGGTGGGCTGGGACGCACTGTGGTGGGCTGGGACGGGCTGTGGTGGTCTAGGACGCGCTGTGGTGGGCGTGGACGCGCTGTGGTGGTCTGGGACGGGCTGTGGTGAGTTGAGACGGGCTGTGGTGGGCTGGGACACGATGTGGTGGGCTGGGCCGGGCTGTGGTGGGTTGGGACGGGCTGTAGTGCGCTGTGTTGGGTTGTGATGAGCTGAGACAGTCTGTGGTGGGTTGGGGAGGGCTGTGGAGGGCTGTGGTGGGCTGTGGCAGGCTGTGGTGGGTTGAGATCTGTCGTGGTGGGCCGTGGTGGGCTGGGACGGGCCGTGGTGTGCTGGGATGGGCCGTGGGGGGCTGGGATGGGCCGTGGTGGGCCAGGACGGGCCGTGGTGGGCCGGGACGGGCAGTGGTGGGACGGGACGGTCCGTGGTAATCAGGGACGGGCCGTGGTGGGCTGGGACGGGCTGTGGTGGGCTGGGACCAGCTGTGGTGGGCGGGGATGAGCTGTGACGGGCTGGGACGGGCTGTGGTGGGCTGGGACGGGCTGTGGTGGGCTGTGGTGGTCTGGGACGGGCTGGGACGGGCTGTGGTGGGCTGTGGTGGGTTCTGCTGAGCTTGAGACGGGCTGTGGTGGGCTGGAACGAGCTGGGATGGGTTGTGGTGGGCTGGGACGGGCTGTGGTGGGCTGGTACGGGCTGTGGTGGGATGGGACGGGCTGTGGTGGGCGGGGACGGGCTGTGGTGGTCTGGAACGGTCTGTGGTGGGCTGGGACGGTCTGTGGTGGGCTGGGACGGGCTGTGACGGGCTGGGACGGGCTGTGGTGTGCTGGGACGGGCTGTGCTGGTCTGTGGTGGGCTGGGACGGGCGGGGACGGGCTGTGGTGGGCTGGGACGGGCTGGGATGGGCTGGCACGGGCTGGGACGGGCTGTGTTGGGCTAGGGACGGGCTGTGGTGGGCTGGGACGGGCTGTGGTTCGCTGGGACGGGCCATGGTAATCCGGGACGGGCTCTGGTAGGCCGGGACGGGCTGTGGTGGGCTGTGGTGAGTTGGGACGGGCTGTGGTCGACTGTGGTGGGCTGGGATGGGCTGCGGTGGGCTGGGACGGGATGTGGTGGACAGGGACGGGCTGTGGTGGGTGGGGACGTGCTGTGGTGGGCTTGGACGGGCTGGGACGGTCTGTAGTGGGCTGTGGTGGGCTGGCAAGGTCTGGGACGGGATGTGGTGAGCTGGGACGGGCTGTGGGCTGGGACGGGCCGGGACGGGCCGTGGTGGGCCGGGACGGGCTGTGGTAAGCCGGGATGGGCTCTGGTGGGCCGGGACAGGCTGTGGTGGGCTGTGGTGGGTTGGGACTGGCTGTGGTGGGCTGTGGTGGGCTGTGGTGGGCTGGGACCGGCTGCGGTGGGCTGTGGTGGGCTGGAATGGGCTGGGACGGGCTGTGGTGGGTGTGGTGGCCTGGGACGCGCTGTGGTGAGCTGAGACGGGCTGTGGTGGGCTGGGATTTGCTGGGACGGCTGGAAGGGGCTGTGGTGGGCTGGGACGGTCTGCGGTGGGCTGGGACGGTCTGCGGTGGGCTGGGACGGGCTGGGACGGGCTGGGATTGGCTGCGGTGGGCTGGGACGAGCTGCGGTGGGCTGGGACGGGCTGCGGTGGGCTGGGACGGGCCGCGGTGGGCTGGGACGGGCCGCGGTGGGCTGGGACGGGCTGTGGTGTGCCGGGACGGGCCGTGGTGTGCCGGGACGGGCCGTGGTGGGCCGGGACGGGCCGTGGTGGGCCGGGACGGGCCGTGGTGGGCCGGGACGGGCTGTGTTTGGCTGGGACGGGCTGTGGTGGGCTGGGCCGGGCCGTGGTGGGCCGGGCCGGGCCGTGGTGGGCCAGGACGGGCCGTGGTGGGCTGGGACGGGCCGTGGCGGGCTGGGACGGGTTGTGGAGGACTGGGACGAACTGTGGTGGTCTGTGGTGGGCTGGTACGGGCCGTGGTGGGCTGGGACGGGCTGGGACGAGCTGTGCCGGGCTGGGACTGGCTGTGGTGGGCTGCGGTAGGCTGTGGTGTCCTGTAGTGGTCTGTGATGGGCTGGGACGGGCTGTGGTGGGCTGGGACGGGCTGTGGTGGGCTGGGACGGGCTGTCGTGGGCTGGGACGGGCTGTCGTGGGCTGGGACGGGCTGCGGTGGGCGGGGACGGGCTGCGCTGGGCTGGGACGGGCTGTGGTGGGCTGGGACGGGCTGTGGTGGGCTGGGACGGGCTGCGGTGGGCGGGGACGGGCTGTGGTAGGCTGAGACAGGCTGGTACGTGCTGTGGTGAGTGGAGACAGGCCGTGGTGGTCTGGGACGGGCCGTGGTGCGCTGGGACGGACTGGTACTTGATGTGGTGGGCTGGTACGGGCTGTGGTGGGCTGGGACGGGCTGTGGTGGTCTGGGACAAGCTGGGACTGGCTGTGGTGGGCTGTGACGGGCTGTCGTGGGCTGGGATGGGCTGGGACAGGCTGTGGTGGGCTGTGGTGGGCTGGGACGGGCTGTGGTAGGCTGGGACGGGCTGGGACGTGTTGTGGTGGGCTGGGACGGGCTATGGTGGGTTGTGGTGGGCTGGGACGGGTTGTGGTGGGCTGGGACGGGTTGTGGTGGGCTGGGATGGGCTGTGATAAGCTGTAACCGGCTGTGGTGGGCTGTGGTGGTCTGGGACGGGCCGTGGTGGGCTGGGACGGGCTGTGGTGGGCTTCTATGGGCTTGTACTTTATATGGTGGGCTGGGACGGGCTGTGACGGGCTCTGGTGGGCTGGGACGGGCTGTGGTGGGCTGGGACGGGCTGTGGTGGCCTGTGGTGGGCTGGGACGGGATGTGGTGGTCTGGGATGGGCTGGGACGGGCTCTGGTGGGCTGAGATGGGCCGTGGTGGGCTGGGATGGGACGTGGTGAACTGTGGTGGGCTGTGGTGGGCAGTGGTGGGCTGGGATGGGCCGTGTTGGGCTGTGGTGGGGCGTGGTGGGTTCTGGTGAGCTTGAGTCGGGCTGTGGTGGGCTGGGACGGGCTGGGACAAGCTGTGGTGGGCTGGGACGGGCTGTGGTGGGCTGTGGTGGGCGGGGACGGGCTGTGGTGGGCGGGGACGGGCTGTGGTGGGCGGGGACGGGCTGTGGTTGGCGGGGACGGGCTGTGGTGGGCTAGGCTGGGCTGGGACGGGCTGGGACGGGCTATGGTGGGTTGTGGTGAGCTTGGACGGGCTATGGTGGGCTGGGACAAGCTGTGGTGGGCTGGGACGAGCTGGGACGTGCTGTGATGGGCTGTGGTGGGCAGGGACAGGCTGGGATGCACTGTGTTGGGCTGTGGTGGGCTGTGGTGGGCTGTGGTCGGCGGGGACGTGCTGTGGTGGGCAGGGACGTGCTGTGGTGGGCAGGGACGTGCTGTGGTGGGCTTGGACGGGCTGTGGTGGGCTGGGAAGGGCTTTGGTCAGCCGTGGTGGGCTGGGACGGGCCGTTGTGGCTCCGGACGGGCTCTGGTGGGTTGGGACGGGCTGTGGTGGGCTGTGGTGGGCTGTGGCGGTCTTTGTTTGGCTAGGACGGGCTCGGAAGGATTGGGACGGTCTGGGACGTGCTGTGGTGGGCTGTGGTGGGCTGTGGCTGGCTGGGACGGGCTGTGATGTGCTGGGACAAGCTGTGGTGGGCTGGGACGGTCTGTGGTGGTCTGGGATGGGCTGTGGTGGGCTGGGATGGGCTGTGGTGGGCTGGGACAGGCCGTGGTGAACTGGGACGGGCCGTGGTGGGCTGCGGTGGTCCGTGGTGGGCTGGGAAGGGCCGTGGTGAACTGTGATGGGCTGTGGTGGGCCGTGGTGGCCTGGCACGGGCTGTGGTCAGCCGTGGTGGGCTGGCACGGGCTGTGGTGGGCTGGGACGAGCTGTGGTGGGCTGGGACAGGCTGTGATGTGCTGGGACGGGCTGTGGTGGGCCGTGGTGGGCCGGGACCGGCCGTGGTGGGCTGGGACGGGCTCTGGTGGGCTGTGGTGGGCTGGCACCGGCTGTAGTGGGCTGGGACAGGCTGTGGTCAGCCGTGGTGGGCTGGGACGGGCCGTGGTGGCTCGGGGCGGGCTCTGGTGGGCCGGGACGGGCTCTGGTGGGCTGTGGTGGGCTGTGGTGGGCTGTGCCGGGCTGTGGTGGGCTAGGACGGGCTGGGAAGGGCTGGGACAGGCTGGGACGGTCTGTGGTGGGCCTTGCCGGGCTGTGGTGGGCTGTGCCGAGCTGGGACGGGCTATGCCGGGCTAGGACGGGCTGTGCCAGGCTGTGGTGGGCTGTGACGGGCTGTTGTGGGCCGGGACGGGCTGTGGTGGGCTGTGGTGGGTTATGGTGAGCTTAGACGGGCTGTGGTGGGTTGGGACGGTCTGTGGTGGGTTGTGGTGGGCTGGGACGGGCTGTTGTGGTCAGGGACGGGCTGTGGTGGACCGGGACGGGCTGTGGTGGGCTGTGACAGGCTGTGGTGGGCTGGGTCGGGCTGTGGCAGGCTGGGATGGGCTTTGGCGGGCCGGGACAGTCTGTGGCGGGCTGTGGCGGGCCGTCGTTGGCCGTGGTGGGCTGTAGTGGGCCGTGGTGAGCCGTGGTGGGCTGTGGTAGGCTGGGACGGGCTGTGGTGACCTAGGACGGGCTGTGGTGGGCTGTGGAGGGCTGGGACGGGCTGTGGAGGGCTGGGACGGGCTGTGGTGGGCTCGACGGGCTGTGGTTGGCTGGGACCGTCTGTTTTGGGCTGGGATGGCCTGCGGTGGCCTGTGGTGGGCTGTGGTGGGCTGGGACGGGCTGTGGTGGGCTGGGACGGGCTGTGGTGGGCTGTGGTAAGCTGGGACGGGCTGTGGTGGGCTGTGGTGTGCTGGGACGGGCTGTGGTGGGCCGGGACGGGCCGTGGTGGGCTGTGGTGCGCCGTGTTTATCTGGGACGAGCTGTGGTGGGCCATGGCGGGCCGTGGTGGGCTGGGACGGGCCGTGGTTTGCCGTGGTGGGCTGAAACAGGCTGTGGTGACCGGTGGTGGGCTGTGGTGACCGGTGGTGGGCTGTGGTGGGCTGGGACGGGTTGCGGTGGGCTGGGACGGGTTTCGGGGGGCTAGGACGGGCTGCGGTGGGCTGGGATAAGCTGTGTTGGGCTGCGACGGGCTGTGGTAGGCTGGGATGAGCTATGGAGGGTTGGGACGGGCTGTGGAGGGTTGTGGAGGGCTGTGCTGGGCTTGGACAGGCTGTGGTGGGCTGAGATGGGCCGTGGTGGTCCGTGGTTGGCTGGGACGGGCCGTGCTGGGCTAGGACGGGCTGTGGTGAACTGCGGTGGGCTGTGATGGGCCGTGGTGGGCTGGGACGGGCCGTGGTGGGCTCGACGAGCTGTGGTTGGCCATGACCGGCTGTTTTGGGCTGGGATGGCCTGCGGTGGCCTGTGGTGGGCTGTGGTGGGCTGGGACGGGCTGTGGTGGGTTGGGACAGGCTGGGACGGGCTGGGACGGGCAGTGGTGGGTTGGGACGGGCAGTGGTGGGCTGGGACGGGCTGTGGTGGGCGGGGACGTGCTTTGGTGGGTTAGTGGTGGGCTAGGACGACCTCTTGTGGTCTGGGACGGGCTGTGGTGGGCTGTGGTGAGCTGGGACGGGCTCTGGTGGGTTGGCACGGGGCGTGGTGGGCTGTGGTGGGCTGGGACGGGCTGTGGTGGGCTGGGACGGGCTCTGGTGGTCTGGGACATACTGTGGTGGGCTGGGACGGGCTGGGACGGGCTGTGGTGCTCTGTGGTGGGCTGGGACGTGCCGTGGTGGACCGTGGTGGGCTTGGATGGGCCGTGGTGGGCTTGGATGGGCCGTGGTGGGCTGTGGTCTGCCGTGGTGGGCTGTGGTCGGCCGTGGTGGGCTGTGGTGGGCTGTGGTCGGTTGTGGTGGGCTGGGACGGGCTGTGGTGGGCTGAGATGGGATGTGGTGGTCTGGGACAGGCTGTAATGGGCTGTGATGGGCTGTGGTGCGCCTTGGTGGGCTGTGTTGGGCCCGGATGGGCCGTGGTGGGCCATGGTGGGCTGGGACGGGCTGTGGTGGGCTGGGACGGGCCGTGGTTGGCTGGGACGGGCAGTGGTGGGCTGTGGTGTGATGGGACGGGCTGTGGTGGGCTGGGATCGGCTGGGATAGGCTGTGGTTGGTTATGGTGGGCTGGGAAGAGCTGTGGTGGTCTGGGACAAGCTGTGGTGGGCTGTGGTGGGCTGTGGTGGCCTGGGACGTGCTGTGGTGGGCTGGGACGGGCTGTAGTGGGCTGAGGCGGGCTGTGGTGGGCTTCATGGGCTGTGGTGGGCTGTGGTGGTCTGTGGTGGCCTGGGACGTGCTGTGGTGGGCTGGGACGGGCTGTGGTGGGCTGTGGTGGGTAGGGACGGGCTGTGGTGGGCTGTGGTGGGTTGGGACACGCTGTGGTGGGTAGGGACGGGCTGTGGTGGGTTGGGATGGGCTGCGGTGGGCTGTGTTGGGCTGTGGTGGGCTGGGACGGGCTGTGGCGTGTTATGACGGGTTGGCACGGGCTGGAACGGGCCGTGGTGGGCTGGGATGGGCTGCGGTGGGCTGTGGTGGGCTGTGGTGGGCTGGGACGGGCTGTGGTGGGTTGGGACGGGCTGGGACGGGCAGTGGTGGGCTGGGACGGGCAGTGGTGGGCTGGAACGGGCTGTGGTGGGCTGGGACGGGCTGTGGTGGGCTGGGACGGTCTGTGGTGGGCTGGGACGGTCTGGTGTGGGCTGTGGTAAGCTGGGACAGGCTGTGATGGGCTGTGGTAGGCTGTGGTGTGCTGGGACGGGCTTTGGAGGGTTGGGACGGGCTGGGACGGGCTGGGACGGGCAGTGGTGGGCTGGGACGGGCTGTGGTGGGCCGGGACGGGCCATGGTGGGCTGTGGTGCGCCTTGTTTAGCTGGGACGAGCTGTGGTGGGCCATGGCGGGCCGTGGTGGGCTGGGACGGGCCGTGGTTTGCCGTGGTGGGCTGAAACAGGCTGTGGTGACCGGTGGTGGGCTGTGGTGACCGGTGGTGGGCTGTGGTGCGCTGGGACGGGTTGCGGTGGGCTGGGACGGGTTTCGGTGGGCTAGGACGGGCTGCGGTGGGCTGGGATAAGCTGTGTTGGGCTGCGACGGGCTGTGGTAGGCTGGGATGAGCTGTGGAGGGTTGGGACGGGCTGTGGAGGGTTGTGGAGGGCTGTGCTGGGCTTGGACAGGCTGTGGTGGGCTGAGATGGGCCGTGGTGGTCCGTGGTTGGCTGGGACGGGCCGTGCTGGGCTAGGACGGGCTGTGGTGAACTGCGGTGGGCTGTGATGGGCCGTGGTGGGCTGGGACGGGCCGTGGTGGGCTCGACGAGCTGTGGTTGGCCATGACCAGCTGTTTTGGGCTGGGATGGCCTGCGGTGGCCTGTGGTGGGCTGTGGTGGGCTGGGACGGGCTGTGGTGGGTTGGGACAGGCTGGGACGGGCTGGGACGGGCAGTGGTGGGTTGGGACGGGCAGTGGTGGGCTGGGACGGGCTGTGGTGGGCGGGGACGGGCTTTGGTGGGTTAGTGGTGGGCTGGGACGACCTCTTGTGGTCTGGGACGGGCTGTGGTGGGCTGTGGTGAGCTGGGACGGGCTCTGGTGGGTTGGCACGGGGCGTGGTGGGCTGTGGTGGGCTGGGACGGGCTGTGGTGGGCTGGGACGGGCTCTGGTGGTCTGGGACATACTGTGGTGGGCTGGGACGGGCTGGGACGGGCTGTGGTGCTCTGTGGTGGGCTGGGACGTGCCGTGGTGGACCGTGGTGGGCTTGGATGGGCCGTGGTGGGCTTGGATGGGCCGTGGTGGGCTGTGGTCTGCCGTGGTGGGCTGTGGTCGGCCGTGGTGGGCTGTGGTGGGCTGTGGTCGGTTGTGGTGGGCTGGGACGGGCTGTGGTGGGCTGAGATGGGATGTGGTGGTCTGGGACAGGCTGTAATGGGCTGTGATGGGCTGTGGTGCGCCTTGGTGGGCTGTGTTGGGCCCGGATGGGCCGTGGTGGGCCATGGTGGGCTGGGACGGGCTGTGGTGGGCTGGGACGGGCCGTGGTTGGCTGGGACGGGCAGTGGTGGGCTGTGGTGTGATGGGACGGGCTGTGGTGGGCTGGGATCGGCTGGGATAGGCTGTGGTTGGTTATGGTGGGCTGGGAAGAGCTGTGGTGGTCTGGGACAAGCTGTGGTGGGCTGTGGTTGGCTGTGGTGGCCTGGAACGTGCTGTGGTGGGCTGGGACGGGCTGTAGTGGGCTGAGGCGGGCTGTGGTGGGCTTCATGGGCTGTGGTGGGCTGTGGTGGTCTGTGGTGGCCTAGGACGTGCTGTGGTGGGCTGGGACGGGCTGTGGTGGGCTGTGGTGGGTAGGGACGGGCTGTGGTGGGCTGTGGTGGGTTGGGACACGCTGTGGTGGGTAGGGACGGGCCGTGGTGGGCTGGGATGGGCTGCGGTGGGCTGTGGTGGGCTGTGGTGGGCTGGGACGGGCTGTGGTGGGTTGGGACGGGCTGGGACGGGCAGTGGTGGGCTGGGACGGGCTGTGGTGGGCTGGGACGGTCTGTGGTGGGCTGGGACGGTCTGGTGTGGGCTGTGGTAAGCTGGGACAGGCTGTGGTGGGCTGTGATGGGCTGTGGTGGGCTGTGGTGTGCTGGGACGGGCTTTGGAGGGTTGGGACGGGCTGGGACGGGTTGGGACGGGCAGTGGTGGGCTGGGACGGGCTGTGGTGGGCCGGGACGGGCCATGGTGGGCTGTAGTGCACCTTGTTTAGCTGGGACGAGCTGTGGTGGGCCATGGCGGGCCGTGGTGGGCTGGGACGGGCCGTGGTTTGCCGTGGTGGGCTGAAACAGGCTGTGGTGACCGGTGGTGGGCTGTGGTGACCGGTGGTGGGCTGTGGTGACCGGTGGTGGGCTGTGGTGACCTGTGGTGGGCTGTGGTGGGCTGGGACGGGTTGCGGTGGGCTGGGACGGGTTTCGGTGGGCTGGGACGGGCTGCGGTGGGCTGGGACGGGCTGCGGTGGGCTGGGATAAGCTGTGTTGGGCTGCGACGGGCTATGGTAGGCTGGGATGAGCTGTGGAGGGTTGGGACGGGCTGTGAAGGGTTGTGGAGGGCTGTGCTGGGCTTGGACAGGCTGTGGTGGGCTGAGATGGGCCGTGGTGGTCCGTGGTGGGCTGGGACGAGCCGTGCTGGGCTAGGACGGGCTGTGGTGAACTGTGGTGGGCTGTGGTGGGCCGTGGTGGGCTGGGACGGGCTGTGGTGGGCTGGGACGGGCCGTGGTTGGCTGGGACGGGCTGTGGTGGGCTGTGGTGTGATGGGACGGGCTGTGGTGGGCTGGGATCGGCTGGGATAGGCTGTGGTTGGTTATGGTGGGCTGGGAAGAGCTGTGGTGGTCTGGGACAAGCTGTGGTGGGCTGTGGTGGGCTGTGGTGGTCTGTGGTGGCCTGGGACGTGCTGTGGTGGGCTGGGACGGGCTGTAGTGGGCTGAGGCGGGCTGTGGTGGGCTTCATGGGCTGTGGTGGGCTGTGGTGGTCTGTGGTGGCCTGGGACGTGCTGTGGTGGGCTGGGACGGGCTGTGGTGGGCTGTGGTGGGTAGGGACGGGCTGTGGTGGGTTGGGACACGCTGTGGTGGGTAGGGACGGGCTGTGGTGGGTTGGGATGGGCTGCGGTGGGCTGTGGTGGGCTGTGGTGGGCTGGGACGGGCTGTGGCGTGTTATGACGGGTTGGCACGGGCTGGAACGGGCCGTGGTGGGCTGGGATGGGCTGCGGTGGGCTGTGGTGGGCTGTGGTGGGCTGGGACGGGCTGTGGTGGGTTGGGACGGGCTGGGACGGGCAGTGGTGGGCTGGGACGGGCAGTGGTGGGCTGGGACGGGCTGTGGTGGGCTGGGACGGGCTGTGGTGGGCTGGGACGGGCTGTGGTGGGCTGGGACGGTCTGGTGTGGGCTGTGGTAAGCTGGGACAGGCTGTGGTGGGCTGTGATGGGCTGTGGTAGGCTGTGGTGTGCTGGGACGGGCTTTGGAGGGTTGGGACGGGCTGGGACGGGCAGTGGTGGGCTGGGACGGGCTGTGGTGGGCCGGGACGGGCCATGGTGGGCTGTGGTGCGCCTTGTTTAGCTGGGACGAGCTGTGGTGGGCCATGGCGGGCCGTGGTGGGCTGGGACGGGCCGTGGTTTGCCGTGGTGGGCTGAAACAGGCTGTGGTGACCGGTGGTGGGCTGTGGTGACCGGTGGTGGGCTGTGGTGACCGGTGGTGGGCTGTGGTGACCTGTGGTGGGCTGTGGTGGGCTGGGACGGGTTGCGGTGGGCTGGGACGGGTTTCGGTGGGCTGGGACGGGCTGCGGTGGGCTGGGATAAGCTGTGTTGGGCTGCGACGGGCTATGGTAGGCTGGGATGAGCTGTGGAGGGTTGGGACGGGCTGTGAAGGGTTGTGGAGGGCTGTGCTGGGCTTGGACAGGCTGTGGTGGGCTGAGATGGGCCGTGGTGGTCCGTGGTGGGCTGGGACGAGCCGTGCTGGGCTAGGACGGGCTGTGGTGAACTGTGGTGGGCTGTGATGGGCCGTGGTGGGCTGGGACGGGCCATGGTGGGGTGCGACGGGCCGTGGTGGGCTGCGACGGGCCGTGGTGGGCTGGGACGGGCCGTGGTGGGCTGGGACAGGCTGTGGTGGGCTGTGGTGGACTGGGAAGGGCCGTGGTGGGCCGTGGTGTGCTCTGGTGGGCCATGGTGGACCGTGGTTGGCCGTGGTGGGCCGGGACAGGCCGTGGTTAGCCGTGCTGGGCTGAAACAGGCTGGGACGGGATGTGGTGGGCTGGGACGGGATGTGGTGGGCTGGGACGGGCCGTGGTGGGCTGGGACGGGCTGTGGTGGGCTGTGGTGGGCTGGGACGGGCTGTGGTCGTCTGGGACGGGTTGTGGTGAGCTGAGACGGGCCGTGGTGGGCTGAGACGGGCCGTGGTGGGCTGGGACGGGCTGGTACTTGCTGTGGTGGGCTGTTACGGGCTGTGATGTGCTGTGAGAGGCTGTGGTGGTCTGGGACGAGCTGGGACGGGCTGTGGTGGGCCGTAGTGGGCTGTGGTGGGCTGGGACGGGCTGTGGTGGTCTGTGAAAAGCTCTTGTGGGCTGTGGTGGGCTGGGACGAGCTGTGGTGGGCTCTGGTGGGCTCTGGTGGGCTGGGACGGGCTGTCGTGGGCTGGGACGGGCTGTCGTGGGCTGGGACGGGCTGTGGTGGCCTGGGACGGGCTGTGGTGGGCTGGGACGGGCTGTGGTGGGCTGTGGTGGGCTGGGACGGGTTGTGGTGAGCTGAGACGGGCCGTGGTGGGCTGAGACGGGCCGTGGTGGGCTGAGACAGGCCGTAGTGGGCTGGGACGGGCTGGTACTTGCTGTGGTGGGCTGTTACGGGCTGTGGTGGGCTGGGACGGGTTGTGGTGGGCTGGGACGGGCTGTGGTGGGCCGTAGTGGGCTGTGGTGGGCTGGGACGGGCTGTGGTGGGCTCTGGTGGGCTCTGGTGGGCTGGGACGGACTATCGTGGGCTGGGACGGGCTGTCGTGGGCTGGGACGGGCTGGGACGGGCCGTGGTGGGCTGGGACTGGCCGTGGTGGGCTGGGACGGGCTGTGGTGGGCTGGGACGGGCTGTGGTGGGCTGGGACGGGCTGTGGTGTGCTGGGATAGGCTGTGGTGGGCTGGGACGGACTGTGGTGGGCTGGGACAAGCTGTGGTGGGCTGTGGTGGGCTGAGACGGGCTGTGGAGGGCTGGGACGGGCTGTGGTGGGCTGGGACGGGCTGTGGTGGGCTGGGACGGGATGCGGTGGGCCGTGGTGGGCTGGGACAGGCTGTGGTGGGCTATGACGTGCCGTGGTGTGCCGTGGTGAACTGTGGTGGGCTGTGGTAAGCCGTGGTGGGTTGTGGTGGGCCGTGGTGGGCTGTGGTCGGACGTGGTGGGCTGGGACAGGCTGTGGTGAGCAGGGAAGGGCTGTGGTGGGCTGGGACGGGCTGTGTTGGGCGGGGACGGGCTTTGGTGTGCTCTGGTGGGCTGGAACGGGCTCTGGTGGGCTGGGACGTGCTGTGGTAAGCTGTAATGGGCTGTGGTGGGCTTGGACGGGCTGTGGTGGGTTGTGGTGAGCTGAGATGGGCTGGGACGGGCTGGGACAGGCTGTGGTGGGCTGTATTGGGCTATGGTGGGCTGGGACAGGCTCTGGTGGGCCGGGACGGGCTGTGGTGTGCTGAGACGGGCTCTGGTGGGCCAGGACGGGCTGTGGTGGGACGGGATGGGCTATGGTGGGCCGGGACAAGCTGTGGTAGGTTGGGACGGGCTGTGGTGGACTGGGACGGGCTCTGGTGGGCTGGAACATGCCGTGGTGGGCTGGGATTGGCTGTGGTGGGGTGTGGTGAGCTGAGACGGTCTGGGAGGGGCTGGAACGGGCTGGGCCGGCTCTGGGGGTCTGGGAGGGGCTGGGAAGGCCTGTGATGGGCTGGGACGAGCTGGGACGGGCTGGGACGGGCAGTGGTGGCCTGAGGTGGGCCGCGGTGGGCCGGGACGGGCGGTGATGGGCCTGGACGGGCCGTGGTGGACTGTAGTGGGCTGGGACGGGCTTTGGTGGGCTATGACGTGCTGTTGTAGGCTGTGGTGGGCTGGGACGGGCTGTGGTGGGCTGGGACGGGCTGTGGTGGGCTGGGACGGGCTGTGGTGGGCTGGGACGCGCTGTGCTATGCTGGGACGCGCTGTGGTGGGCTGGGACGGGCTGTGGTGGGCTGGGACGCGCTGTGGTGGGCTGGCACGCGCTGCGGTGGGCTGGGAAGGGCTGGGACGGGCTGTGGTGGGCCAGGACCAGCCTTGGTTGGCCATGACGGGCCGTGGTGGGCCGGGCCGGGCTGTAGTGAGCGGGGACAAGTTGTGGTGGGCGGGGACAGGCTGTGGTGAGCAGGGAAGGGCTGTGGTGGCCTGGGACGGGCTGGGACGGGCTGTGGTGAGCGGGGACAGGCTGTGGTGGGCGGGGACGGGCTTTGGTGGGCTCTGGTGGGCTGGAACGGGGTCTGGTGGGCTGGGACGGGCTGTGGTAAGCTGTAATGGGCTGTGGTGGGCTTGGACGGGCTGTGGTGGGTTGTGGTGAGCTGAGACGGGCTGTGGTGGGCTGTATTGGGCTGTGGTGGGCTGTATTGGGCTGTGGCGGGCTGGGACGGGCTGTGGCAGGCTGGGACGCGCTGTGGTGGGCTGTGGTGGGCCGGGATGGGCTGTGGTGGGCTGGGACGGGCTGTGGTGGTCTACGGTAGCCTGTGGTGTGCTGTATTGGGCTGTGGTGGGCTGTATTGGGCTGTGGTGGTCTGGGACGGGCTTTGGTGGGCTGTGGTGGGACGGGATGGGCTGTGGTGGGCTGGGACGGGCTGTGGTGTGCTGAGACGGGCTCTGGTGGGCCGTGACGGGCTGTGGTGGGCCGTGACGGGCTGTGGTGGGCCGTGACGGGCTGTGGTGGGCCGGGACGGGCTGTGGTGGGACGGGATGGGCTGTGGTGTGCCGGGACGGGCTGTGGTGGGCTGGGACGCGCTGTGGTGCACTGGGACGAATTGTGGTGGGCTGGGACGGGCTGTGGTGAGCCGTGGTGTACCGTTGTGGGCTGGGACGGGCCGTGGTGAACTGTGGTGGGTTGGGACGGGCTGTGGGGGGCTGGGACGGGCTGGGACGGGCTGTGGTGGGCTGGGACGGGCTGTGGTGGGCTGGGACGGGCTGTGGTGAGCTGAGGTGGGCTGTGGAGGGCTGGGACGGGCTGTGGTGGGCTGGGACGGGCTGTGGTGGTCTGCGGTAGGCTGTGGTGTGCTGTAGTGTCCTGTGGTGGGCTGGGACGGGCTGTGGTGGGCTGGGACAAGCTGTGGTGGGCTGGGACGGGCTGTGGTGGGCCGTGTTTGGCTGTGGTGGGTTGTGGTGGGCTGGGACAGGCTGTGGTGAGTTGAGACGGGCTGTGGTGTGCTGGGACACGATTTGGTGGGCTGGGCCGGGCTGTGGTGGGTTGGAATGGGCTCTGGTGCGCTGTGTTGGGTTGTGATGAGCTGAGACAGTCTGTGGTGGGTTGGGACGTGCTGTGGAGAGCTGTGGAGGGCTGTGGTGGGCTTGGACAGGCTGTGGTGGGTTGTGATCTGTCGTGGTGGGCCGTGGTGTGCTGGGACGGGCCGTGGTGGGCCGGGACGGGCCGTGGTGGGCCGGGACGGGCTATGGTAATCAGGGACGGGCCGTGGTGGGCTGGGACGGGCTGTGATGGGCTGGGACGAGCTGTGACGGGCTGGGACCGGCTGTGGTGGCCTGGGATGGGCTGTGGTGGGCTGGGACGGGCTGTGGTGGGCTGGGACAGGATGCGGTGGGCCGTGGTGGGCTGTGGTGGGCCGTGGTGGGCTGGGACAGGCTGTGGTGGGCTATGACGTGCCGTGGTGTGCCGTGGTGAACTGTGGTGGGCTGTGGTAAGCCGTGGTGGGTTGTGGTGGGCCGTGGTGGGCTGGGACAAGCTGTGGTGGGCTGGGACGGGCTGTGGTGGGCCAGGACGGGCCGTGGTGGGCCAGGACTGGCCTTGGTTGGCCGTGACGGGCCGTGGTGGGCCGGGCCGGGCTGTAGTGGGCCGGGTCAAGTTGTGGTGGGCGGGGACAGGCTGTGGTGAGCAGGGAAGGGCTGTGGTGGCCTGGGACGGGCTGTGGTGAGCGGGGACGGGCTGTGTTGGGCAGGGATGGGCTCTGGTGGGCTGGAACGGGCTCTGCTGGGCTGGAACAGGATGGAAAGAGCTGTAATGGGCTGTGGTGGGCTTGGACGGGTTGTGGTGGGTTGTGGTGAGCTGAGATGGGCTGGGACGGGCTGGGACGGGCTGTGGTGGGCTGTATTGGGCTATGGTGGGCTGTGGTGGGCTGGGACGGGCTGTGGCGGGCTGGGACGGGCTGTGGTGGGCTGTGCTGGGACGGGACAGGCTGTGGTGGGCTGGGACGGGCTGTGGTGGTCTACGGTAGCCTGTGGTGTGCTGTAGTGGCCTGTGGTGGGCTGGGACGGGCAGTGGTGGGCTGAGGTGGGCCACGGTGGGCCGGGACGGACCATGGTGGGCCGGGACGGACCATGGTGGGCCGGGACGGGCCGTGGTGGACCGTAGTGGGCTGGGACGGGCTTTGGTGGGCCGGGACGTGCTGTTGTAGGCTGTGGTGGGCTGGGACGGGCTGTGGTGTGCTGGGATGGGCCGTGGTTGGCTGGGATGGGCCGTGGTTGGCTGGGATGGGCCGTGGTGGGCCGGGACGGGCCGTGGTGGGCCGGGACGGGCAGTGGTGGGACGGGACGGTCCGTGGTAATCAGGGACGGGCCGTGGTGGGCTGGGACGGGCTGTGGTGGGCTGGGACCAGCTGTGTTGGGCTGGGATGAGCTGTGACGGGCTGGGACGGGCTGTGGTGGGCTGGGACGGGCTGTGGTGGGCTGTGGTGGTCTGGGACGGGCTGGGACGGGCTGTGGTGGGCTGTGGTGGGTTCTGCTGAGCTTGAGACGGGCTGTGGTGGGCTGGAACGAGCTGGGATGGGTTGTGGTGGGCTGGGACGGGCTGTGGTGGGCTGGGACGGGCTGTGGTGGGATGGGACGGGCTGTGGTGGGCGGGGACGGGCTGTGGTGGTCTGGAACGGTCTGTGGTGGGCTGGGACGGTCTGTGGTGGGCTGGGACGGTCTGTGGTGGGCTGGGACGGTCTGTGGTGGGCTGGGACGGGCTGTGACGGGCTGGGACGGGCTGTGGTGTGCTGGGACGGGCTGTGCTGGTCTGTGGTGGGCTGGGACGGGCGGGGACGGGCTGTGGTGGGCTGGGACGGGCTGGGATGGGCTGGCACGGGCTGGGACAGGCTGTGTTGGGCTAGGGACGGGCTGTGGTGGGCTGGGACGGGCTGTGGTTCGCTGGGACGGGCCATGGTAATCCGGGACGGGCTCTGGTAGGCCGGGACGGGCTGTGGTGGGCTGTGGTGAGTTGGGACGGGCTGTGGTCGACTGTGGTGGGCTGGGATGGGCTGCGGTGGGCTGGGACGGGATGTGGTGGACAGGGACGGGCTGTGGTGGGTGGGGACGTGCTGTGGTGGGCTTGGACGGGCTGGGACGGGCTGGGACGGTCTGTAGTGGGCTGTGGTGGGCTGGCAAGGTCTGGGACGGGATGTGGTGAGCTGGGACGGGCTGTGGGCTGGGACGGGCCGGGACGGGCCGTGGTGGGCCGGGACGGGCTGTGGTAAGCCGGGATGGGCTCTGGAGGGCCGGGACAGGCTGTGGTGGGCTGTGGTGGGTTGGGACTGGCTGTGGTGGGCTGTGGTGGGCTGGGACCGGCTGCGGTGGGCTGTGGTGGGCTGGAATGGGCTGGGACGGGCTGTGGTGGGTGTGGTGGCCTGGGACGCGCTGTGGTGAGCTGAGACGGGCTGTGGTGGGCTGGGATTTGCTGGGACGGCTGGAAGGGGCTGTGGTGGGCTGGGACGGTCTGCGGTGGGCTGGGACGGTCTGCGGTGGGCTGGGACGGGCTGGGATTGGCTGCGGTGGGCTGGGACGAGCTGCGGTGGGCTGGGACGGGCTGCGGTGGGCTGGGACGGGCCGCGGTGGGCTGGGACGGGCCGTGGTGTGCCAAGACGGGCCGTGGTGGGCCGGGACGGGCCGTGGTGGGCCGGGACGGGCCGTGGTGGGCCGGGACGGGCCGTGGTGGGCCGGGACGGGCTGTGTTTGGCTGGGACGGGCCGTGGTGGGCTGGGACGGGCCGTGGTGGGCCGGGCCGGGCCGTGGTGGGCTGGGACGGGTTGTGGAGGACTGGGACGAACTGTGGTGGTCTGTGGTGGGCTGGTACGGGCCGTGGTGGGCTGGGACGGGCTGGGACGAGCTGTGCCGGGCTGGGACTGGCTGTGGTGGGCTGCGGTAGGCTGTGGTGTGCTGTAGTGGTCTGTGATGGGCTGGGATGGGCTGTGGTGGGCTGGGACGGGCTGTGGTGGGCTGGGACGGGCTGTCGTGGGCTGGGACGGGCTGCCGTGGGCTGTGGGGGCCTGGGACATGCTGTGGTGGGCTGGGAAGGGCTGGGACAAGCTGTGACGGGCTGGGACGAGCTGTGACGGGCTGTGGTGTGCTGTAGTGGCCTGTGGTGGGCTGGGACAAACTGTGGTGGGCTATGGTGGCCTGGGATGAGCTGGGACAGGCTGGGACGTGTTGTGGTGGGCTGTGGTGGGCTGGGACGGGCTGTGGTGCGCTGGGATGGGCTGTAGTGGGCTGTGGTGTGCTGTGGAGGGCTGGGACGGGCTGTGATGTGCCGTGGTGGGCTGGGACGGGCCGTGGTGGGCTGGGATGGGCTAGGACGGGCTGTGGTGGGCTGGGACGGGCTGGGACTGGCTGTGGTTGGCTGTGGTGGGCTGGGACGCGCTGTGGTGGGCTGCGACAAGCTGGGACGGGCCATGGTGGGATGGCACGGGCTGTGGTGGGCTGGTACGGGCTGTGGTGGGCTGGTACGGGCTGTGGTGGGCTGGTACGGGCTGTGGCGGGCTGGAGCAGGCTGTGGTGGGTTGTGGTGAGCTGGGACGGGCTGACACGGGCTGTGGTGGGCTGTGGTAAGCTGGGACGGGTTGTGGTGGGCTGGGATGGGTAGGGACTTTCTGTGGTGAGCTGCGACGGTCTGTGGTGGGCTGGAACGGGCTGTGGTGGGCTGGGAAAGGCTGTGGTGGGCCGGGACGGGCCGTGGTGGGCCGGGACGGGCCGTGGTGGGCCGGGACGGGGCGTAGTGGGCCCGGACAGGCCGTGGTGGGCCGGGACGGGCCATGGTGGGCTGGGACGGGCCGTGGCGGTTTGGGACGGGTTGTGGCGGGCTGGGACGAACTGTGGTGGTCTGTTGTGGGCTGGGACGGGCCGTGGTGGGCTGGGACGGGCTGTGACGGGCTGGGACGAGCTGTGACGGGCTGGGACGGGCTGTGGTGGGCTGCGGTAGGCTGTGGTGTGCTGTAGTGGTCTGTGGTGGGCTGGGACGGGCTGTCGTGGGATGGGACGGGCTGTCGTGGGCTGGGACGGGCTGTCGTGGGCTGTGGGGGCCTGGGACATACTGTGGTGGGCTGGGAAGGTCTGTGACGGGCTGGGGCGAGCTGTGATGGGCTGGGACGGGCTGCGGTGGGCTGGGACATGCTGGGACGGGCTGTGGTAGGCTGAGACAGGCTGGTACGTGCTGTGGTGAGCGGAGACGGGCTGTGGTGGGCTTGGACGGGCCGTGGTGGGCTAGGACGGACTGGTACTTGATGTGGTGGGCTGGTACGGGCTGTGGTGGGCTGGGACGGGCTGTGGTGGTCTGGGACAAGCTGGGACTGGCTGTTGTGGGCTGGGACGGGCTGTGACGGGCTGTCCTGGGCTGGGATGGGCTGGGATGGTCTGGGACGGGCTGTAGTGGGCTGTGGTGGTTTGTGGTGAGCTGTGGTGGGCTGGGATTGTCTTTGGTGGGCGGGGAGAGATTTTGCTGGGCGGGGACAGGCTGTGGTGGGCGAGGACAGTTTGTGGTGGGCGGAGACGGGCTGTGGTGGGCTGGGACGGGCTGTGGTGGGCTGTGGTGGGCTGGGACGGGCTGTGGTGGGCTGGGACGGGCTGTGGTGGGTAGGCACGGGCTGTGGTGGGCTGGGACGGGCTGGGACGGGTTGGCACGGGCTGGGACGGGCTGTGACGGGCTGTGGTGGGCTGGGACGGGCTGTGGTGGGCTAGGACGGGCTGTGGTGTGCTGGGACAAGTTGTGGTGGGTTGTGGTGCGCCGTGGTGGGCCGGACAGGGCTGTGGTGGGCCGGGACGGGCTGTGGTGGGCTTGGAAGGCCTGGGACAGGCTGGGACGAGCTGTGCTGGGCGGGGACGGGCTCTTCTGCGCGGGGACGGGCTCTGCTGGGCGGGGACGGGCTGTGGTGGGTTGTGGTGAGCTGGGACGGTCTGGGACGGGCTGACACGGGCTGTGGTGGGCTGGGATGGACAGGTACGACCTGTGGAGGGCTTGGACGTGTTGTGGTGGGCTGGGACTGGCTCTGGTTGGCTGGGACGGGCTGTGGTGGGCTGTGGTGGGCTGGGATGGATAGGTACGACCTGTGGTGGGCTTGGACGGGTTGTGGTGGGCTGGGACGGGCTGTGGTGGGCTGTGGTGGGCTGGGATGGACAGGCACGAGCTGTGGTGGGCTTGGACTGACTATGGTGGGCTGTGGTGGGCTGGGACGGGCTGCGGTTCGCTGGGACAGGCCGTGGTGGGCTGGGACGGGCCGTGGTGAATTGGGACGGGCTGTGGTGGGCTGGGACGGGCTGTGGTGGGCTGAGGTGGGCTGGGACGGGCCGTGGTAGGCTGGGACGGGCCGTGGTGGGCTGGGACGGGCCGTGGTGGGCTGGGACAGGCTGTGGTGGGCCGTAATGGGCTGTGGTCGGCCGTGTTGGGACGGGACGAGCTGTGGTGAGCCGGGACGGGCTGTGGTGGGCTGGGACGGGCTGGGACGGGCTGTGGTGGGCTGGGACGGGCTGCGCTGGGCTGGGACGGGCTGCGCTGGGCTGGGACGGGGTGCGGTGGGCTGGGACGGGCTGCGGTGGGCTGAGACAGGCTGGTACGTGCTGTGGTGAGCAGAGACGGGCCGTGGTGGGCTGGGACAAGCCGTGGTGGGCTAGGACGGACTGGTACTTGATGTGGTGGGCTGGTACGGGCTGTGGTGGGCTGGTACGGGCTGTGGTGGGCTGGGACGGGCTGGGACTGGCTGTTGTGGGCTGGGACGGGCTGTGGTGGGCTGGGACGGGCTGTGACGGGCTGTCGTGGGCTGGGATGGGCTGGGATGGTCTGGGACGGGCTGTGGTGGGCTGTGGTGGTTTGTGGTGAGCTGTGGTGGGCTGGGATGGGCTGTGGTGGGCGGGGAGAGATTTTGCTGGGCGGGGACAGGCTGTGGTGGGCGAGGACAGTTTGTGGTGGGCGGAGACGGGCTGGGACGGGCTGTGGTGGGCTGTGGTGGGCTGGGACGGGCTGTGGTGTGCTGGGACGAGCTGTGGTGTGCTGGGACGGGCTGCGCTGGGCTGGGACGGGCTGCGCTGGGCTGGGACGGGCTGCGCTGGGCTGGGACGGGCTGTGGTGGGCTGGGACGGGCTGTGGTGGGCTGGGACGGGCTGTGGTGGGCTGGGACGGGCTGTGGTGGGCTGGGACGGGCTGCGGTGGGCGGGGACGGGCTGTGGTAGGCTGAGACAGGCTGGTACGTGCTGTGGTGAGTGGAGACAGGCCGTGGTGCGCTGGGACGGGCCGTGGTGGTCTGGGACGGGCCGTGGTGGGCTGTGGTGGTTTGTGGTGAGCTGTGGTGGGCTGGGATGGGCTGTGGTGGGCGGGGAGAGATTTTGCTGGGCGGGGACAGGCTGTGGTGGGCGAGGACAGTTTGTGGTGGGCGGAGACGGGCTGGGACGGTCTGTGGTGGGCCTTGCCGGGCTGTGGTGGGCTGTGCCGAGCTGGGACGGGCTATGCCGGGCTTGGACGGGCTGTGCCAGGCTGTGGTGGGCTGTGACGGGCTGTTGTGGGCCGGGACGGGCTGTGGTGGGCTGTGGTGGGTTATGGTGAGCTTAGACGGGCTGTGGTGGGTTGGGACGGTCTGTGGTGGGTTGTGGTGGGCTGGGACGGGCTGTTGTGGTCAGGGACGGGCTGTGGTGGACCGGGACGGGCTGTGGTGGGCTGTGACAGGCTGTGGTGGGCTGGGTCGGGCTGTGGCAGGCTGGGATGGGCTTTGGCGGGCCGGGACAGTCTGTGGCGGGCTGTGGCGGGCCGTCGTTGGCCGTGGTGGGCTGTAGTGGGCCGTGGTGAGCCGTGGTGGGCTGTGGTAGGCTGGGACGGGCTGTTGTGACCTAGGACGGGCTGTGGTGGGCTGTGGAGGGCTGGGACGGGCTGTGGAGGGCTGGGACGGGCTGTGGTGGGCTCGACGGGCTGTGGTTGGCTGGGACCGTCTGTTTTGGGCTGGGATGGCCTGCGGTGGCCTGTGGTGGGCTGTGGTGGGCTGGGACAGGCTGTGGTGGGCTGGGACGGTCTGTGGTGGGCTGTGGTAAGCTGGGACGGGCTGTGGTGGGCTGTGGTGTGCTGGGACGGGCTGTGGTGGGCCGGGACGGGCCGTGGTGGGCTGTGGTGCGCCGTGTTTATCTGGGACGAGCTGTGGTGGGCCATGGCGGGCCGTGGTGGGCTGGGACGGGCCGTGGTTTGCCGTGGTGGGCTGAAACAGGCTGTGGTGACCTGTGGTGGGCTGTGGTGACCGGTGGTGGGCTGTGGTGCGCTGGGACGGGTTGCGGTGGGCTGGGACGGGTTTCGGTGGGCTAGGACGGGCTGCGGTGGGCTGGGATAAGCTGTGTTGGGCTGCGACGGGCTGTGGTAGGCTGGGATGAGCTGTGGAGGGTTGGGACGGGCTGTGGTGGGTTGTGGTGAGCTGAGATGGGCTGGGACGGGCTGGGACAGGCTGTGGTTGGCTGTATTGGGCTATGGTGGGCTGGGACAGGCTCTGGTGGGCCGGGACGGGCTGTGGTGTGCTGAGACGGGCTCTGGTGGGCCAGGACGGGCTGTGGTGGGACGGGATGGGCTATGGTGGGCCGGGACAAGCTGTGGTAGGTTGGGACGGGCTGTGGTGGACTGGGACGGGCTCTGGTGGGCTGGAACATGCCGTGGTGGGCTGGGATGGGCTGTGGTGGGGTGTGGTGAGCTGAGACGGTCTGGGAGGGGCTGGAACGGGCTGGGCCGGCTCTGGGGGTCTGGGAGGGGCTGGGAAGGCCTGTGATGGGCTGGGACGAGCTGGGACGGGCTGGGACGGGCAGTGGTGGGCTGGGACGGGCAGTGGTGGCCTGAGGTGGGCCGCGGTGGGCCGGGACGGACCATGGTGGGCCGGGACGGGCGGTGATGGGCCTGGACGGGCCGTGGTGGACTGTAGTGGGCTGGGACGGGCTTTGGTGGGCTATGACGTGCTGTTGTAGGCTGTGGTGTGCTGGGACGGGCTGTGGTGGGCTGGGACGGGCTGTGGTGGGCTGGGACGCGCTGTGCTATGCTGGGACGCGCTGTGGTGGGCTGGGACGGGCTGTGGTGGGCTGGGACGCGCTGTGGTGGGCTGGCACGCGCTGCGGTGGGCTGGGAAGGGCTGGGACGGGCTGTGGTGGGCCAGGACCAGCCTTGGTTGGCCATGACGGGCCGTGGTGGGCCGGGCCGGGCTGTAGTGAGCGGGGACAAGTTGTGGTGGGCGGGGACAGGCTGTGGTGAGCAGGGAAGGGCTGTGGTGGCCTGGGACGGGCTGGGACGGGCTGTGGTGAGCGGGGACAGGCTGTGGTGGGCGGGGACGGGCTTTGGTGGGCTCTGGTGGGCTGGAACGGGGTCTGGTGGGCTGGGACGGGCTGTGGTAAGCTGTAATGGGCTGTGGTGGGCTTGGACGGGCTGTGGTGGGTTGTGGTGAGCTGAGACGGGCTGTGGTGGGCTGTATTGGGCTGTGGTGGGCTGTATTGGGCTGTGGCGGGCTGGGACGGGCTGTGGCAGGCTGGGACGCGCTGTGGTGGGCTGTGGTGGGCCGGGATGGGCTGTGGTGGGCTGGGACGGGCTGTGGTGGTCTACGGTAGCCTGTGGTGTGCTGTATTGGGCTGTGGTGGGCTGTATTGGGCTGTGGTGGTCTGGGACGGGCTTTGGTGGGCTGTGGTGGGACGGGATGGGCTGTGGTGGGCTGGGACGGGCTGTGGTGTGCTGAGACGGGCTCTGGTGGGCCGTGACGGGCTGTGGTGGGCCGTGACGGGCTGTGGTGGGCCGTGACGGGCTGTGGTGGGCCGGGACGGGCTGTGGTGGGCCGGGACGGGCTGTGGTGGGACGGGACGGGCTGTGGTGGGACGGGATGGGCTGTGGTGTGCCGGGACGGGCTGTGGTGGGCTGGGACGCGCTGTGGTGCACTGGGACGAATTGTGGTGGGCTGGGACGGGCTGTGGTGAGCCGTGGTGTACCGTTGTGGGCTGGGACGGGCCGTGGTGAACTGTGGTGGGTTGGGACGGGCTGTGGGGGGCTGGGACGGGCTGGGACGGGCTGTGGTGGGCTGGGACGGGCTGTGGTGGGCTGGGACGGGCTGTGGTGAGCTGAGGTGGGCTGTGGAGGGCTGGGACGGGCTGTGGTGGGCTGGGACGGGCTGTGGTGGTCTGCGGTAGGCTGTGGTGTGCTGTAGTGTCCTGTGGTGGGCTGGGACGGGCTGTGGTGGGCTGGGACAAGCTGTGGTGGGCTGGGACGGGCTGTGGTGGGCCGTGTTTGGCTGTGGTGGGTTGTGGTGGGCTGGGACAGGCTGTGGTGAGTTGAGACGGGCTGTGGTGTGCTGGGACACGATTTGGTGGGCTGGGCCGGGCTGTGGTGGGTTGGGATGGGCTCTGGTGCGCTGTGTTGGGTTGTGATGAGCTGAGACAGTCTGTGGTGGGTTGGGACGTGCTGTGGAGAGCTGTGGAGGGCTGTGGTGGGCTTGGACAGGCTGTGGTGGGTTGTGATCTGTCGTGGTGGGCCGTGGTGTGCTGGGACGGGCCGTGGTGGGCCGGGACGGGCCGTGGTGGGCCGGGACGGGCTATGGTAATCAGGGACGGGCCGTGGTGGGCTGGGACGGGCTGTGATGGGCTGGGACGAGCTGTGACGGGCTGGGACCGGCTGTGGTGGCCTGGGATGGGCTGTGGTGGGCTGGGACGGGCTGTGGTGGGCTGGGACAGGATGCGGTGGGCCGTGGTGGGCTGTGGTGGGCCGTGGTGGGCTGGGACAGGCTGTGGTGGGCTATGACGTGCCGTGGTGTGCCGTGGTGAACTGTGGTGGGCTGTGGTAAGCCGTGGTGGGTTGTGGTGGGCCGTGGTGGGCTGTGGTCGGACGTGGTGGGCTGGGACAAGCTGTGGTGGGCTGGGACGGGCTGTGGTGGGCCAGGACGGGCCGTGGTGGGCCAGGACTGGCCTTGGTTGGCCGTGACGGGCCGTGGTGGGCCGGGCCGGGCTGTAGTGGGCCGGGTCAAGTTGTGGTGGGCGGGGACAGGCTGTGGTGAGCAGGGAAGGGCTGTGGTGGCCTGGGACGGGCTGTGGTGAGCGGGGACGGGCTGTGTTGGGCGGGGATGGGCTCTGGTGGGCTGGAACGGGCTCTGCTGGGCTGGAACAGGATGGAAAGAGCTGTAATGGGCTGTGGTGGGCTTGGACGGGTTGTGGTGGGTTGTGGTGAGCTGAGATGGGCTGGGACGGGCTGGGACGGGCTGTGGTGGGCTGTATTGGGCTATGGTGGGCTGTGGTGGGCTGGGACGGGCTGTGGCGGGCTGGGACGGGCTGTGGTGGGCTGTGGTGGGACGGGACAGGCTGTGGTGGGCTGGGACGGGCTGTGGTGGTCTACGGTAGCCTGTGGTGTGCTGTAGTGGCCTGTGGTGGGCTGGGACGGGCAGTGGTGGGCTGAGGTGGGCCACGGTGGGCCGGGACGGACCATGGTGGGCCGGGACGGACCATGGTGGGCCGGGACGGGCCGTGGTGGACCGTAGTGGGCTGGGACGGGCTTTGGTGGGCCGGGACGTGCTGTTGTAGGCTGTGGTGGGCTGGGACGGGCTGTGGTGTGCTGGGATGGGCCGTGGTTGGCTGGGATGGGCCGTGGTTGGCTGGGATGGGCCGTGGTGGGCCGGGACGGGCCGTGGTGGGCCGGGACGGGCAGTGGTGGGACGGGACGGTCCGTGGTAATCAGGGACGGGCCGTGGTGGGCTGGGACGGGCTGTGGTGGGCTGGGACCAGCTGTGTTGGGCTGGGATGAGCTGTGACGGGCTGGGACGGGCTGTGGTGGGCTGGGACGGGCTGTGGTGGGCTGTGGTGGTCTGGGACGGGCTGGGACGGGCTGTGGTGGGCTGTGGTGGGTTCTGCTGAGCTTGAGACGGGCTGTGGTGGGCTGGAACGAGCTGGGATGGGTTGTGGTGGGCTGGGACGGGCTGTGGTGGGCTGGGACGGGCTGTGGTGGGATGGGACGGGCTGTGGTGGGCGGGGACGGGCTGTGGTGGTCTGGAACGGTCTGTGGTGGGCTGGGACGGTCTGTGGTGGGCTGGGACGGTCTGTGGTGGGCTGGGACGGTCTGTGGTGGGCTGGGACGGGCTGTGACGGGCTGGGACGGGCTGTGGTGTGCTGGGACGGGCTGTGCTGGTCTGTGGTGGGCTGGGACGGGCGGGGACGGGCTGTGGTGGGCTGGGACGGGCTGGGATGGGCTGGCACGGGCTGGGACAGGCTGTGTTGGGCTAGGGACGGGCTGTGGTGGGCTGGGACGGGCTGTGGTTCGCTGGGACGGGCCATGGTAATCCGGGACGGGCTCTGGTAGGCCGGGACGGGCTGTGGTGGGCTGTGGTGAGTTGGGACGGGCTGTGGTCGACTGTGGTGGGCTGGGATGGGCTGCGGTGGGCTGGGACGGGATGTGGTGGACAGGGACGGGCTGTGGTGGGTGGGGACGTGCTGTGGTGGGCTTGGACGGGCTGGGACGGGCTGGGACGGTCTGTAGTGGGCTGTGGTGGGCTGGCAAGGTCTGGGACGGGATGTGGTGAGCTGGGACGGGCTGTGGGCTGGGACGGGCCGGGACGGGCCGTGGTGGGCCGGGACGGGCTGTGGTAAGCCGGGATGGGCTCTGGAGGGCCGGGACAGGCTGTGGTGGGCTGTGGTGGGTTGGGACTGGCTGTGGTGGGCTGTGGTGGGCTGGGACCGGCTGCGGTGGGCTGTGGTGGGCTGGAATGGGCTGGGACGGGCTGTGGTGGGTGTGGTGGCCTGGGACGCGCTGTGGTGAGCTGAGACGGGCTGTGGTGGGCTGGGATTTGCTGGGACGGCTGGAAGGGGCTGTGGTGGGCTGGGACGGTCTGCGGTGGGCTGGGACGGTCTGCGGTGGGCTGGGACGGGCTGGGATTGGCTGCGGTGGGCTGGGACGAGCTGCGGTGGGCTGGGACGGGCTGCGGTGGGCTGGGACGGGCCGCGGTGGGCTGGGACGGGCCGTGGTGTGCCAAGACGGGCCGTGGTGGGCCGGGACGGGCCGTGGTGGGCCGGGACGGGCCGTGGTGGGCCGGGACGGGCTGTGTTTGGCTGGGACGGGCCGTGGTGGGCTGGGCCGGGCCGTGGTGGGCCGGGCCGGGCCGTGGTGGGCTGGGACGGGTTGTGGAGGACTGGGACGAACTGTGGTGGTCTGTGGTGGGCTGGTACGGGCCGTGGTGGGCTGGGACGGGCTGGGACGAGCTGTGCCGGGCTGGGACTGGCTGTGGTGGGCTGCGGTAGGCTGTGGTGTGCTGTAGTGGTCTGTGATGGGCTGGGATGGGCTGTGGTGGGCTGGGACGGGCTGTGGTGGGCTGGGACGGGCTGTCGTGGGCTGGGACGGGCTGCCGTGGGCTGTGGGGGCCTGGGACATGCTGTGGTGGGCTGGGAAGGGCTGGGACAAGCTGTGACGGGCTGGGACGAGCTGTGACGGGCTGTGGTGTGCTGTAGTGGCCTGTGGTGGGCTGGGACAAACTGTGGTGGGCTATGGTGGCCTGGGATGAGCTGGGACAGGCTGGGACGTGTTGTGGTGGGCTGTGGTGGGCTGGGACGGGCTGTGGTGCGCTGGGATGGGCTGTAGTGGGCTGTGGTGTGCTGTGGAGGGCTGGGACGGGCTGTGATGTGCCGTGGTGGGCTGGGACGGGCCGTGGTGGGCTGGGATGGGCTAGGACGGGCTGTGGTGGGCTGGGACGGGCTGGGACTGGCTGTGGTTGGCTGTGGTGGGCTGGGACGCGCTGTGGTGGGCTGCGACAAGCTGGGACGGGCCATGGTGGGATGGCACGGGCTGTGGTGGGCTGGTACGGGCTGTGGTGGGCTGGTACGGGCTGTGGCGGGCTGGAGCGGGCTGTGGTGGGTTGTGGTGAGCTGGGACGGGCTGACACGGGCTGTGGTGGGCTGTGGTAAGCTGGGACGGGTTGTGGTGGGCTGGGATGGGTAGGGACTTTCTGTGGTGAGCTGCGACGGTCTGTGGTGGGCTGGAACGGGCTGTGGTGGGCTGGGAAAGGCTGTGGTGGGCCGGGACGGGCCGTGGTGGGCCGGGACGGGCCGTGGTGGGCCGGGACGGGGCGTAGTGGGCCCGGACAGGCCGTGGTGGGCCGGGACGGGCCATGGTGGGCTGGGACGGGCCGTGGCGGTTTGGGACGGGTTGTGGCGGGCTGGGACGAACTGTGGTGGTCTGTTGTGGGCTGGGACGGGCCGTGGTGGGCTGGGACGGGCTGTGACGGGCTGGGACGAGCTGTGACGGGCTGGGACGGGCTGTGGTGGGCTGCGGTAGGCTGTGGTGTGCTGTAGTGGTCTGTGGTGGGCTGGGACGGGCTGTCATGGGATGGGACGGGCTGTCGTGGGCTGGGACGGGCTGTCGTGGGCTGTGGGGGCCTGGGACATACTGTGGTGGGCTGGGAAGGTCTGGGACGAGCTGTGACGGGCTGGGGCGAGCTGTGATGGGCTGGGACGGGCTGCGGTGGGCTGGGACATGCTGGGACGGGCTGTGGTAGGCTGAGACAGGCTGGTACGTGCTGTGGTGAGCGGAGACGGGCTGTGGTGGGCTTGGACGGGCCGTGGTGGGCTAGGACGGACTGGTACTTGATGTGGTGGGCTGGTACGGGCTGTGGTGGGCTGGGACGGGCTGTGGTGGTCTGGGACAAGCTGGGACTGGCTGTTGTGGGCTGGGACGGGCTGTGACGGGCTGTCCTGGGCTGGGATGGGCTGGGATGGTCTGGGACGGGCTGTAGTGGGCTGTGGTGGTTTGTGGTGAGCTGTGGTGGGCTGGGATTGTCTTTGGTGGGCGGGGAGAGATTTTGCTGGGCGGGGACAGGCTGTGGTGGGCGAGGACAGTTTGTGGTGGGCGGAGACGGGCTGTGGTGGGCTGGGACGGGCTGTGGTGGGCTGTGGTGGGCTGGGACGGGCTGTGGTGGGCTGGGACGGGCTGTGGTGGGTAGGCACGGGCTGTGGTGGGCTGGGACGGGCTGGGACGGGTT
Source organism: Falco cherrug (assembly GCF_023634085.1). NCBI lineage: Eukaryota > Metazoa > Chordata > Aves > Falconiformes > Falconidae > Falco > Falco cherrug. The sequence goes on from NC_073717.1 coordinate 1,019,716, forward strand.
GGCACGGGCTGGGACGGGCTGTGACGGGCTGTGGTGGGCTGGGACGGGCTGTGGTGGGCTAGGACGGGCTGTGGTGTGCTGGGACAAGTTGTGGTGGGTTGTGGTGCGCCGTGGTGGGCCGGACAGGGCTGTGGTGGGCCGGGACGGGCTGTGGTGGGCTTGGAAGGCCTGGGACAGGCTGGGACGAGCTGTGCTGGGCGGGGACGGGCTCTTCTGCGCGGGGACGGGCTCTGCTGGGCGGGGACGGGCTGTGGTGGGTTGTGGTGAGCTGGGACGGTCTGGGACGGGCTGACACGGGCTGTGGTGGGCTGGGATGGACAGGTACGACCTGTGGAGGGCTTGGACGTGTTGTGGTGGGCTGGGACTGGCTCTGGTTGGCTGGGACGGGCTGTGGTGGGCTGTGGTGGGCTGGGATGGATAGGTACGACCTGTGGTGGGCTTGGACGGGTTGTGGTGGGCTGGGACGGGCTGTGGTGGGCTGTGGTGGGCTGGGATGGACAGGCACGAGCTGTGGTGGGCTTGGACTGACTATGGTGGGCTGTGGTGGGCTGGGACGGGCTGCGGTTCGCTGGGACAGGCCGTGGTGGGCTGGGACGGGCCGTGGTGAATTGGGACGGGCTGTGGTGGGCTGGGACGGGCTGTGGTGGGCTGAGGTGGGCTGGGACGGGCCGTGGTAGGCTGGGACGGGCCGTGGTGGGCTGGGACGGGCCGTGGTGGGCTGGGACAGGCTGTGGTGGGCCGTAATGGGCTGTGGTCGGCCGTGTTGGGACGGGACGAGCTGTGGTGAGCCGGGACGGGCTGTGGTGGGCTGGGACGGGCTGGGACGGGCTGTGGTGGGCTGGGACGGGCTGCGCTGGGCTGGGACGGGCTGCGCTGGGCTGGGACGGGGTGCGGTGGGCTGGGACGGGCTGCGGTGGGCTGAGACAGGCTGGTACGTGCTGTGGTGAGCAGAGACGGGCCGTGGTGGGCTGGGACAAGCCGTGGTGGGCTAGGACGGACTGGTACTTGATGTGGTGGGCTGGTACGGGCTGTGGTGGGCTGGTACGGGCTGTGGTGGGCTGGGACGGGCTGGGACTGGCTGTTGTGGGCTGGGACGGGCTGTGGTGGGCTGGGACGGGCTGTGACGGGCTGTCGTGGGCTGGGATGGGCTGGGATGGTCTGGGACGGGCTGTGGTGGGCTGTGGTGGTTTGTGGTGAGCTGTGGTGGGCTGGGATGGGCTGTGGTGGGCGGGGAGAGATTTTGCTGGGCGGGGACAGGCTGTGGTGGGCGAGGACAGTTTGTGGTGGGCGGAGACGGGCTGGGACGGGCTGTGGTGGGCTGTGGTGGGCTGGGACGGGCTGTGGTGTGCTGGGACGAGCTGTGGTGTGCTGGGACGGGCTGCGCTGGGCTGGGACGGGCTGCGCTGGGCTGGGACGGGCTGCGCTGGGCTGGGACGGGCTGTGGTGGGCTGGGACGGGCTGTGGTGGGCTGGGACGGGCTGTGGTGGGCTGGGACGGGCTGTGGTGGGCTGGGACGGGCTGCGGTGGGCGGGGACGGGCTGTGGTAGGCTGAGACAGGCTGGTACGTGCTGTGGTGAGTGGAGACAGGCCGTGGTGCGCTGGGACGGGCCGTGGTGGTCTGGGACGGGCCGTGGTGGGCTGTGGTGGTTTGTGGTGAGCTGTGGTGGGCTGGGATGGGCTGTGGTGGGCGGGGAGAGATTTTGCTGGGCGGGGACAGGCTGTGGTGGGCGAGGACAGTTTGTGGTGGGCGGAGACGGGCTGGGACGGTCTGTGGTGGGCCTTGCCGGGCTGTGGTGGGCTGTGCCGAGCTGGGACGGGCTATGCCGGGCTTGGACGGGCTGTGCCAGGCTGTGGTGGGCTGTGACGGGCTGTTGTGGGCCGGGACGGGCTGTGGTGGGCTGTGGTGGGTTATGGTGAGCTTAGACGGGCTGTGGTGGGTTGGGACGGTCTGTGGTGGGTTGTGGTGGGCTGGGACGGGCTGTTGTGGTCAGGGACGGGCTGTGGTGGACCGGGACGGGCTGTGGTGGGCTGTGACAGGCTGTGGTGGGCTGGGTCGGGCTGTGGCAGGCTGGGATGGGCTTTGGCGGGCCGGGACAGTCTGTGGCGGGCTGTGGCGGGCCGTCGTTGGCCGTGGTGGGCTGTAGTGGGCCGTGGTGAGCCGTGGTGGGCTGTGGTAGGCTGGGACGGGCTGTTGTGACCTAGGACGGGCTGTGGTGGGCTGTGGAGGGCTGGGACGGGCTGTGGAGGGCTGGGACGGGCTGTGGTGGGCTCGACGGGCTGTGGTTGGCTGGGACCGTCTGTTTTGGGCTGGGATGGCCTGCGGTGGCCTGTGGTGGGCTGTGGTGGGCTGGGACAGGCTGTGGTGGGCTGGGACGGTCTGTGGTGGGCTGTGGTAAGCTGGGACGGGCTGTGGTGGGCTGTGGTGTGCTGGGACGGGCTGTGGTGGGCCGGGACGGGCCGTGGTGGGCTGTGGTGCGCCGTGTTTATCTGGGACGAGCTGTGGTGGGCCATGGCGGGCCGTGGTGGGCTGGGACGGGCCGTGGTTTGCCGTGGTGGGCTGAAACAGGCTGTGGTGACCTGTGGTGGGCTGTGGTGACCGGTGGTGGGCTGTGGTGCGCTGGGACGGGTTGCGGTGGGCTGGGACGGGTTTCGGTGGGCTAGGACGGGCTGCGGTGGGCTGGGATAAGCTGTGTTGGGCTGCGACGGGCTGTGGTAGGCTGGGATGAGCTGTGGAGGGTTGGGACGGGCTGTGGAGGGTTGTGGAGGGCTGTGCTGGGCTTGGACAGGCTGTGGTGGGCTGAGATGGGCCGTGGTGGTCCGTGGTTGGCTGGGACGGGCCGTGCTGGGCTAGGACGGGCTGTGGTGAACTGCGGTGGGCTGTGATGGGCCGTGGTGGGCTGGGACGGGCCGTGGTGGGCTCGACGAGCTGTGGTTGGCCATGACCGGCTGTTTTGGGCTGGGATGGCCTGCGGTGGCCTGTGGTGGGCTGTGGTGGGCTGGGACGGGCTGTGGTGGGTTGGGACAGGCTGGGACGGGCTGGGACGGGCAGTGGTGGGTTGGGACGGGCAGTGGTGGGCTGGGACGGGCTGTGGTGGGCTGTGGTAAGCTGTGACGGGCTGTGATGGGCTGTGGTGGGCTGTGGTGTGCTGGGACGGGCATTGGAGGGTTGGGACGGGCTGGGACGGGCTGGGACGGGCAGTGGTGGGCTGGGACGGGCTGTGGTGGGCTGGGACGGGCTGTGGTGGGCTGTGAGAGGCTGTGGTGGGCTGGGACGGTCTGTGGTGGGCTGTGGTGTGCTGGGACGGGCTGTGGTGGGCTGTGATTGGCTGTGGTGGGCTGTGGTGTGCTGGGACAAGCTGTGGTGGGCCGGGACGGGCCGTTGTGGGCTGTGGTGTGCCGTGTTTATCTGGGACGAGCTGTGGTGGGCCATGGCGGGCCGTGGTGGGCTGGGACGGGCCGTGGTTTGCCGTGGTGGGCTGAAACAGGCTGTGGTGACCTGTGGTGAGCTGTGGTGACCGGTGGTGGGCTGTGGTGACCGGTGGTGGGCTGTGGTTACCTGTGGTGGGCTGTGGTGGGCTGGGACGGGTTGCGGTGGGCTGGGACGGGTTGCGGTGGGCTAGGACGGGCTGCGGTGGGCTGGGACGGGCTGCGGTGGGCTAGGATAAGCTGTGTTGGGCTGCGACGGGCTGTGGTAGGCTGGGATGAGCTGTGGAGGGTTGGGACGGGCTGTGGAGGGTTGTGGAGGGCTGTGCTGGGCTTGGACAGGCTGTGGTGGGCTGAGATTGGCTGTGGTGGTCCGTGGTGGGCTGGGACGGGCCGTGCTGGGCTAGGACGGGCTGTGGTGAACTGTGGTGGGCTGTGATGGGCCGTGGTGGGCTGGGACGGGCCGTGGTGGGCTGGGACGGGCCGCGGTGGGCTGGGACGGGCCGTGGTGGGCTGGGACAGGCTGTGGTGGGCTGTGGTGGACTGGGAAGGGCCGTGGTGTGCTCTGGTGGGCCATGGTGGACCGTGGTTGGCCGTGGTGGGCCGGGACAGGCCGTGGTTAGCCGTGCTGGGCTGAAACAGGCTGGGACAGGCTCTGGTGGGCTGGGATGGGCTCTGGTGGGCTGGGACGGGCTCTGGTGGGCTGGGACGGGCTGTGGTGGGCTGGGACGGGCTGTGGTGGGCTGTGGTGGGCTGGGACGGGCTGTGGTTGGCTGTGGTGGGCTGGGACGGGCTGTGGTCGTCTGGGACGGGTTGTGGTGAGCTGAGACGGGCCGTGGTGGGCTGAGACGGGCTGTGGTGGGCTGTGGTGGGCTGGTACTTGCTGTGGTGGGCTGTTACGGGCTGTGGTGTGCTGTGAGAGGCTGTGGTGGTCTGGGACGAGCTGGGACGGGCTGTGGTGGGCTGGGACAGGCTGTGGTGGGCTGGGACGGGCTGTGGTGGGCCGTAGTGGGCTGTGGTGGGCTGGGACGGGCTGTAGTGGTCTGTGACAAGCTCTTGTGGGCTGTGGTGGGCTGGGACGAGCTGTGGTGGGCTCTGGTGGGCTCTGGTGGGCTGGGACGGGCTGTCGTGGGCTGGGACGGGCGGTCGTGGGCTGGGACGGGGTGGGACGGGCCGTGGTGGGCTGGGACGGGCCGTGGTGGGCTGGGACGGGCCGTGGTGGGCTGGGACGGGTTGGGATAGGCTGCGGTGGGCCGTGGTGTGCTGTGGTGGGCCGTGGTGTGCTGGGATAGGCTGTGGTGAGCTGAGATGGGCTCTGGAGGTCTGTTGTGGGCTAGGACGGCTTAGTGGTGAGCTGGGACGGGCTGTGGTGGGCTGTGGTGGGCTTTCGTGGGCCGTCATGGGCTGGGACGGGCTGTGGTGGGCTGGGACGGGCTGCGGTGGGTTGTGGAGAGCTGGGACGGGCTGTGACGGGCTGTGGTGGGCTGCGACGGGCTCTGGGGGTCTGGGACAGGCTTGGACGAGCTGGGACAGCCTGGGACAGGCTGTGGTGGGCTGACACGGGCTGGGAGGGGCTGGGACGGGCTGTGGTGGGCTGGGACGGTCTGTGGTGGGCTGTGGTAAGCTGGGACGGGCTGTGGTGGGCTGACACGGGCTGGGAGGGGCTGGGACGGGCTGTGGTGGGCCGGGACGGGCTGTGGTGGGCTGTGGTGGGCTGGGACGAGTTGTAGTGGGCCGGGACGGGCTGTGGTGGGCTGTGGTAAGCTGGGACGGGCTGTGGTGTGCTGGGATTGTCTTTAGGGGGCTGGGAGGGGCTGTGGTGGGCTGGGACGGGCTGTGGTGGGCTGGGACGGGCTGTGGTGCTCTGGGACGGGCTGTGGTGTGCTGGGACGAGCTGTGGTGTGCAGGGACAGGCTGGGACGGGCTGGGATGGGCTGGCACGTTCTGGGACGGGCTGTGGTGGGCTGGGACTCGGTGTGGTGGAATGGGACGGGCTGGGACAGGCTGTGGTGGGCTGGGACAGGGTGTGGTGGGCTGGGACGGGCTGGGACGAGCTGTGGTGGGCTGGGACGGGCTGTGGTGGGCTGTGGTGGTCTGTGACGGGCCGTGGTGGTCTGGGACGGGCTGTGGTGGGCTGGGACGGGCTGTGATGGGCTGGGACGGGCTGTGGTGGGCTGGGACGGGCTGTGGGGGCCTGGGACATGCTGTGGTGGGCTGTGGTGGGCTGGGAAAAGCTGTGACGGGCTGGGACGAGCTGTGACGGGCTGTGGTGTGCTGTAGTGGCCTGTGGTGTGCTGTAGTGGCCTGTGGTGGGCTGGGACGGGCTGTGGTGGGCTGGGACAAACTGTGGTGGGCTTTGGTGGGCTGGGATGAGCTGGGACAGGCTGGGACGGGTTGTGGTGGGCTGTGGTGGGCTGGGACGGGCTGTGGTGTGCTGGGATGGGCTGTAGTGGGCTGTGGTGTGCTGGGATGGGCTGGGACGGGCTGTGGTGGGCTGGTACGGGCTGTGGCGGGCTGGAGCGGGCTGTGGTGGGTTGTGGTGAGCTGGGTCGGGCTGACACGGGCTGTGGTGGGCTGTGGTAAGCTGGGACGGGTTGTGGTGGGCTGGGATGGGCTGGGACTTTCTGTGGTGAGCTGCGACGGTCTGTGGTAAGCTGGAACGGGCTGTGGTGGGCCGGGACGGGCCGTGGTGGGCCGGGACGGGGCGTAGTGGGCCGGGACGGGCCATGGTGGGCTGGGACGGGCCGTGGCGGTTTGGGACGGGTTGTGGCGGGCTGGGATGAACTGTGGTGGTCTGTTGTGGGCTGGGACGGGCCGTGGTGGGCTGGGACGTGCTGGGACGAGCTGTGACGGGCTGGGACGAGCTGTGGTGGGCTGCGGTGTGCTGTAGTGGTCTGTGGTGGGCTGGGACGGACTTTCGTGGGATGGGACGGGCTGTCGTGGGCTGGGTCGGGCTGTCGTGGGCTGTGGGGGCCTGGGACATGCTGTGGTGGGCTGGGAAGGTCTGGGACGAGCTGTGACGGGCTGGGGCAAGCTGTGATGGGCTGGGACGGGCTGCGGTGGGCTGGGACATGCGGGGACGGGCTGTGGTAGGCTGAGACAGGCTGGTACGTTCTGTGGTGAGCGGAGACGGGCTGTGGAGGGCTGGGACGGGCCGTGGTGGGCTAGGACGGACTGGTACTTGATGTGGTGGGCTGGTACGGGCTGTGGTGGGCTGGGACGGGCTGTGGTGGTCTGGGACAAGCTGGGACTGGCTGTTGTGGGCTGGGACGGGCTGTGACGGGCTGTCGTGGGCTGGGATGGGCTGGGATGGTCTGGGACGGGCTGTAGTGGGCTGTGGTGGTTTGTGGTGAGCTGTGGTGGGCTGGGATTGGCTTTGGTGGGCGGGGAGAGATTTTGCTGGGCGGGGACAGGCTGTGGTGGGCGAGGACAGGTTGTGGTGGGCGGAGACGGGCTGTGGTGGGCTGGGACGGGCTGTGGTGGGCTGGGACGGGCTGTGGTGGGCTGGGACGGGCTGTGGTGGGCTAGGACGGGCTGTGGTGGGTAGGCACGGGCTGTGGTGGGCTGGGACGGGCTGGGACGGGTTGGCACGGGCTGGGACGGGCTGTGACGGGCTGTGGTGGGCTGGGACGGGCTGTGGTGGGCTAGAACGGGCTGTGGTGTGCTGGGACAAGTTGTGGTGGGTTGTGGTGCGCCATGGTGGGCCGGACAGGGCTGTGGTGGGCCGGGACGGGCTGTGGTGGGCTGGGAAGGCCTGGGACAGGCTGGGACGAGCTTTGCTGGGCGGGGACGGGCTCTGCTGGGCGGGGACGGGCTCTGCTGGGCGGGGACGGTCTGTGGTGGGTTGTGGTGAGCTGGGACGGTCTGGGACGGGCTGACACGGGCTGTGGTGGGCTGGGATGGACAGGTACGACCTGTGGTGGGCTTGGACGTGTTGTGGTGGGCTGGGACTGGCTCTGGTTGGCTGGGACGGGCTGTGGTGGGCTGTGGTGGGCTGGGATGGATAGGTACGACCTGTGGTGGGCTTGGACGGGTTGTGGTGGGCTGGGACTGCTTCTGGTTGGCTGGGACGGGCTGTGGTGGGCTGTGGTGGGCTGGGATGGACAGGCACGAGCTGTGGTGGGCTTGGACGGGCTGTGGTGGGCTGGGACTGGCTATGGTGGGCTGTGGTGGGCTGGGACGGGCTGTGGTTCGCTGGGACAGGCCGTGGTGGGCTGGGACGGGCCGTGGTGAATTGGGACGGGCTGTGGTGGGCTGGGACGGGCTGTGGTGGGCTGGGACGGGCTGTGGTGGGCTAGAGGTGGGCTGGGACGGGCCGTGGTGGGCTGGGACGGGCCGTGGTGGGCTGGGACGGGCCGTGGTGGGCTGGGACGGGCCGTGGTGGGCTGGGTAGGCTGTGGTGGGCCGTAATGGGCTGTGGTCGGCCGTGTTGGGACGGGACGAGCTGTGGTGAGCCGGGACGGGCTGTGGTGGGCTGGGACGGGCTGGGACGGGTTGCGGTGGGCTGGGACGGGCTGCGCTGGGCTGGGACGGGCTGCGCTGGGCTGGGACGGGCTGCGTTGGGCTGGGACGGGCTGCGGTGGGCTGGGACGGGCTGCGGTGGCCTGGGACATGCTGGGACAGGCTGTGGTAGGCTGAGACAGGCTGGTACGTGCTGTGGTGAGCAGAGACGGGCCGTGGTGGGCTGGGACAAGCCGTGGTGGGCTAGGACGGACTGGTACTTGATGTGGTGGGCTGGTACGGGCTGTGGTGGGCTGGGACGGGCTGGGACTGGCTGTTGTGGGCTGGAACGGGCTGTGGTGGGCTGTGACGGGCTGGGACGGGCTGTCGTGGGCTGGGATGGGCTGGGATGGTCTGGGACGGGCTGTGGTGGGCTGTGGTGGTTTGTGGTGAGCTGTGGTGGGCTGGGATGGGCTGTGGTGGGCGGGGAGAGATTTTGCTGGGCGGGGACAGGCTGTGGTGGGCGAGGACAGTTTGTGGTGGGCGGAGACGGGCTGGGACGGGCTGGTGTGGGCTGTGGTGGGCTGGGACGGGCTGTGGTGTGCTGGGACGAGCTGTGGTGTGCTGGGACGGGCTGTGGTGGGCTGGCACGGGCTGCGCTGGGCTGGGACGGGCTGCGCTGGGCTGGGACGGGCTGTGGTGGGCTGGGACGGGCTGTGGTGGGCTGGGACGGGCTGTGGTGGGCGGGGACGGGCTGTGGTAGGCTGAGACAGGCTGGTACGTGCTGTGGTGAGTGGAGACAGGCCGTGGTGGGCTGGTACGGGCTGTGGTGGGCTGGGAAGGGCTGTGGTGGTCTGGGACAAGCTGGGACTGGCTGTGGTGGGCTGTGACGGGCTGTCGTGGGCTGGGATGGGCTGGGACAGGCTGTGGTGGGCTGGGACGGGCTGTGACTGGCTGCGGTGGGCTGGGACGGGCTGTGGTAGGCTGGGACGGGCTGGGACGGGTTGTGGTGGGCTGGGACGGGCTATGGTGGGTTGTGGTGGTCTGGGACGGGTTGTGGTAGGCTGGGACGGGCTGTGGTGGGCTGGGACGGGTTGTGGTGGGCTGGGATGGGCTGTGATAAGCTGTAACCGGCTGTGGTGGGCTGTGGTGGTCTGGGACGGGCCGTGGTGTGCTGGGACGGGCTGTGGTGGGCTTCTATGGGCTTGTACTTTATATGGTGGGCTGGGACGGGCTGTGACGGGCTCTGGTGGGCTGGGACGGGCTGTGGTGGGCTGGGACGGGCTGTCGTGGCCTGTGGTGGGCTGGGACGGGATGTGGTGGTCTGGGATGGGCTGGGACGGGCTGTGGTGGGCTGAGACGGGCCGTGGTGGGCTGGGATGGGACGTGGTGAACTGTGGTGGGCTGTGGTGGGCAGTGGTGGGCTGGGACGGGCCGTGTTGGGCTGTGGTGGGGCGTGGTGGGTTCTGGTGAGCTTGAGTCGGGCTGTGGTGGGCTGGGACGGGCTGGGACAAGCTGTGGTGGGCTGGGACGGGCTGTGGTGGGCTGTGGTGGGCGGGGACGGGCTGTGGTGGGCGGGGACGGGCTGTGGTGGGCGGGGACGGGCTGTGGTTGGCGGGGACGGGCTGTGGTGGGCTAGGCTGGGCTGGGACGGGCTGGGACGGGCTGGGACGGGCTATGGTGGGTTGTGGTGAGCTTGGACGGGCTATGGTGGGCTGGGACAAGCTGTGGTGGGCTGGGACGAGCTGGGACGTGCTGTGATGGGCTGTGGTGGGCTGGGACAGGCTGGGATGCACTGTGGTGGGCTGTGGTGGGCTGTGTTGGGCTGTGGTGGGCTGTGGTCGGCGGGGACGTGCTGTGGTGGGCAGGGACGTGCTGTGGTGGGCTTGGACGGGCTGTGGTGGGCTGGGACGGGCTGTGGTCAGCCGTGGTGGGCTGGGACGGGCCGTTGTGGCTCCGGACGGGCTCTGGTGGGTTGGGACGGGCTGTGGTGGGCTGTGGTGGGCTGTGGCGGTCTTTGTTTGGCTAGGACGGGCTCGGAAGGATTGGGACGGTCTGGGACGTGCTGTGGTGGGCTGTGGTGGGCTGTGGCTGGCTGGGATGGGCTGTGGCGGGCTGTGGCTGGCTGGGACGGGCTGTGATGTGCTGGGACAAGCTGTGGTGGGCTGGGACGGTCTGTGGTGGTCTGGGATGGGCTGTGGTGGGCTGGGACAGGCCGTGGTGAACTGGGACGGGCCGTGGTGGGCTGCGGTGGTCCGTGGTGGGCTGGGAAGGGCCGTGGTGAACTGTGATGGGCTGTGGTGGGCCGTGGTGGCCTGGCACGGGCTGTGGTCAGCCGTGGTGGGCTGGCACGGGCTGTGGTGGGCTGGGACGAGCTGTGGTGGGCTGGGACAGGCTGTGATGTGCTGGGACGGGCTGTGGTGGGCCGTGGTGGGCCGGGACCGGCCGTGGTGGGCTGGGACGGGCTCTGGTGGGCTGTGGTGGGCTGGCAGCGGCTGTAGTGGGCTGGGACAGGCTGTGGTCAGCCATGGTGGGCTGGGACGGGCCGTGGTGGCTCGGGGCGGGCTCTGGTGGGCCGGGACGGGCTCTGGTGGGCTGTGGTGGGCTGTGCCGGGCTGTGGTGGGCTAGGACGGGCTGGGAAGGGCTGGGACAGGCTGGGACGGTCTGTGGTGGGCCTTGCCGGGCTGTGGTGGGCTGTGCCGAGCTGGGACGGGCTATGCCGGGCTAGGACGGGCTGTGCCAGGCTGTGGTGGGCTGTGACGGGCTGTTGTGGGCCGGGACGGGCTGTGGTGGGCCGGGACGGCCTGTGGTGGGCTGGGACGAGTTGTAGTGGGCCGGGACGGGCTGTGGTGGGCTGTGGTGGGTTATGGTGAGCTTAGACAGGCTGTGGTGGGTTGGGACGGTCTGTGGTGGGTTGTGGTGGGCTGGGACGGGCTGTGGTGGACCGGGACGGGCTGTGGTGGGCTGTGACAGGCTGTAGTGGGCTGGGACAGGCTGTGGTCAGCCATGGTGGGCTGGGACGGGCCGTGGTGGGCTGAGACGGGCCGTGGTGGGCTGAGACGGGCCGTGGTGGGCTGGGACGGGCTGGTACTTGCTGTGGTGGGCTGTTACGGGCTGTGGTGTGCTGTGAGAGGCTGTGGTGGTCTGGGACGAGCTGGGACGGGCTGTGGTGGGCTGGGACGGGCTGTGGTGGGCTGGGACGGGCTGTGGTGGGCCGTAGTGGGCTGTGGTGGGCTGGGACGGGCTGTGGTGGTCTGTGACAAGCTCTTGTGGGCTGTGGTGGGCTGGGATGAGCTGTGGTGGGCTCTGGTGGGCTGTGACGAACTGTCGTGGGCTGGGACGGGCTGTCGTGGGCTGGGACGGGCTGGGACGGGCCGTGGTGGGCTGGGACGGGCCGTGGTGGGCTGGGACGGGCCGTGGTGGGCTGGGACGGGTTGGCATAGGCTGCGGTGTGCTGGGACGGGCTGTGGTGGGTTGTGGTGAGCTAAGACGGGCTGTGGTGAAATTGGACGGGCTGTGGTGGGCTGTGGTGTTCTGGGACATGCTGTGGTGAACTGGGAAGGGCTGTGGTGGTCTGGAATGGGCTGTGGTGGGCTGGGACGGGCCGTGGCGGGCTGCGGTGGGCTGGGACGGGCTGTGGTGGGCTGGGACAGGCTCTGGTGCGCTGTGGTGGGTTGTGGTGAGCTAGAACGGGTTGTGGTGGGCTGGGACGGGCTATAGTGGGCTGGGACGGGCTCTGATGGTCTGCGGCGGCCGTGGTGGGCTGGGACGGGCTGTGGTGGGCTGGGACGGGCTGGGAAGGGCTGTGGTGGGTTGTGGTGAGCTGGGACGACCTCTGGTGGGCTGGGACGGGCTGTGACGGGCTGTGGTGGGCTGGGACGGGCTCTGGTGGGTTGGGACGAGGCGTGGTGGGCTGTGGTGGGCTGGGACGGGCTGTGGTGGGCTGGGACGGGCTCTGGTGGGCTGGGACATACTGTGGTGGGCTGGGACGGGCTGGGACGGGCTGTGGTGCTCTGTGGTGGGCTGGGACGTGCCGTGGTGGGCTTGGATGGGCCGTGGTGGGCTTGGATGGGCCGTGGTGGGTTCTGAAGGGCTGTGGTGGGCTGTGGTGGGTTGGGACACGCTGTGGTGGGTAGGGACGGGCTGTGGTGTGTTGTGACGGGTTGGCACGGGCTGGGACGGGCCGTGGTGGGCTGGGATGGGCTGCGGTGGGCTGTGGTGGGCTGTGGTGGGCTGGGACGGGCTGTGGTGGGTTGGGACGGGCTGGGACAGGCAGTGGTGGGCTGGGACGGGCTGTGGTGGACTGGGATGGGCTGCGGTGGGCTGTGGTAAGCTGGGACAGGCTGTGGTGGGCTGTGATGGGCTGTGTTGGGCTGTGGTGTGCTGGGACGGGCTTTGGAGGGTTGGGACGGGCTGGGACGGGCTGGGACGGGCAGTGGTGGGCTGGGACGGGCAGTGGTGGGCTGGGACGGTCTGTGGTGGGCTGGGACGGGATGTGGTGGGCTGTGGTAAGCTGGGACGGGCTGTGGTGGGCTGTGATGGGCTGTGGTGGGCTGTGGTAAGCTGGGACGAGCTGTGGTGGGCCGGGACGGGCTGTGGTGGGCTGTGGTGCGCCGTGTTTATCTGGGACGAGCTGTGGTGGGCCATGGCGGGCCGTGGTGGGCTGGGACGGGCCGTGGTTTGCCGTGGTGGGCTGAAACAGGCTGTGGTGACCTGTGGTGGGCTGTGGTGACCGGTGGTGGGCTGTGGTGACCTGTGGTGGGCTGTGGTGGGCTGGGACGGGTTGCGGTGGGCTGGGACGGGTTGCGGTGGGCTAGGACGGGCTGCGGTGGGCTGGGACGGGCTGCGGTGGGCTGGGATAAGCTGTGTTGGGCTGCGACGGGCTGTGGTAGGCTGGGATGAGCTGTGGAGGGTTGGGACGGGCTGTGGAGGGTTGTGGAGGGCTGTGCTGAGCTTGGACAGGCTGTGGTGGGCTGAGATGGGCCGTGGTGGTCCGTGGTGGGCTGGGACGGGCCGTGCTGGGCTAGGACGGGCTGTGGTGAACTGTGGTGGGCTGTGATGGGCCGTGGTGGGCTGGGACGGGCCGTGCTGGGCTGGGACGGGCCGTGGTGGGCTGGGACGGGCCGTGGTGGGCTGGGGTGGGCCGTGGTGGGCTGGGACAAGCCGTGGTGGGCTGGGACGGGCTGTGGTGGGCTGCGGTGGGCTGGGACAGGCTCTGGTGGGCCGGGACAGACTCTGGTGCGCTGTGGTGGGCTGTGGTGGGCTATGGTGCGCTGTGGTGGGTTGTGGTGAGCTAGAACGGGTTGTGGTGGGCTGGGACGGGATTGTGGTGGGCTGGGATGGGCTGCGGTGGGCTGTGGTGGGCTGTGGTGGGCTGTGGTGGGCTGTGGTGGGCTGGGAAAAGCTTTGGTGGGTTGGGACGGGCTGGGATGGGCTGGGACGGGCAGTGGTGGGCTAGGACGGGCAGTGGTGGTCTGGGACGGGCAGTGGTGGGCTGGGACAGGGCGTGGTGGGCTGAGACGGGCTGTGGTGGGCTGAGACGGGCTGGTGTTTGCTGTGGTGGGCTGTTACGGGCTGTGGTGTGCTGTGAGAGGCTGTGGTGGTCTGGGACGAGATGGGACGGGCTGTGGTGGGCTGGGACGGGCTGTGGTGGGCTGGGACGGGCTGCGGTGGGCTGGGACGGGCTGCGGTGGGCTGGGACGGGCTGTGGTGGGCTGGGACGGGCTGTGGTGGGCCATAGTGTGCTGTGGTGGGCTGGGACGGGCTGTGGTGAACTGTGGTGGGCTGTGATGGGCTGTGGTGGGCTGGGACGGGCCGTGGTGGGCTGGGACGGGCCGTGGTGGGCTGTGGTGGACTGGGAAGGGCCGTGGTGGGCCGTGGTGTGCTCTTGTGGGCCATGGTGGACCGTGGTTGGCCGTGGTGGGCCGGCACAGGCCGTGGTTAGCCGTGGTGGGCTGAAACAGGCTGGGACGGGCTCTGGTGGGCTGGGACGGGATGTGGTGGGCTGGGACGGGCCGTGGTGGGCTGGGACGGGCTGTGGTGGGCTGTGTTGGGCTGGGACGCGCTGTGGTCGTCTGGGACGGGTCGTGGTGAGCTGAGACGGGCCGTGGTGGGCTGAGACGGGCCGTGGTGGGCTGAGACGGGCCGTGGTGGGCTGGGACGGGCTGGTACTTGCTGTGGTGGGCTGTTACGGGCTGTGGTGGGCTGGGACGGGCTGTGGTGGGCTGGGACGGGCTGTGGTGGGCCGTAGTGGGCTGTGGTGGGCTGGGACGGGCTGTGGTGGTCTGTGACAAGCTCTTGTGGGCTGTGGTGGGCTGGGACGGGCTGCGGTGGGCTGTGGTGGGCTGGGACGTGCTGTGGTGTGCTGGGATGGGCTGTGGTGGGCTGGGACCGGCTGCGGTGGGCTGTGGTGGGCTGGGACGGGATGCGGTGGGCTGGAATGGGCTGTGCCGTGCTGGAACGGTCTGGGACGAGTTGTGGTGAGTGTGGTGGGCTGGGACGGGCTGGGACGGACTGTGTTTGGCTGGGACGGGCTGTGGTGGGCCGTGGTGGGCTGGGACAGGCTGTGGTGAGCTGAGACGGGCTGTGGTGGGCTGTGTCGGGCTGGGACGAGCTGTGACGTGGTGGGACGGGCTGTGGTGGTCTGCGGTAGGCTGTGGTGTGCTGTAGTGGCCTGTGGTGGGCGGGGACGGGCTGTGGTGGGCGGGGACAGGCTGTGGTGGGCGGGGACGGGCCGTGGTGAGCTGTGGAGAGCCGTGGTGAGCTGTGGAGAGCCGTTGTGGGCTGGGACGGGCCATGGTGGGCTGGGACGGGCCGTGGTGGGCTGGGACGGGCTCTGGTGGTGAGCAGAGACGGCCTGTGTTGGGCTGGGACGGGCTGTGATAAGCTGTAACCGGCTGTGGTGGGCTGTGTTGGGCTGGGACGGGCTGTGATAAGCTGTAACCGGCTGTGGTGGGCTGTGTTGGGCTGGGACGGGTCGTGGTGGGCTGGGACGGGCCGTGGTGGGCTGGGGCCGGTTGGGACGGGCTGGGACTGGCTTTGGTGGGCTGTGGTGGGCTGGGACGGGCTGGGACGGGCCGTGGCGGGCTGGGACGGGCCGTGGCGGGCTGGGACGGGCCGTGGTGGGCTGGGACGAGCCGTAGTAGGCCGGGACGGGCCGTGGTGGGTTGTTATGGGCCGTGGTGGGCCGGGACGGGCCGTGGTGGGCCGGGACGGGCCGTGGTGGGCCGGGACGAACTGTGGTGGTCTGTGGCGGGCTGGGACGGGCTGTGGCGAGCTGGGACGGGACATGGTGGTCTGGGACGGGCCGTGGCGGGCTGGGACGGGCCGTGGTGGGCTGGGACGGGCCGTGGCGGGCTGGGAAGGGCCGGGGTGGGCTGGGATGGGCCGTGGAAAGCCGTGGTGGGCCGTGGTAAGCTGTGACGGGCCGTTGTGGGCTGGGATGGACTCTGGTGTGGTGGGACGGGCTGCGGTGGGCTGGGACGGGCTGCGGTGGGCTGTGGTGGGCTGGGACGGGCTGCGGTGGGCTGTGGTGGGCTGGGACCGGCTGCGGTTGGCTGTGGTGGGTTGTGGTGAGCTGTGACAGGCTGTGGTGGGCTGGAATGGGCTGGGACGGGCTGTGGTGGGTGTGGTGGACTGGGACGCGCTGTAGTGAGCTGAGATGGGCTGTGGTGGGCTGGGATTTGCTGGGACGGCTGGGACGGTCCGTGGTGGGCTGGGACGGGCTGTGGTGGGCCGTGGTTCGCTGTGGTGGGCCGTGGTGGGCTGGGACGGGCCGTGGTTATCTGTGGTGGGCCGTGGTGGTCTGGTACGGGCTATGGTGGGCTGTGGTGGGTTCTGGTGAGCTTGAGACGGGCTATGGTGGGCTGGGACAGGCTGGGACGAGCTCTGGTGGTCTGGGACAGGCTGTGGTGTGCTCGGACGGGCTGGGACGGGCTGTGGTTGGCCGTGGTGGGCTGGGACGTGCTGGGATGGACTGGGACGGGCTGTGGTGGGCTGGAACGGGCTGTGGTGGGCTGGAACGGGCTGTGGTGGGCTGGAACGGGCTGTGGTGGGCTGGAACGGGCTGTGGTGAGCTGGAACGGGCTGTGGTGGGGCGTGGTTGGCTGGGACAGGCCGTGGTGAACTGTGGTGGGCTGTGGTGGGCCGGTATGGGAAGGGATGGTCTATGTTGGGCCGTGGTGGGCTGGGACAGGTCATGGTGGGCTGAGACGGCCCGTGGTGAACTGTGGTGGGCTGTGGTGGGCCGTGGTGGGCTGTGGTGGGCCGTGGTGGGCTGGGACAGGCCGTGGTGGGCTGTGGTGGGCCGTGGTGGGCTGGGACAGGCTGTGGAGGGCTTTGGTGGGTTCTTGTGAGCTTGAGATGGGCTGTGGTGGGCTGGGACGGGCTGGGACGGGCTCTGGTGGTCTGGAACGAGCTGTGATGGGCTGCAATGGGCTCTGGTGGGCTGGGACGGGCTCTGGTGGGCTGTGGTGGGCTGGGACGGGCTGTGGTGGGCTGGGACGGGCTGTGGTGGGCTGGGACGGGCTGTGGTGGGCGGGGACGGGCTGTGGTGGGCTGTGACGGGCTGGGATGGGCTGTGGCAAGCTGGGATGGGCTGTGGTGGACTGGGACGGGCTGTGGTCGACAGGGACGGGCGGGGACGGGCTGTGGTGGGCTGGGACGGGCTGTGGTGTGCTGGGACGGGCTGTGGTGAGCTTTGGTGGGCCGTGGTTCGCTGTGGTGGGCCGTGGTGGGCTGGGACGGGCCATGGTGGGCTGTGGTGGGCCGTGGTGGTCTGGGACAGGCTGTGGTGGGCTGTGGTGGGTTCTGGTGAGCTTGAGACGGGCTGTGGTGGGCTGGGACGGGCTGGGATGGGCTCTGGTGGTCTGGAACAGGCTGGGACGGGCTGTGGTGGGCTGGGATGGGCTGGCACGGGCTGTGGTGGGCTGGCACGGGCTGTAGTGGGCTGGCACGGGCTGTGGTGGGCTGGGACGGGCTGTGGTGGGCTGGGACGGGCTGGGACGTGCTGTGGTGTGCTCGGACGGGCTGTGGTGTGCTGGGACGGGCTGTGGTGGGCTGTGGTGGTCTGGGACGGGCCATGGTGGGCTGTGGTGGGTTCTGCTGAGCTTGAGACGGGCTGTGGTGGGCTGGGACGGGCTGAGACGAGTTCTGGTTGTCTGGAACGAGCTGGGACGGGCTGTGATGGGCTGGGACGGGCCGTGGTGGGCGGGGACGGGCTGTGGTGGGCTGGGACGGGATGTGGTGGTCTGGAATGGTCTGTGGTGGGCTGGGACGGGCTGTGGTGGGCTGGGACGGGCTGCGGCAGGCTGCGACGGGCTGAGACGGGCTATGCTGGTCTGTGGTGGGCTGTGGTGGGCGGGGACGGGCTGTGGTGGGCTGGGACGGGCTGTGGTGGGCTAGGGACGGGCTGTGGTGTGCTGGGACGGGCTGTGGTGGGCTGGGACGGGCTGTGGTGGTCTGGAACAGGCTGTGGTGGGTTGGGACAGGCTGGGACATGCTGGGACGGTGTGTGGTGGACTGGGATGGTCTGTGGTGGGGCGTGGTGGGCTGGGACGGGCCGTGGTGAACCGTGGTGGGCTGTGGTGGGCCGTGGTGGGCCGTTTTGAGCCGGTATGGGAAGGGATGGGCTGTGGTGGGCCGTGGTGGGCTGGGACAGGTCATGGTGGTCTGAGATGGCCCGTGGTGAACTGTGGTGGGCTGTGGTGGGCCGTGGTGGGCTGGTATGGGCCGTGGTGGGCTGTTTTGAGCCGGTATGGGAAGGGATGGGCTGTGGTGGGCCGTGGTGGGCTGGGACAGGTCATGGTGGTCTGAGATGGCCCGTGGTGAAATGTGGTGGGCTGTGGTGGGCCGTGGTGGGCTGGGATGGGCCGTGGTGGTCTGCGACAGGCTGTGGTGGGCTGTGGTGGGTTCTGGTGAGCTTGAGACGGGCTGTGGTGGGCTAGGACGGGCTCTGGTGGGCTGGGACGGGCTCTGGTGGGCTGGGACGGGCTGTGGTGGGCTGGGACGGGCTGTGGTGGGCTGGGACGGGCTGTGGTGTGCTGGGACGGGCTGTGGTGGGCTGGGACGGGCTGTGGTGGGCTGGGACGGGACGGGATGGGACGGGCTGGGACGGGACGGGACAGGCTGTGACGGGCTGTGCTGGGAAGGGATGGGACGGGTTGTGGTGGGCTGGGACGGGACGGGCTGTGGTTGGCTGGGACAGGCTGGGACGGGCTGTGGTGGTCTGGGACGGGCTGTGGTGGGCTGTGGTGAGCTGGGAAAGGCTCTGGTGGGTTGGGACAGGGCGTGGTGGGCTGTGGTGTGCTGGGACGGGCTGTGGTGTGCTGGGACGGGCTGTGGTGTGCTGGGACGGGCTGTGGTGTGCTGGCACGGGCTGTGGTGTGCTGGCACGGGCTGTGGTGTGCTGGGACGGGCTGTGGTGTGCTGGGACGGGCTGTGGTGTTGGGGGACGGGCTGGGATGGGCTGTGGTGGGCGGGGACGGGCTGTGGTGGGCTGGGACAGGCTGTGGTGGGCTGTGGTGGGCTGTGGTGGGGCGTGGTGGGCTGGGACGGGCCGTGGTGGGCTGTGGTGGGCCGTCGTGGGCGGTTTTGGGCCGGTATGGGAAGGGATGGTCTGTGTTGGGCCGTGGTGGGCTGGGACAGGTCATGGTGGGCCGAGACGGCCCGTGGTGAACTGTGGTAGGCTGTGGTGGGCCGTGGTTGGCTGGGACGGGCCGTGGTGGGCTGTGGTGGGCCGTGGTGGTCTGGGACAGGCTGTGGTGGGCTTTGGTGGGTTCTTGTGAGCTTGAGATGGGTTGTGGTGGGCTGGGACGGGCTGGGACGGGCTGTGGTGGGCTGGGACGGGCTGGGACGGGCTGTGGTGGGCTGTGATGGGCTGTGGTGTGCTGGGACGGGCTGTGGTGGGCTGGGACTGGCTGTGGTGGGCTGGGACGGGCTGTGGTGGGCCGTGGTGAACCGTGGTGGGCCGGGATGGGAAGGGGTGGGCTGTGGTGGGCTGGGACAGGTCGTGGTGAGCTGGGACGGGCCGTGGTGGGCTGTGGTGGGCTGGGACGGGCTGTGGTGGGATGGGACATGCTATGGTGTGCTGGGACGAGCTGTCGTGGGCTGGGACAGGCTAGGACGGGCTGGGACGAGTTGTAGTGTGCTGGGACGGCCTGGGGAGGGCGGGGACGGGCTGTGGTGTGCTGGGACGGGCTGTGGTGTGCTGGGACGGGCTGTGGTGGGCGGGGACGGGCTGTGGTGGGCTGGGACGGGCCGTGGTGGGCTATGGTGGGCCGTGGTGGTCTGGGATGGGTCCTGATGGACTGGGACGGGCCGTAGTGGGCTGGGACGGGCCGTGGTGGGCTGGGACGGGCCGTAGTGGACTGGGACGGGCTGTGGTGGGCTGGGACGGGCTCTGGTGGGCTGTGGTGTGATGGGATGGGCTTTGGTGAGCTGGGACGGGCTGTGGTGAACCATGGTGGGGTGTGCTGGCCCGTGGTGGACTGGGACGGGCTGTGGTGAACTGTGGTGGGCTGTGGTGGGCTGTGGTGTGCTGGGACGGGCCGTTGTGGGCTGTGGTGGGCCGTGGTGGTCTGGGACGGGCTGTGGTAAACTGGGACGGGCTGGGACTGGCTGTGGTGGTCTGGGAAGGGCTGGGACGGGCTGTGGTGGGCTGGGACTGGCTGTGGTGGGCTGGGACGGGCTGTGCTGAGCTGGGACTGGCTGGGATGGGCTGGGACGGGCTGTGGTGGGCCGTGGTGGGCGGGGACGGGCTGTGGTGAACCGTGGTTGACCGTGGTGGGCTGTGGTGGGCCGTGGTGGGCTCTGGTGGGCCGTGGTGGGCAGGGACGGGCCGTGGTGGGCTGTGGTGGGCCGTGGTGGGCTTGGTCGGGCCGTGGTTGCCTGGGACAGGCTGTGGTGGCCTGGGATGGGCTGCGGTGGGCTGGGACGGGATGTGGTGGGCCGTGGTGGGCTGTGGCGGGCCGTGGTGGGCTAGGACGGGACGTGGTGGGCTGTGGTGGGCCGTGGTGGTCTGGGACGGGCTGTGGTGGGCTGTGGTGGGTTCTGGTGAGCTTGAGACGGGCTGTGGTGGTCTGGGACGGGCTGTGGTGGGCTGTAATGGGCAGGGACGGCCTGTGGTGGGCTGGGACGGCCTGTGGTGGGCTGGGACGGGCTGTGGTGGGCTGGGACGGGCTGTGGTGGGCTGAGACGGGCCGTGGTGGGCTGGGATGGGCCGTGGTGAACTGTGGTGGGCTGTGGTGGGCAGTGGTGGGCTGGGACGGGCTGTGGTGGGCTGTGGTGGGATGTGGTGGGTTTTGGTGAGCTTGAGTCGGGCTGTGGTGGGCTGGGACGGGCTGGGACGGGTTCTGGTGGTCTGGAACGGGCTGGGACGGGCTGTGGTGGGCAGGGACGGGCTGTTGTGGCCTGGGACGGGCTGGGACGGGCTGTGGTGGGCTAGGATGGGCTGTGGTGGGCTAGGATGGGCTGTGGTGGGCTAGGATGGGCTGTGGTGTGCTGGGCCGTACTGGGACGGGCTGTGGTGGGCTGGGACGGGCTGTGGTGGGCTGGGACGGGCTGTGGTGGGCTGGGACGGGCTGTCGTGGGCTGGGACGGGCTGTGACGGGCTGTCGTTGGCTGGGACGGGCTGGGACAGGCTGTGGTGGGCTGTGGTGGGCTGAGACAGGCTGTGGTGGGCTGGTACGGGCTGTGGTGGGCTGGTACGGGCTGTGGTGGGCTGGGACGGGCTGTGGTGGGCTGGGACGGGCTGTGGTGGGCTGGGATGGGCTGTGGTGGGCTGGGACGGGCTGTGGTGGGCTGGGACGGGCTGGTACGTGCTGTGGTGTGCTGGGACGGGCTGTGGTGGGCTGGGACGGGCTGTGGTGGGCTGTGGTGGGTTCTGCTGAGCTTGAGACGGGCTGTGGTGGGCTGGGACGGGCTGAGACGAGTTCTGGTTGTCTGGAACGAGCTGGGACGGGCTGTGATGGGCTGGGACGGGCTGTGGTGGGCTGTGGTGGGCTGGGACCGGCGGCGGTTGGCTGTGGTGGGTTGTGGTGAGCTGGGACAGGCTGTGGTGGGCTGGAATGGGCTGGGACGGGCTGTGGTGGGTGTGGTGGACTGGGACGCGCTGTAGTGAGCTGAGACGGGCTGTGGTGGGCTGGGATTTGCTGGGACGGCTGGGACGGGCTGTGGTGGGCGGGGACGGGCTGTGTTGGGCGGGGACGGGCTGTGGTGGGCTGGGACGGGCTGTGTTGGGCTGGGACGGGCTGTGGAGGATTGGACCGGGCTATGGAGAGCTGTGGAGAGCCGTGGTGGGCTGGGACGGGCCGTGGTGGGCAGGGACGGGCCGTGGTGGGCTGGGACGGGCTCTGGTGGTGAGCAGAGACGGCCTGTGTTGGGCTGGGACGGGCTGTGATAAGCTGTAACCGGCTGTGGTGGGTCGTGGTGGGCTGGGACGGGTCGTGGTGGGCTGGGACGGGCCGTGGTGGGCTGGGGCGGGTTGGGACGGGCTGGGACTGGCTGTGGAGGGCTGTGGTGGGCTGGGATGGGCTGGGACGGGCCGTGGTGGGCTGGGACGGGCCGTGGTGGGCTGGGACGGGCCGTGGTGGGCTGGGACAGGCTGTGGTGGGCTGGGACGGGCCGTGTTGGGTTGTTATGGTCCGTGGTGGGCTGGGACGGGCCGTGGTGGGCTGGGACGGGCCGTGGTGGGCTGGGACGGGCCGGGACAGGCTGTGGTGGGCTGTGGTGGGTTCTGCTGAGCTTGAGACGGGCTGTGGTGGGCTGGGACGGGCTGAGACGAGTTCTGGTGGTCTGGAACGAGCTGGGACGTGCTGTGGTGGCCTGGAACGGGCTGTGGTCGGCGGGGACGGGCTGTGGTCGTCTGGAATGGTGTGTGGTGGGCTGGGACGGTCTGTAGTGGGCTTGGACGGGCTGCGGCAGGCTGCGACGGTCTGGGACGGGCTGTGGTGTGCTGGGACGGGCTGTGGTGGGCTGGGACGGGCTGTGGTGGGCTGGGATGGGCTGTGGTGTGCTGGGACGGGCTGTGCTGGGCTGTGGTGGGCTGGGACAGGCGGGGACGGGCTGTGGTGGGCTGGGACGGGCTGTGGTGGTCTGGAACAGGCTTTGGTGGGTTGGGACAGGCTGGGACATGCTGGGACGGTGTGTGGTGGACTGGGATGGTCTGTGGTGTGCTGGGACGGGCTGTGGTGGGCAGGGACGGGCTGTGGTGGGGCGTGGTGGGCTGGGACGGGCCGTGGTGAACCGTGGTGGGCTATGGTGGGCCGTGGTGAGCCGTTTTGAGCCGGTATGGGAAGGGATGGGCTGTGGTGGGCCGTGGTGGGCTGGGACAGGTCATGGTGGTCTGAGATGGCCCGTGGTGGGCTGTGGTGGGCCGTGGTGGGCTGGGATGGGCTGTGGTGGGCCGTGATGGTCTGGGACAGGCTGTGGTGGGCTGTGGTGGGTTCTGGTGAGCTTGAGACGGGCTGTGGTGGTCTGGGACAGGCTGGGACGGGCTCTGGTGGGCTGGGACGGGCTGGGACGGGGTGTGGTGGGCTGGGACGAGCTGTGGTGGTCTGGGACGGGCTGTGGTGAGCTGGGACGGGCTGTGGTGGGCTGGGACGGGCTGTGGTGGGCTGGGACGGGCTGTGGTGGGCTTGGACGGGCTGTGGTGTGCTGGGCCGTGCTGGGACGGGCTGTGGTGTGCTGGGACGGGCTGTGGTGTTCTGGGACGGGCTGTGGTGTGCTGGGACGGGCTGTGGTGGGCTGGGACGGACTGTGGAGGGCTGGGACGGGCTGTGGTGGGCTGTGACGGGCTGTGGTGTGCTGGGACGGGCTGTGACGGGCTGTCGTGGGCTGGGATGGGCTGGGACAGGCTGTGGTGGGCTGGGACAGGCTGTGGTGGGCTGGGAGGGGCTGGGACGGTCTGTGGTGGGCTGGGACGGGCTGTGGTGGGCTGGGACGGGCTGGGACGGGCTGTGGTGGGCTGGGACGGGCTGGTACGTGCTGTGGTGTGCTGGGACGGGCTGTGGTGGTCTGGGACGGGCTGGGACAGGCTGATGTGGGCTGTGGTGGGTTCTGCTGAGCTTGAGACGGGCTGTGGTGGGCTGGGGCGGGCTGAGACGAGTTCTGGTTGTCTGGAACGAGCTGGGACGGGCTGTGATGGGCTGGGACGGGCTGTGGTGGGCGGGGATGGGCTGTGGTGGGCGGGGACGGGCTGTGGTGGGCGGTCACGGGCTATGGTGGGCGGGGACGGGATGTGGTGGTCTGGAATGGTCTGTGGTGGGCTGGGACGGGCTGTGGCGGGCTGGGACGGGCTGCGGCAGGCTGCGACGGGCTGGGACGGGCTATGTTGGTCTGTGGTGGGTTGGGACGGGCGGGGACGGGCTGTGGTGGGCTGGGACAGGCTGTCATGGGCTAGGGACGGGCTGTGGTGAACTGTGGTGGGCTGTGGTGGGCCGTGGTGGGCCGTGGTGGGCCGTTTTGAGCCGGTATGGGAAGGGATGGGCTGTGGTGGACCGTGGTGGGCTGGGACAGGTCATGGTGGTCTGAGATGGCCCGTGGTGAACTGTGGTGGGCCGTGGTGGGCTGGTATGGGCCGTGGTGGGCTGTGGTGGGCCGTTTTGAGCCGGTATGGGAAGGGATGGTCTGTGTTGGGCCGTGGTGGGCTGGGACAGGTCATGGTGGTCTGAGATGGCCCGTGGTGAACTGTGGTGGGCTGTGGTGGGCTGTGGTGGGCTGGGACAGGCTGTGGTGGGCTGGGACGGGCTGTGGTGGGCCGGGACAGGCTGTGTTTGGCTAGGACAGGCTGTGTTTGGCTGGGACAGGCTGTGTTTGGCTGGGACGGGCTGTGGTGGGCCGGGATGGGCTGTGGTGGGCCGGGACGGGCCGTGGTGGGCCGGGACGGGCCGTGGTGGGCTGGGATGGGCCGTGGTGGGCTGGGACGGGCCGTGGCGGGCTGGGACGGGTTGTGGCGGACTGGGACGAACTGTGGTGGTCTGTGGTGGGCTGGGACGGGCCGTGGTGGGCTGTGGTGGGATGTGGTGGGTTTTGGTGAGCTTGAGTCGGGCTGTGGTGGGCTGGGACGGGCTGGGACGGGTTCTGGTGGTCTGGAACGGGCTGGGACGGGCTGTGGTGGGCAGGGACGGGCTGTTGTGGCCTGGGACGGGCTGGGACGGGCTGTGGTGGGCTAGGATGGGCTGTGGTGGGCTAGGATGGGCTGTGGTGGGCTAGGATGGGCTGTGGTGTGCTGGGCCGTACTGGGACGGGCTGTGGTGGGCTGGGACGGGCTGTGGTGGGCTGGGACGGGCTGTGGTGGGCTGGGACGGGCTGTCGTGGGCTGGGACGGGCTGTGACGGGCTGTCGTTGGCTGGGACGGGCTGGGACAGGCTGTGGTGGGCTGTGGTGGGCTGAGACAGGCTGTGGTGGGCTGGTACGGGCTGTGGTGGGCTGGTACGGGCTGTGGTGGGCTGGGACGGGCTGTGGTGGGCTGGGACGGGCTGTGGTGGGCTGGGATGGGCTGTGGTGGGCTGGGACGGGCTGTGGTGGGCTGGGACGGGCTGGTACGTGCTGTGGTGTGCTGGGACGGGCTGTGGTGGGCTGGGACGGGCTGTGGTGGGCTGTGGTGGGTTCTGCTGAGCTTGAGACGGGCTGTGGTGGGCTGGGACGGGCTGAGACGAGTTCTGGTTGTCTGGAACGAGCTGGGACGGGCTGTGATGGGCTGGGACGGGCTGTGGTGGGCTGTGGTGGGCTGGGACCGGCGGCGGTTGGCTGTGGTGGGTTGTGGTGAGCTGGGACAGGCTGTGGTGGGCTGGAATGGGCTGGGACGGGCTGTGGTGGGTGTGGTGGACTGGGACGCGCTGTAGTGAGCTGAGACGGGCTGTGGTGGGCTGGGATTTGCTGGGACGGCTGGGACGGGCTGTGGTGGGCGGGGACGGGCTGTGTTGGGCGGGGACGGGCTGTGGTGGGCTGGGACGGGCTGTGTTGGGCTGGGACGGGCTGTGGAGGATTGGACCGGGCTATGGAGAGCTGTGGAGAGCCGTGGTGGGCTGGGACGGGCCGTGGTGGGCAGGGACGGGCCGTGGTGGGCTGGGACGGGCTCTGGTGGTGAGCAGAGACGGCCTGTGTTGGGCTGGGACGGGCTGTGATAAGCTGTAACCGGCTGTGGTGGGTCGTGGTGGGCTGGGACGGGTCGTGGTGGGCTGGGACGGGCCGTGGTGGGCTGGGGCGGGTTGGGACGGGCTGGGACTGGCTGTGGAGGGCTGTGGTGGGCTGGGATGGGCTGGGACGGGCCGTGGTGGGCTGGGACGGGCCGTGGTGGGCTGGGACGGGCCGTGGTGGGCTGGGACAGGCTGTGGTGGGCTGGGACGGGCCGTGTTGGGTTGTTATGGTCCGTGGTGGGCTGGGACGGGCCGTGGTGGGCTGGGACGGGCCGTGGTGGGCTGGGACGGGCCGGGACAGGCTGTGGTGGGCTGTGGTGGGTTCTGCTGAGCTTGAGACGGGCTGTGGTGGGCTGGGACGGGCTGAGACGAGTTCTGGTGGTCTGGAACGAGCTGGGACGTGCTGTGGTGGCCTGGAACGGGCTGTGGTCGGCGGGGACGGGCTGTGGTCGTCTGGAATGGTGTGTGGTGGGCTGGGACGGTCTGTAGTGGGCTTGGACGGGCTGCGGCAGGCTGCGACGGTCTGGGACGGGCTGTGGTGTGCTGGGACGGGCTGTGGTGGGCTGGGACGGGCTGTGGTGGGCTGGGATGGGCTGTGGTGTGCTGGGACGGGCTGTGCTGGGCTGTGGTGGGCTGGGACAGGCGGGGACGGGCTGTGGTGGGCTGGGACGGGCTGTGGTGGTCTGGAACAGGCTTTGGTGGGTTGGGACAGGCTGGGACATGCTGGGACGGTGTGTGGTGGACTGGGATGGTCTGTGGTGTGCTGGGACGGGCTGTGGTGGGCAGGGACGGGCTGTGGTGGGGCGTGGTGGGCTGGGACGGGCCGTGGTGAACCGTGGTGGGCTATGGTGGGCCGTGGTGAGCCGTTTTGAGCCGGTATGGGAAGGGATGGGCTGTGGTGGGCCGTGGTGGGCTGGGACAGGTCATGGTGGTCTGAGATGGCCCGTGGTGGGCTGTGGTGGGCCGTGGTGGGCTGGGATGGGCTGTGGTGGGCCGTGATGGTCTGGGACAGGCTGTGGTGGGCTGTGGTGGGTTCTGGTGAGCTTGAGACGGGCTGTGGTGGTCTGGGACAGGCTGGGACGGGCTCTGGTGGGCTGGGACGGGCTGGGACGGGGTGTGGTGGGCTGGGACGAGCTGTGGTGGTCTGGGACGGGCTGTGGTGAGCTGGGACGGGCTGTGGTGGGCTGGGACGGGCTGTGGTGGGCTGGGACGGGCTGTGGTGGGCTTGGACGGGCTGTGGTGTGCTGGGCCGTGCTGGGACGGGCTGTGGTGTGCTGGGACGGGCTGTGGTGTTCTGGGACGGGCTGTGGTGTGCTGGGACGGGCTGTGGTGGGCTGGGACGGACTGTGGAGGGCTGGGACGGGCTGTGGTGGGCTGGGACGGGCTGTGGTGTGCTGGGACGGGCTGTGACGGGCTGTCGTGGGCTGGGATGGGCTGGGACAGGCTGTGGTGGGCTGAGACAGGCTGTGGTGGGCTGGGAGGGGCTGGGACGGTCTGTGGTGGGCTGGGACGGGCTGTGGTGGGCTGGGACGGGCTGGGACGGGCTGTGGTGGGCTGGGACGGGCTGGTACGTGCTGTGGTGTGCTGGGACGGGCTGTGGTGGTCTGGGACGGGCTGGGACAGGCTGATGTGGGCTGTGGTGGGTTCTGCTGAGCTTGAGACGGGCTGTGGTGGGCTGGGGCGGGCTGAGACGAGTTCTGGTTGTCTGGAACGAGCTGGGACGGGCTGTGATGGGCTGGGACGGGCTGTGGTGGGCGGGGATGGGCTGTGGTGGGCGGGGACGGGCTGTGGTGGGCGGGCACGGGCTATGGTGGGCGGGGACGGGATGTGGTGGTCTGGAATGGTCTGTGGTGGGCTGGGACGGGCTGTGGCGGGCTGGGACGGGCTGCGGCAGGCTGCGACGGGCTGGGACGGGCTATGTTGGTCTGTGGTGGGTTGGGACGGGCGGGGACGGGCTGTGGTGGGCTGGGACAGGCTGTCATGGGCTAGGGACGGGCTGTGGTGAACTGTGGTGGGCTGTGGTGGGCCGTGGTGGGCCGTGGTGGGCCGTTTTGAGCCGGTATGGGAAGGGATGGGCTGTGGTGGACCGTGGTGGGCTGGGACAGGTCATGGTGGTCTGAGATGGCCCGTGGTGAACTGTGGTGGGCCGTGGTGGGCTGGTATGGGCCGTGGTGGGCTGTGGTGGGCCGTTTTGAGCCGGTATGGGAAGGGATGGTCTGTGTTGGGCCGTGGTGGGCTGGGACAGGTCATGGTGGTCTGAGATGGCCCGTGGTGAACTGTGGTGGGCTGTGGTGGGCTGTGGTGGGCTGGGACAGGCTGTGGTGGGCTGGGACGGGCTGTGGTGGGCCGGGACAGGCTGTGTTTGGCTAGGACAGGCTGTGTTTGGCTGGGACAGGCTGTGTTTGGCTGGGACGGGCTGTGGTGGGCCGGGATGGGCTGTGGTGGGCCGGGACGGGCCGTGGTGGGCCGGGACGGGCCGTGGTGGGCTGGGATGGGCCGTGGTGGGCTGGGACGGGCCGTGGCGGGCTGGGACGGGTTGTGGCGGACTGGGACGAACTGTGGTGGTCTGTGGTGGGCTGGGACGGGCCGTGGTGGGCTGGGACGGGCTGGGACGAGCTGTGCCGGGCTGGGACGGGCTGTGGTGGGCTGTGGTAGGCTGTGCTGTGCTGTAGTGGTCTGTGATGGGCTGGGACGGGCTGTCGTGGGCTGGGACGGGCTGTCGTGGGCTGGGACGGGCTGTCGTGGGCTGTGGGGACCTGGGACATGCTGTGGTGGGCTGGGACGGGCTGTGGTGGGCTGGGACGGGCTGTGGTGGGCTTCTATGGGCTGTTACTTTATGTGGTGAGCTGGGACGGGCTGTGACGGGCTGTGGTCGGCTGGTATGAGGTGGGACAAGCTGTGGTGGGCCGGGACGGGCTGTGGTGAGCTGGGACGGGCTGTGGTGAGCTGGGACGGGCTGTGGTGGTTTGTGGTGGGCTGGGACGGGCTGTGGTGGTCTGGGATGGGCTGGGACAGGCTGTGGTGGGCCGTGGTAAGCCATGGTCGGCTGTGGTGGGCTGGGACGGGCTGTGGTGGGCTGTGGTGTGCCATGGTGGGCTGGGACAGGGTGCGGTGGGCTGGAAAGGGCCGTGGTGGGCTGTGGTCGGCTGTGGTGGGCTGTGGTGGGCTGTGGTTCGTTGTGGTGGGCTGGGACGGGCTGGGACGCCTTGGACGGGCTGTGGTGGGCTGGGACGGGCTGTGGTGGGCTGGGACGGGCTGTGGTGGGCTGGGACAGGCTGTGGTGGGCTGGGATAAGCTGTGTTGGGCTGGGACGGGCTGTGTTAGGCTGGGATGGGCTGTGGAGGATTGGGAAGGGCTGTCGTGGGCTGTGGGGGCCTGGGACATGCTGGGGTGGGCTGTGGCGGCCTGGGACGTGCTGTGACGAGCTGGGACGAGCTGTGACGGGCTGGGGTGTGTTGTAGTGGCCTGTGGTATGCTGTAGTGGCCTGTGGTGGGCTGGGACGGGCTGTGGTGGGCTGGGACAAACTGTGGTGGGCTGTGGTGGGCTGGGATGAGCTGGGACAGGCTGGGACGGGCTGAGACGGGCTGTGGTGGGCTGGGACGGGCTGTGGTGGGCTGGGACGGGCTGTAGTGGGCTGTGGTGGGCTGTGGAGGGCTGGGACGGGCTGTAGTGTGCCATGGTGGGCTGGGACGGGCCGGGTGGGCTGGGACGGGCTGTGGTGGGCTGGGGCGGGCTGTGGTGGGCTGGGACGGGCTGTGGTGGGCTGGGACGAGCTGTGATGAGCTGAGACGGGCTGTGATGGGCCGGGGTGGGCCGGGACAGCCTCTGGTGGGCTGTGGAGGGCTGGGACGGGCTCTGGTGGGCTGGGACGGACTTGGACGCACTGTGGTGGGCTGGGACGGGCTGGGACGGCCTGTGTAGGGCTGGGAGGGGCTGTGGTGGGCAGTGGGGGGCTGGGAAGGGCTGTGGTGGGCTGGGACGGGCTAGAACAGCTATGGTGGGCTGGGACGGGCTGTGGTGGGCTTGGATGGGCTGTGCTGTGCTGGAACGGTCTGGGACGAGTTGTGGTGAGTGTGGTGGGCTGGGACGGGCTGGGACGGACTGTGTTTAGCTGGGACGGGCTGTGGTGGGCCGTGGTGGGCTGGGACAGGCTGTGGTGAGCTGAGACGGGCTGTGGTGGGCTGTGTCGGGCTGGTACGAGCTGTGACGGGGTGGGACGGGCTGTGGTGGTCTGCGCTAGGCTGTGGTGTGCTGTAGTGGCCTGTGATGGGCTGGGTGGGGCTGTGGTGGGCTGGGACGGGCTGTGGTGGGCTGGGACGGGCTGTGGTGGGCTGGGATAAGCTGTGTTGGGCTGGGACGGGCTGTGTTAGGCTGGGACAGGCTGTGGTGGGCTTGGACCTGCTGTGGTGGTCGGGGATGGGTTGTGGTAGGTCCGGGACGGGCTGTCGTGGTCCGGGACGGGCTGTGGTGGGCTGGGAAGGCCTGGGACGGGCTGGGACGAGCTGGGACGGGCTGTGGTGGGCGGGGATGGGCTGTGGTGGGCGGGGACGGGCTGTGGTGGGCGGGGATGGGCTGGGACGAGCTGGGACGGGCTGTGGTGGATTGCGGTAGGCTGTGGTGCTCTGTAGTGGTCTGTGGTGTTCTGTAGTGGTCTGTGGTGGGCTGGGATGGGCTGTGGTGGGCTGGGATGGGCTGTCGTGGGCTGGGAAGGGCTGTCGTGGGCTGTGGGGGCCTGGGACATGCTGGGGTGGGCTGTGGTGGGCTGTGACGTGTTGTGACGAGCTGGGACGAGCTGTGACGGGCTGTGGTGTGTTGTAGTGGCCTGTGGTATGCTGTAGTGGCCTGTGGTGGGCTGGGACAGGCTGTGGTGGGTTGGGACAAACTGTGGTGGGCTGTGGTGGGCTGGGATGAGCTGGGACAGGCTGGGACGGGCTGAGACGGGCTGTGGTGGGCTGGGACGGGCTGTGGTGGGCTGGGGCGGGCTGTGGTGGGCTGGGACGGGCTGTGGTGGGCTGGGACGAGCTGTGATGAGCTGAGACGGGCTGTGATGGGCCGGGGTGGGCCGGGACAGCCTCTGGTGGGCTGTGGAGGGCTGGGACGGGCTCTGGTGGGCTGGGACGGACTTGGACGCACTGTGGTGGGCTGGGACGGGCTGGGACGGCCTGTGTAGGGCTGGGAGGGGCTGTGGTGGGCAGTGGGGGGCTGGGAAGGGCTGTGGTGGGCTGGGACGGGCTAGAACAGCTATGGTGGGCTGGGACGGGCTGTGGTGGGCTTGGATGGGCTGTGCTGTGCTGGAACGGTCTGGGACGAGTTGTGGTGAGTGTGGTGGGCTGGGACGGGCTGGGACGGACTGTGTTTAGCTGGGACGGGCTGTGGTGGGCCGTGGTGGGCTGGGACAGGCTGTGGTGAGCTGAGACGGGCTGTGGTGGGCTGTGTCGGGCTGGTACGAGCTGTGACGGGGTGGGACGGGCTGTGGTGGTCTGCGCTAGGCTGTGGTGTGCTGTAGTGGCCTGTGATGGGCTGGGTGGGGCTGTGGTGGGCTGGGACGGGCTGTGGTGGGCTGGGACGGGCTGTGGTGGGCTGGGATAAGCTGTGTTGGGCTGGGACGGGCTGTGTTAGGCTGGGACAGGCTGTGGTGGGCTTGGACCTGCTGTGGTGGTCGGGGATGGGTTGTGGTAGGTCCGGGACGGGCTGTCGTGGTCCGGGACGGGCTGTGGTGGGCTGGGAAGGCCTGGGACGGGCTGGGACGAGCTGGGACGGGCTGTGGTGGGCGGGGATGGGCTGTGGTGGGCGGGGACGGGCTGTGGTGGGCGGGGATGGGCTGGGACGAGCTGGGACGGGCTGTGGTGGATTGCGGTAGGCTGTGGTGCTCTGTAGTGGTCTGTGGTGTTCTGTAGTGGTCTGTGGTGGGCTGGGATGGGCTGTGGTGGGCTGGGATGGGCTGTCGTGGGCTGGGAAGGGCTGTCGTGGGCTGTGGGGGCCTGGGACATGCTGGGGTGGGCTGTGGTGGGCTGTGACGTGTTGTGACGAGCTGGGACGAGCTGTGACGGGCTGTGGTGTGTTGTAGTGGCCTGTGGTATGCTGTAGTGGCCTGTGGTGGGCTGGGACAGGCTGTGGTGGGTTGGGACAAACTGTGGTGGGCTGTGGTGGGCTGGGATGAGCTGGGACAGGCTGGGACGGGCTGAGACGGGCTGTGGTGGGCTGGGACGGGCTGTGGTGGGCTGTGGTGGGCTGTGGAGGGCTGGGACGGGCTGTAGTGTGCCGTGGTGGGCTGGGACGGGCCGGGTGGGCTGGGATGGGCTGGGACGGGCTGTGGTGGGCTGGGGCGGCTGTGGTGGGCTGGGGCGGGCTGTGGTGGGCTGGGACGGGCTGTGGTGGGCTGGGACGGGCTGGGACGGGCCGTGGTGGGCTGGGACGGGCTGTGGTGGGCTGGGACGGGCTCTGGTGGGCTTGGACAGGCTGTGGTGGGCTGGGACGAGCCGTTGTAAGCTGGGACGGGCCGTGATGGGCCGCGACGGACCGTGGTGGGTTGTTATGGGCCGTGGTGGGCTGGGACGGGCTGTGGTGGGCTGTGGTGGACCGTGGTGGGCTGTGATGGGCTGTGGTAAGCTGGGACGGGATGTGGTAAGCTGGGACGGGCTTTCATGGGCTGGGATGGGTTGTCGTGGGCTGTGGTGGGCTAGGACAGGCTGTGGTGAGCTGGGACGGGCCGTGGTGGGCCGGGACGGGCCGTGGTGGGCCGGGACGGGCTGTGGCGGGCTGGGACGAACTGTGGTGGGCTGGGATGAACTGTGGTGGTCTGTGGTGGGCTGGGACGGGCTGTGGTGATCTGGGACGGGCTGTGGTAGGCTGGGACAAACTGTGGCGGGCTGGGACGGGCCGTGGTGGGCCGGGACGGGCCGTGGTGGGCCGGGAAAGGCTGTGTTTGGCTGGGACAGGCTGTGTTTGGCTGGGACAGGCTGTGGTGGGCTGGGACGGGCCGTGGTGGGCCGGGACGGGCCGTGGCGGGCTGGGACGGGTTGTGGAGGACTGGGACGAACTGTGGTGGTCTGTGGTGGGCTGTGGTGGACCGTGGTGGGCTGTGATGGGCTGTGGTAAGCTGGGACGGGATGTGGTAAGCTGGGACGGGCTTTCGTGGGCTGGGACGGGTTGTCGTGGGCTGGGACGGGCTGGGACGGGCCGTGGTGAGCTGGGACGGGCCGTGGTGGGCTGGGACGGGCTGTGGTGAGCTGTGACGGGCCGTGGTGGGCCGGGACGGGCCGTGGTGGGCCGGGACGGGCCGTGGCGGGCTGGGACAAACTGTGGTGGGCTGGGATGAACTGTGGTGGTCTGTGGTGGCCTGGGACGGGCTGTGGTAGGCTGGGACAAACTGTGGCGGGTTGGGACGGGCCGTGGCGGGCTGGGACGGGCTGTGGTAGGCTGGGACGGGCTGTGGTGGTCTGGGACGGGCCGTGGTGGGCTGGGACGGGCTCTGGTGGTCTCAAACCGGCTGTGGTGGGTTGGGAAGGGCTGGAATGGGCTTTGGTGGGTTGGGACAGGCTGTGGTGGGCTGGGACGGGCTGTGGTGGGCTTAGACCTGCTGTGGTGGTCAGGGACGGGTTCTGGTAGGTCCGGGACGGGCTGTGGTGGGCTGGGACGGTCTGTGGTGGGCTGTGACGGGCTGTGGTGGGCTGGGACGGGCCGTGGTGGGCTGGGACGGGCCGTGGTGTGCCGGGACGGGCCGTGGTGTGCCGGGACGGGCCGTGGTGGGCCGGGACGGGCCGTGGTGGGCCGGGACGGGCTGTGTTTGGCTGGGACAGGCTGTGGTGGGCTGGGACGGGCCGTGGTGGGCCGGGCCGGGCCGTGGTGGGCCAGGACGGGCCGTGGTGGGCCGGGACGGGCCGTGGCGGGCTGGGACGGGTTGTGGAGGACTGGGACGAACTGTGGTGTTCTGTGGTGGGCTGGTACGGGCCGTGGTGGGCTGGGACGGGCTGGGACGAGCTGTGCCGGGCTGGGACTGGCTGTGGTGGGCTCCGGTAGGCTGTGGTGTGCTGTAGTGGTCTGTGATGGGCTGGGACGGGCTGTGGTGGGCTGGGACGGGCTGTGGTGGGCTGGGACGGGCTGTCGTGCGCTGGGACGGGCTGTCGTGGGCTGTGGGGGCCTGGGACATGCTGTGGTGGGCTGGGAAGGGCTGGGAAAAGCTGTGACGGGCTGGGACGAGCTGTGACGGGCTGTGGTGTGCTGTAGTGGCCTGTGGTGTGCTGTAGTGGCCTGTGGTGGGCTGGGACAAACTGTGGTGGGCTATGGTGGGCTGGGATGAGCTGGGACAGGCTGGGACGGGTTGTGGTGGGCTGTGGTGGGCTGGGACGGGCTGTGGTGCGCTGGGATGGTCTGTATTGGGCTGTGGTGTGCTGTGGAGGGCTGGGACGGGCTGTGATATGCCGTGGTGGGCTGGGATGGGCTAGGACGGGCTGTGGTGGGCTGGGACGGGCTGGGACTGGCTGTGGTTGGCTGTGGTGGGCTGGGACGCGCTGTGGTGGGCTGCGACAAGCTGGGACGGGCCGTGGTGGGCTGGGACGGGCTGTGGTGGGCTGGTACGGGCTGTGGCGGGTTGTGGTGAGCTGGGACGGGCTGGCACGGGCTGTGGTGGGCTGTGGTAAGCTGGGACGGGTTGTGGTGGGCTGGGATGGGCTGGGACTTTCTGTGGTGAGCTGCGACGGTCTGTGGTGGGCTGGAACGGGCTGTGGTGGGCTGGGAAAGGCTGTGGTGGGCCGGGACGGGCCGTGGTGGGCCGGGACGGGGCGTAGTGGGCCGGGACGGGCCGTGGTGGGCCGGGACGGTCTGTGGTGGGCTGGGACGGGCCGTGGCGGTTTGGGACGGGTTGTGGCGGGCTGGGACTGGCTCTGGTTGGCTGGGACGGGCTGTGGTGGGCTGTGGTGGGCTGGGATGGATAGGTACGACCTGTGGTGGGCTTGGACGGGTTGTGGTGGGCTGGGACGGGCTGTGGTGGGCTGTGGTGGGCTGGGATGGACAGGCACGAGCTGTGGTGGGCTTGGACGGGCTGTGGTGGGCTGGGACTGGCTATGGTGTGCTGTGGTGGGCTGGGACGGGCTGTGGTTCGCTGGGACAGGCCGTGGTGGGCTGGGACGGGCCGTGGTGAATTGGGACGGGCTGTGGTGGGCTGGGACGGGCTGTGGTGGGCTGAGGTGGGCTGGGACGGGCCGTGGTGGGCTGAGACGGGCCGTGGTGGGCTGGGACAGGCTGTGGTGGGCCGTAATGGGCTGTGGTCAGCCGTGTTGGGACGGGACGAGCTGTGGTGAGCCGGGACGGGCTGTGGTGAGCCGGGACGGGCTGGGACGGGTTGCGGTGGGCTGGGACGGGCTGCGCTGGGCTGGGACGGGCTGCGCTGGGCTGTGACGGGCTGCGCTGGGCTGGGACGGGCTGCGGTGGGCTGGGACGGGCTGCGGTGGGCTGGGACATGCTGGGACGGGCTGTGGTAGGCTGAGACAGGCTGGTACGTGCTGTGGTGAGCAGAGACGGGCCGTGGTGGGCTGGGACAAGCCGTGGTGGGCTAGGACGGACTGGTACTTGATGTGGTGGGCTGGTACGGGCTGTGGTGGGCTGGTACGGGCTGTGGTGGGCTGGGACGGGCTGGGACTGGCTGTTGTGGGCTGGGACGGGCTGCGGTGGGCTGTGACGGGCTGTGACGGGCTGTCGTGGGCTGGGATGGGCTGGGATGGTCTGGGACGGGCTGTGGTGGGCTGTGGTGGTTTGTGGTGAGCTGTGGTGGGCTGGGATGGGCTGTGGTGGGCGGGGAGAGATTTTGCTGGGCGGGGACAGGCTGTGGTGGGCGAGGACAGTTTGTGGTGGGCGGAGACGGGCTGGGACGGGCTGTGGTGGGCTGTGGTGGGCTGGGACGGGCTGTGGTGTGCTGGGACGAGCTGTGGTGTGCTGGGACGGGCTGTGGTGGGCTGGCACGGGCTGCGCTGGGCTGGGACGGGCTGCGCTGGGCTGGGACGGGCTGCGCTGGGCTGGGACGGGCTGTGGTGGGCTGGGACGGGCTGCGGTGGGCGGGGACGGGCTGTGGTAGGCTGAGACAGGCTGGTACGTGCTGTGGTGAGTGGAGACAGGCCGTGGTGCGCTGGGACGAGCCGTGGTGGTCTGGGACGGGCCGTGGTGCGCTGGGACGGACTGGTACTTGATGTGGTGGGCTGGTACGGGCTGTGGTGGGCTGGGACGGGCTGTGGTGGTCTGGGACAAGCTGGGACTGGCTGTGGTGGGCTGTGACGGGCTGTCGTGGGCTGGGATGGGCTGGGACAGGCTGTGGTGGGCTGTGGTGGGCTGGGACGGGCTGTGGTAGGCTGGGACGGGTTGTGGTGGGCTGGGACGGGCTGTGGTGGGTTGTGGTGGTCTGGGACGGGCTGTGGTGGGCTGGGACGGGCTGTGGTGGGCTGGGACGGGTTGTGGTGGGCTGGGATGGGCTGTGATAAGCTGTAACCGGCTGTGGTGGGCTGTGGTGGTCTGGGACGGGCCGTGGTGGGCTGGGACGGGCTGTGGTGGGCTGGGACGGGCTGTGGTGGGCTGGGACGGGCTGTGGTGGGCTGGGACGGGCTGTCGTGGGCTGTGGGGGCCTGGGACATGCTGTGGTGGGCTGTGGTGGGCTGGGAAAAGCTGTGACGGGCTGGGACGAGCTGTGACGGGCTGTGGTGTGCTGTAGTGGCCTGTGGTGTGCTGTAGTGGCCTGTGGTGGGCTGGGACGGGCTGTGGTGGGCTGGGACAAACTGTGGTGGGCTATGGTGGGCTGGGATGAGCTGGGACAGGCTGGGACGGGTTGTGGTGGGCTGTGGTGGGCTGGGACGGGCTGTGGTGCGCTGGGATGGTCTGTATTGGGCTGTGGTGTGCTGTGGACGGCTGGGACGGGCTGTGATGTGCCGTGGTGGGCTGGGACGGGCCGTGGTGGGCTGGGATGGGCTAGGACGGGCTGTGGTGGGCTGGGACAAGCTGGGATGGGCTGTGGTAGGCTGAGAAAGGCTGGTACGTGCTGTGGTGATCAGAGACGGGCCGTGGTGGGCTGGGACAAGCCGTGGTGGGCTAGGACGGACTGGTACTTGATGTGGTGGGCTGGTACGGGCTGTGGTGGGCTGGGACGGGCTGTGGTGGGCTGGGACGGGCTGGGACTGGCTGTTGTGGGCTGGGACGGGCTGCGGTGGGCTGGGACGGGCTGTGACGGGCTGTCGTGGGCTGGGATGGGCTGGGATGGTCTGGGACGGGCTGTGGTGGGCTGTGGTGGTTTGTGGTGAGCTGTGGTGGGCTGGGATGGGCTGTGGTGGGCGGGGAGAGATTTTGCTGGGCGGGGACAGGCTGTGGTGGGCGAGGACAGTTTGTGGTGGGCGGAGACGGGCTGGGACGGGCTGTGGTGGGCTGTGGTGGGCTGGGACGGGCTGTGGTGTGCTGGGACGAGCTGTGGTGTGCTGGCACGGGCTGTGGCTGGCTGGCACGGGCTGCGCTGGGCTGGGACGGGCTGCGCTGGGCTGGGACGGGCTGTGGTGGGCTGGGACGGGCTGCGGTGGGCGGGGACGGGCTGTGGTAGGCTGAGACAGGCTGGTACGTGCTGTGGTGAGTGGAGACAGGCCGTGGTGCGCTGGGACGGGCCGTGGTGGTCTGGGACGGGCCGTGGTGCGCTGGGACGGACTGGTACTTGATGTGGTGGGCTGGTACGGGCTGTGGTGGGCTGGGACGGGCTGTGGTGGTCTGGGACAAGCTGGGACTGGCTGTGGTGGGCTGTGACGGGCTGTCGTGGGCTGGGATGGGCTGGGACAGGCTGTGGTGGGCTGTGGTGGGCTGGGACAAGCTGTGACTGGCTGCGGTGGGCTGGGACGGGCTGTGGTAGGCTGGGACGGGCTGGGACGGGTTGTGGTGGGCTGTGGTGGGCTGGGACAAGCTGTGACTGGCTGCGGTTGGCTGGGACGGGCTGTGGTAGGCTGGGACGGGTTGTGGTGGGCTGGGACGGGCTGTGGTGGGTTGTGGTGGTCTGGGACGGGTTGTGGTGGGCTGGGACGGGCTGTGGTGGTCTGGGACGGGTTGTGGTGGGCTGGGATGGGCTGTGATAAGCTGTAACCGGCTGTGGTGGGCTGTGGTGGTCTGGGACGGGCCGTGGTGGGCTGGGACGGGCTGTGGTGGGCTGGGACGGGCTGTGGTGGGCTGGGACGGGCTGTCGTGGGCTGGGACGGGCTGTGGTGGGCTGGGACGGGCTGTCGTGGGCTGTGGGGGCCTGGGACATGCTGTGGTGGGCTGTGGTGGGCTGGGAAAAGCTGTGACGGGCTGGGACGAGCTGTGACGGGCTGTGGTGTGCTGTAGTGGCCTGTGGTGTGCTGTAGTGGCCTGTGGTGGGCTGGGACGGGCTGTGGTGGGCTGGGACAAACTGTGGTGGGCTATGGTGGGCTGGGATGAGCTGGGACAGGCTGGGACGGGTTGTGGTGGGCTGTGGTGGGCTGGGACGGGCTGTGGTGCACTGGGATGGTCTGTATTGGGCTGTGGTGTGCTGTGGAGGGCTGGGACGGGCTGTGATGTGCCGTGGTGGGCTGGGACGGGCCGTGGTGGGCTGGGATGGGCTAGGACGGGCTGTGGTGGGCTGGGACGGGCTGGGACTGGCTGTGGTTGGCTGTGGTGGGCTGGGACGCGCTGTGGTGGGCTGCGACAAGCTGGGACGGGCCGTGGTGGGATGGCACGGGCTGTGGTGGGCTGGGACGGGCTGTGGTGGGCTGGTACGGGCTGTGGCGGTCTGGAGCGGGCTGTGGTGGGTTGTGGTGAGCTGGGACGGGTTGTGGTGGGCTGGGATGGGCTGGGACTTTCTGTGGTGAGCTGCGACGGTCTGTGGTGGGCTGTGGTGGGCCGGGACAGGCCGTGGTGGGCCGGGACGGGCCGTGGTGGGCTGGGACGGGGCGTAGTGGGCCGGGACGGGCCGTGGTGGGCCGGGACGGGCCATGGTGGGCTGGGACGGGCCGTGGCGGTTTGGGACGGGTTGTGGCGGGCTGGGACGAACTGTGGTGGTCTGTTGTGGGCTGGGACGGGCCGTGGTGGGCTGGGACGGGCTGGGACGAGCTGTGACGGGCTGGGACGAGCTGTGACGGGCTAGGACTGGCTGTGGTGGGCTGCGGTAGGCTGTGGTGTGCTGTAGTGGTCTGTGGTGGGCTGGGACGGGCTGTCGTGGGATGGGACGGGCTGTCGTGGGCTGGGACGGGCTGTCGTGGGCTGTGGGGGCCTGGGACATGCTGTGGTGGGCTGGGAAGGGCTGGGACGAGCTGTGATGGGCTGGGACGGGCTGCGGTGGGCTGGGACATGCTGGGACGGGCTGTGGTAGGCTGAGACAGGCTGGTACGTGCTGTGGTGAGCGGAGACGGGCTGTGGTGGGCTTGGACGGGCCGTGGTGGGCTGGGACGGGCTGTAGTGGTCTGGGACAAGCTGGGACTGGCTGTTGTGGGCTGGGGCACGCTGTGACCGGCTGTCGTGGGCTGGGATGGGCTGGGATGGTCTGGGACGGGCTGTAGTGGGCTGTGGTGGTTTGTGGTGAGCTGTGGTGGGCTGGGATTGGCTTTGGTGGGCGGGGAGAGATTTTGCTGGGCGGGGACAGGCTGTGGTGGGCGAGGACAGGTTGTGGTGGGCGGAGACGGGCTGTGGTGGGCTGTGGTGGGCTGGGACGGGCTGTGGTGGGCTGGGACGGGCTGTGGTTGGTAGGCACGGGCTGTGGTGGGCTGGGACGGGCTGGGACGGGTTGGCACGGGCTGGGACGGGCTGTGACGGGCTGTGGTGGGCTGGGACGGGCTGTGGTGGGCTAGGACGGGCTGTGGTGTGCTGGGACAAGTTGTGGTGGGTTGTGGTGCGCCGTGGTGGGCCGGACAGGGCTGTGGTGGGCCGGGACGGGCTGTGGTGGGCTGGGAAGGCCTGGGACAGGCTGGGACGAGCTGTGCTGGGCGGGGACGGGCTCTGCTGGGCGGGGACGAGCTGTGGTGGGTTGTGGTGAGCTGGGACGGTCTGGGACGGGCTGACACGGGCTGTGGTGGGCTGGGATGGACAGGTACGACCTGTGGTGGGCTTGGACGTGTTGTGGTGGGCTGGGACTGGCTCTGGTTGGCTGGGACGGGCTGTGGTGGGCTGGGATGGATAGGTACGACCTGTGGTGGGCTTGGACGGGTTGTGGTGGGCTGGGACTGCTTCTGGTTGGCTGGGACGGGCTGTGGTGGGCTGTGGTGGGCTGGGATGGACAGGCACGAGCTGTGGTGGGCTTGGACGGGCTGTGGTGGGCTGGGACTGGTTATGGTGGGCTGTGGTGGGCTGGGACGGGCTGTGGTTCGCTGGGACAGGCCGTGGTGGGCTGGGACGGGCCGTGGTGAATTGGGACGGGCTGTGGTGGGCTGGGACGGGCTGGGACGGGCCGTGGTGGGCTGGGACGGGCCGTGGTGGGCTGGGACGGGCCGTGGTGGGCTGGGACGGGCCGTGGTGGGCAGGGACAGGCTGTGGTGGGCCGTAATGGGCTGTGGTCGGCCGTGTTGGGACGGGACGAGCTGTGGGGAGCTGGGACGGGCTGTGGTGGGCTGGGACGGGTTGCGGTGGGCTGGGACGGGCTGCGCTGGGCTGGGACGGGCTGCGCTGGGCTGGGACGGGCTGCGGTGGGCTGGGACGGGCTGCGGTGGGCTGGGACGGGCTGCGGTGGGCTGGGACATGCTGGGACGGGCTGTGGTAGGCTGAGACAGGCTGGTACGTGCTGTGGTGAGCAGAGACGGGCCGTGGTGGGCTGGGACAAGCCGTGGTGGGCTAGGACGGACTTGTACTTGATGTGGTGGGCTGGTACGGGCTGTGGTGGGCTGGGACGGGCTGTGGTGGGCTGGGACGGGCTGGGACTGGCTGTTGTGGGCTGGGACGGGCTGCGGTGGGCTGGGACGGGCTGTGACGGGCTGTTGTGGGCTGGGATGGGCTGGGATGGTCTGGGACGGGCTGTGGTGGGCTGTGGTGGT
Source organism: Falco cherrug (assembly GCF_023634085.1). Lineage (NCBI taxonomy): Eukaryota > Metazoa > Chordata > Aves > Falconiformes > Falconidae > Falco > Falco cherrug. The sequence goes on from NC_073717.1 coordinate 1,059,706, forward strand.
TTGTGGTGAGCTGTGATGGGCTGTGGTGGGCGGGGAGAGATTTTGCTGGGCGGGGACAGGCTGTGGTGGGCGAGGACAGTTTGTGGTGGGCTGTGGTGGGCTGGGACGGGCTGTGGTGGGCTGTGGTGGGCTGGGACGGGCTGTGGTGTGCTGGGACGAGCTGTGGTGTGCTGGGACGGGCTGTGGTGGGCTGGCACGGGCTGCGCTGGGCTGGGACGGGCTGCGCTGGGCTGGGACGGGCTGTGGTGGGCTGGGACGGGCTGTGGTGGGCTGGAATGGGCTGGGATGGGCTGTGGTGGATGTGGTGGACTGGGACGCGCTGTGGTGAGCTGAGACGGGCTATGGTGGGCTGGGATTTGCTGGGACGGCTTGGACGGGCTGCGGTGGGCTGGGACGGGCTTCGGTGGGCTGGGACGGGCTGCGGTGGGCTGGGACGGGCTGCGGTGGGCTTGGACGGGCTGTGGTGGGCTGAGACGGGCTGTGGTGGGCTGGGACGGGCTGTGGTGGGCTGGGACAGGCTGGGACCAGCTGTGGTCGGCTGGGACGAGCTGGGACGGGATGTGGTGGGCTGGGACGAGCTGGGACGGGCTGTGGTGGGCTGGGACGAGCTGGGACGGGCTGTGGTGGGCTGGGACGGGCTGTGGTGGGCTGGGACGAGCTGGGACGGGCTGGCACGGGCTGTGGTGGGCTGGTACGGTCTGACACTGGCTGGGACGGGCTGTGGTGGGCTGGGACGGGCTGTGGTGGGCTTGGACGGGCTGTGGTGGCCTGGGAAGAGCTGTTTTGGGTTGAGGCAGGTTCTGGTGGGCTGGGATAGGCTGTGGTGGGTTGTGGTGGGCTGGGACGGGCTGTGGTGGGCTGGGACGGGCTGTGGTGGGCTGGGACGGGCTGGGACGGGCTGTGGTGTGCTGGGAAGGGCCGTGGTGGGCTGAGGTGGGCCATGGTGGGCTGCGACGGACCGTGGTTGGCCGGGACGGACCGCTGTGGGCCGTGGTGGGCCACGATGGGCTGTGGTGGGCCGCTACGAGCCGTGGTGGGCTTGTTCGGGCCGTGGTGGGCTTGTTCGGGCCGTGCTGGGCTTGTTCGGGCTGTGGTGGGCTGTTTCGGGCCGTGGTGGGCTGGGACGGGCCGTGGTGGGCTGGGACGGGCCGTTGTGGGCTGAGACGGGCCGTGGTGGGCTGGGACGGGCTGTGGTCGACGGGGACTGGCTGTGGTGAGCTGGGACGAGCTGGGACGGGCTGTGGTGGGCTGGGACGAGCTGGGACGGGCTGTGGTGGGCTGGGACGAGCTGGGACGGGCTGTGGTGGACTGGGACGAGCTGGGACGGGCTGTGGTGGGCTGGGACGAGCTGGGACGGGCTGTGGTGGGCTGGGACGAGCTGGGACGGGCTGGCACGGGCTGTGGTGGGCTGGTACGGTCTGACACTGGCTGGGGTGGGCTGTGGTGGGCTGGGACGGGCTGTGGTAGCCTGGGACGGGCTGTGGTGGCCTGGGAAGAGCTGTTTTGGGTTGAGGCGGGCCATGGTGGGCTGCGACGGACCGTGGTTGGCCGGGACGGACCGCTGTGGGCCGTGGTGTGCTGCGACGGGCTGTGGTGGGCCGCTACGAGCCGTGGTGGGCTTGTTCGGGCCGTGCTGGGCTTGTTCGGGCCGTGCTGGGCTTGTTCGGGCCGTGGTGGGCTGTTTCGGGCCGTGGTGGGCTGTTTCGGGCCGTGGTGGGCTGGGACGGGCCGTGGTGGGCTGGGACGGGCCGTGGTGGGCTGGGACGGGCCGTTGTGGGCTGAGACGGGCCGTGGTGGGCTGGGACGGGCTGTGGTCGACGGGGACTGGCTGTGGTGGGCTGGGACGAGCTGGGACGGGCTGTGGTGGGCTGGGACGGGCTGTGGTGGGCTGGGAAGAGCTGGGACGGGCTGTGGTGGGCTGGGACGAGCTGGGACGGGCTGTGGTGGGCTGGGACGAGCTGGGACGGGCTGTGGTGGGCTGGGACGAGCTGGGACGGGCTGGCACGGGCTGTGGTGGGCTGGTACGGTCTGACACTGGCTGGGGCGGGCTGTGGTGGGCTGGAACGGGCTGTGGTGGGCTTGGACGGGCTGTGGTGGCCTGGGAAGAGCTGTTTTGGGTTGAGGCGGGTTCTGGTGGGCTGGGACAGGCTGTGGTGGGCTGTGGTGGGCTGCGGTAGGCTGTGGTGGGCTGGGACGGGCTGTGGTGGGCTGGGAAGGGCCGTGGTGGGCTGAGGTGGGCCATGGTCGGCTGCGACGGACCGTGGTTGGCCGAGACGGACCGCTGTGGGCCTTGGTGGGCCGCGACGGGCTGTGGTGGGCCGCTACGAGCCGTGGTGGGCTTGTTCGGGCCGTGGTGGGCTTGTTCGGGCCGCGGTGGGCTGTTTCGGGCCGTGGTGGGCTGTGGTGGGCCGTGGTGGTCTGGGACGGGCTGTGGTGGGCTGTGGTAGGTTCTGGTGAGCTTGAGACAGGCTGTGGTGGTCTGGGACGGGCTGGGATGGGCTGTAATGGGCGGGGACGGCCTGTGGTGGGCTGGGACGGGCTGTGGTGGGCTGGGACGGGCTGGGACGGGCTGTGGTGGGCTGGGACGGGCTGTGGTGGGCGGGGACGGGCCGTGGTGGGCTGGGATGGGCCGTGGTGGGCTGGGACGGGCCGTGGTGGGCTGGGACGGGCTGTGGTGCTCAGGGACGGGCTGTGGTGGGCTGGGATGGGCTGTGGTGGGCTGTGGTGGGCTGGGACGAGTTGTAGTGGGCCGGGACGGACTGTGGTGGGCTGTGGTGGGCTGGGACGGGCTGTGGTGGTTTGGGACGGGCTGTGGTGTGCTGGGACGGGCTGTGGTGGTCTGTGGTGGGCTGGGATGGGCCGTGGTGGGCTGGGACGGGCCGTGGTGGGCTGGGACGGGCTGTGGTGCTCAGGGACGGGCTGTGGTGGGCTGGGATGGGCTGTGGTGGGCTGTGGTGGGCTGGGACGAGTTGTAGTGGGCCGGGACGGACTGTGGTGGGCTGTGGTGGGCTGGGACGGGCTGTGGTGGTTTGGGACGGGCTGTGGTGTGCTGGGACGGGCTGTGGTGGTCTGTGGTGGGCTGGGATGGGCTGTGGTGGTCTGTGACGGGTTGTGGTGGGCTGGGACGGGCTGTGGTGAGCTGGGACGGGCTGTGGTGGGCCGGGACAGGCTGTGGTGGGCTGTGGTGGGCTGGGACGAGTTGTAGTGGGCCGGGACGGGCTGTGGTGGGCTGTGGTGTGCTGGGATTGTCTGTGGGGGGCTGGGACGGGCCGTGGTGGGCTGAGATGGGCCGTGGTGGGCTGGGATGGGCCGTGGTGGGCTGGGACGGGCCGTGGTGGGCAGGGACGGGCCGTGGTGGGCGGGGACGGGCCGTGGTGGGCTGGGATGGGCCGTGGTGGGCTGGGACGAGCTGGGACGGGCTGGGACGAGCTGGGACGGGCTGGCACGGGCTGTGGTGGGCTGGTACGGTCTGACACTGGCTGGGACGGGCTGTGGTGGGCTGTGGTGGGCTGGGACGAGTTGTACTGGGCTGGGACAGACTGTGGTGGGCTGTGGTGGGCTGGGAAGGGCTGTGGTGGTTTGGGACGGGCTGTGGTGGTCTGTGGTGGGCTGGGACGGGCTGTGGTGGGCTGGGACGGGCCGTGGTGGGCTGGGACGGCCTGTGGTCAGTTATCGTGGGCTGGGACGGGCCGTGGTGGCTTGGGACGGACTCTGGTGGGCCGGGACAAGCTCTGGTGGCCTCTGATGGGCTGTGACGGGCTGTGGTGTGCTGTATTGGGCTGTGGTGGGCTGGGACGGCCTCTGGTGGGCTGGGAAGGGCTGGGTGGGCTGTGGTGGCCTGTGGTGGGCTGGGACGAGTTGTAGTGGGCCGGGACAGGCTGTGGTGGGCTGAGACGGGCTGTGGTGGGCTGTGGTGGGCTGGGACGGGCTGTGGTGGTTTGGGACGGGCTGTGGTGGTCTGTGGTGGGCTGGGATGGGCTGTGGTGGTCTGTGACGGGTTGTGGTGGGCTGGGACGGGCTGTGGTGAGCTGGGACGGGCTGTGGTGGGCCGGGACAGGCTGTGGTGGGCTGTGGTGGGCTGGGACGAGTTGTAGTGGGCCGGGACGGTCTGTGGTGGGCTGTGGTGTGCTGGGATTGTCTGTGGGGGGCTGGGACGGGCCGTGGTGGGCTGAGATGGGCCGTGGTGGGCTGGGATGGGCCGTGGTGGGCTGGGACGGGCCGTGGTGGGCAGGGACGGGCTGTGGTGGGCGGGGACGGGCCGTGGTGGGCTGGGATGGGCCGTGGTGGGCTGGGATGGGCCGTGGTGGGCTGGGACGGGCTGTGGTGCTCAGGGACGGGCTGTGGTGGGCTGGGATGGGCTGTGGTGGGCTGTGGTGGGCTGGGACGAGTTGTACTGGGCTGGGACAGACTGTGGTGGGCTGTGTTGGGCTGGGAAGGGCTGTGGTGGTTTGGGACGGGCTGTGGTGGTCTGTGGTGGGCTGGGACGGGCTGTGGTGGGCTGGGACGGGCCGTGGTGGGCTGGGACGGCCTGTGGTCAGTTATCGTGGGCTGGGACGGGCCGTGGTGGCTTGGGACGGACTCTGGTGGGCCGGGACAAGCTCTGGTGGCCTCTGACGGGCTGTGACGGGCTGTGGTGTGCTGTATTGGGCTGTGGTGGGCTGGGACGGCCTCTGGTTGGCTGGGAAGGGCTGGGTGGGCTGTGGTGGCCTGTGGTGTGGTGGGACGAGTTGTAGTGGGCCGGGACGGGCTGTGGTGGGCTGAGACGGGCTGTGGTGGGCTGTGGTGGGCTGGGACGGGCTGTGGTGTGCTGTGGTGGGCTGAGACGGGCTGTGGTGGGCTGAGACGGGCTGCGGTGGGCTGTGGTGGGCTGGGACGGGCTGTGGTGGGCTGGGACGGGCTGTGGTGCTCAGGGACAGGCTGTGGTGGGCTGGGACGGGCTGTGGTGGGCTGTGGTGGGCCGGGACGGGCTGTGCTGGGCTGTGGTGGGCTGGGACGGGCTGTGGTGGTTTGGGACGGGCTGTGGTGGTCTGTGGTGGGCTGGGACGGGCTGTGGTGGTCTGGGACGGGTTGTGGTGGGCTGGGACGGGCTGTGGTGAGCTGGGACGGGCTGTGGTGGGTCGGGACGGGCTGTGGTGGGCTGTGGTGGGCTGGGACGAGTTGTAGTGGGCCGGGACGGGCTGTGGTGGGCTGTGGTAAGCTGGGATGGGCTGTGGTGTGCTGGGATTGTCTGCGTGGGGCTGGGAGGGGCTGTGGTGGGCTGGGACGGGCTGTGGTGGGCTGGGACGGGCTGTGGTGGGCTGGAATGGGCTGGGATGGGCTGTGGTGGGTGTGGTGGACTGGGACGCGCTGTGGTGAGCTGAGACGGGCTATGGTGGGCTGGGATTTGCTGGGACGGCTTGGACGGGCTGCGGTGGGCTGGGACGGGCTGCGGTGGGCTGGGACGGGCTGCGGTGGGCTGGGACGGGCTGCGGTGGGCTTGGACGGGCTGCGGTGGGCTGAGACGGGCTGTGGTGGGCTGGGACGGGCTGTGGTGGGCTGGGACAGGCTGGGACCAGCTGTGGTGGGCTGGGACGAGCTGGGACGGGCTGTGGTGGGCTGGGACGAGCTGGGACGGGCTGTGGTGGGCTGGGACGAGCTGGGACGGGCTGTGGTGGGCTGGGACGGGCTGTGGTGGGCTGGGACGAGCTTGTACGGTCTGGCACGGGCTGTGGTGGGCTGGTACGGTCTGACACTGGCTGGGACGGGCTGTGGTGGGCTGGGACGGGCTGTGGTGGGCTTGGACGGGCTGTGGTGGCCTGGGAAGAGCTGTTTTGGGTTGAGGCAGGTTTTGGTGGGCTGGGATAGGCTGTGGTGGGTTGTGGTGGGCTGGGACGGGCTGTGGTGGGCTGGGACGGGCTGTGGTGGGCTGGGACGGGCTGTGGTGGGCTGGGACGGGCTGGGACGGGCTGTGGTGTGCTGGGAAGGGCCGTGGTGGGCTGAGGTGGGCCATGGTGGGCTGCGACGGACCGTGGTTGGCCGGGACGGACCGCTGTGGGCCGTGGTGGGCCACGATGGGCTGTGGTGGGCCGCTACGAGCCGTGGTGGGCTTGTTCGGGCCGTGCTGGGCTTGTTCGGGCCGTGCTGGGCTTGTTCGGGCCGTGCTGGGCTTGTTCGGGCCGTGGTGGGCTGTTTCGGGCCGTGGTGGGCTGGGACGGGCCGTGGTGGGCTGGGACGGGCCGTTGTGGGCTGAGACGGGCCGTGGTGGGCTGGGACGGGCTGTGGTCGACGGGGACTGGCTGTGGTGAGCTGGGACGAGCTGGGACGGGCTGTGGTGGGCTGAGACGGGCTGTGGTGGGCTGTGGTGGGCTGGGACAGGCTGTGATGTGCTGTGGTGGGCTGAGACGGGCTGTGGTGGGCTTAGACGGGCTGTGGTGGGCTGTGGTGGGCTGGGACGGGCTGTGGTGGGCTGGGACGGGCTGTGGTGGGCTGGGATGGGCCGTGGTGGGCTGGGACGGGCTGTGGTGCTCAGGGACGGGCTGTGGTGGGCTGGGACGGGCTGTGGTGGGCTGTGGTGGGCTGGGACGAGTTGTAGTGTGCCGGGACGGGCTGTGGTGGGCTGTGGTGGGCTGGGACGGGCTGTGGTGGTTTGGGACGGGCTGTGGTGGTCTGTGGTGGGCTGGGACGCGCTGTGGTGGTCTGGGACAGGTTGTGGTGGGCTGGGACGGGCTGTGGTGAGCTGGGACGGGCTGTGGTGGGTCGGGACGGGCTGTGGTGGGCTGTGGCGGGCTGGGACGAGTTGTAGTGGGCCGGGACGGGCTGTGGTGGGCTGTGGTAAGCTGGGATGGGCTGTGGTGTGCTGGGATTGTCTGTGTGGGGCTGGGAGGGGCTGTGGTGGGCTGGGACGGGCTGTGGTGGGCTGGGACGGGCTGTGGTGGGCTGGAATGGGCTGGGATGGGCTGTGGTGGGTGTGGTGGACTGGGACGCACTGTGGTGAGCTGAGACGGGCTATGGTGGGCTGGGATTTGCTGGGACGGCTTGGACGGGCTGCGGTGGGCTGGGACGGGCTGCGGTGGGCTGGGACGGGCTGCGGTGGGCTGGGACGGGCTGCGGTGGGCTTGGACGGGCTGTGGTGGGCTGAGACGGGCTGTGGTGGGCTGGGACAGGCTGGGACCAGCTGTGGTGGGCTGGGACGAGCTGGGACGGGCTGTGGTGGGCTGGGACGAGCTGGGACGGGCTGGGACGAGCTGGGACGGGCTGGCACGGGCTGTGGTGGGCTGGTACGGTCTGACACTGGCTGGGACGGGCTGTGGTGGGCTGTGGTGGGCTGGGACGAGTTGTACTGGGCTGGGACAGACTGTGGTGGGCTGTGGTGGGCTGGGAAGGGCTGTGGTGGTTTGGGACGGGCTGTGGTGGTCTGTGGTGGGCTGGGACGGGCTGTGGTGGGCTGGGACGGGCCGTGGTGGGCTGGGACGGCCTGTGGTCAGTTATCGTGGGCTGGGACGGGCCGTGGTGGCTTGGGACGGACTCTGGTGGGCCGGGACAAGCTCTGGTGGCCTCTGACGGGTTGTGACGGGCTGTGGTGTGCTGTATTGGGCTGTGGTGGGCTGGGACGGCCTCTGGTGGGCTGGGAAGGGCTGGGTGGGCTGTGGTGGCCTGTGGTGGGCTGGGACGAGTTGTAGTGGGCCGGGACAGGCTGTGGTGGGCTGAGACGGGCTGTGGTGGGCTGTGGTGGGCTGGGACGGGCTGTGGTGGTTTGGGACGGGCTGTGGTGGTCTGTGGTGGGCTGGGATGGGCTGTGGTGGTCTGTGACGGGTTGTGGTGGGCTGGGACGGGCTGTGGTGAGCTGGGACGGGCTGTGGTGGGCCGGGACAGGCTGTGGTGGGCTGTGGTGGGCTGGGACGAGTTGTAGTGGGCCGGGACGGGCTGTGGTGGGCTGTGGTGTGCTGGGATTGTCTGTGGGGGGCTGGGACGGGCCGTGGTGGGCTGAGATGGGCCGTGGTGGGCTGGGATGGGCCGTGGTGGGCTGGGACGGGCCGTGGTGGGCAGGGACGGGCCGTGGTGGGCGGGGACGGGCCGTGGTGGGCTGGGATGGGCCGTGGTGGGCTGGGACGGGCCGTGGTGGGCTGGGACGGGCTGTGGTGCTCAGGGACGGGCTGTGGTGGGCTGGGATGGGCTGTGGTGGGCTGTGGTGGGCTGGGACGAGTTGTAGTGGGCCGGGACGGACTGTGGTGGGCTGTGTTGGGCTGGGAAGGGCTGTGGTGGTTTGGGACGGGCTGTGGTGGTCTGTGGTGGGCTGGGACGGGCTGTGGTGGGCTGGGACGGGCCGTGGTGGGCTGGGACGGCCTGTGGTCAGTTATCGTGGGCTGGGACGGGCCGTGGTGGCTTGGGACGGACTCTGGTGGGCCGGGACAAGCTCTGGTGGCCTCTGACGGGCTTTGACGGGCTGTGGTGTGCTGTATTGGGCTGTGGTGGGCTGGGACGGCCTCTGGTTGGCTGGGAAGGGCTGGGTGGGCTGTGGTGGCCTGTGGTGTGCTGGGACGAGTTGTAGTGGGCCGGGACGGGCTGTGGTGGGCTGAGACGGGCTGTGGTGGGCTGTGGTGGGCTGGGACGGGCTGTGGTGTGCTGTGGTGGGCTGAGACGGGCTGTGGTGGGCTGAGACGGGCTGCGGTGAGCTGTGGTGGGCTGGGACGGGCTGTGGTGGGCTGGGACGGGCTGTGGTGGGCTGGGATGGGCCGTGGTGGGCTGGGACGGGCTGTGGTGCTCAGGGACGGGCTGTGGTGGGCTGGGACGAGTTGTAGTGGGCCGGGACGGGCTGTGGTGGGCCGTGGTGGGCTGGGACGGGCTGTGGTGGTTTGGGACGGGCTGTGGTGGTCTGTGGTGGGCTGGGATGGGCTGTGGTGGTCTGTGACGGGTTGTGGTGGGCTGGGACGGGCTGTGGTGAGCTGGGACGGGCTGTGGTGGGCCGGGACAGGCTGTGGTGGGCTGTGGTGGGCTGGGACGAGTTGTAGTGGGCCGGGACGGGCTGTGGTGGGCTGTGGTGTGCTGGGATTGTCTGTGGGGGGCTGGGACGGGCCGTGGTGGGCTGAGATGGGCCGTGGTGGGCTGGGATGGGCCGTGGTGGGCTGGGACGGGCCGTGGTGGGCAGGGACGGGCCGTGGTGGGCGGGGACGGGCCGTGGTGGGCTGTGATGGGCCGTGGTGGGCTGGGACGGGCCGTGGTGGGCTGGGACGGGCTGTGGTGCTCAGGGACGGGCTGTGGTGGGCTGGGACGAGCTGTGGTGGGCTGTGGTGGGCTGGGACGAGTTGTACTGGGCTGGGACAGACTGTGGTGGGCTGTGTTGGGCTGGGAAGGGCTTTGGTGGTTTGGGACGGGCTGTGGTGGTCTGTGGTGGGCTGGGACGGGCTGTGGTGGGCTGGGACGGGCCGTGGTGGGCTGAGACGGGCTGTGGTGGGCTGTGGTGGGCTGGGACGGGCTGTGGTGTGCTGTGGTGGGCTGAGACGGGCTGTGGTGGGCTGAGACGGGCTGCGGTGGGCTGTGGTGGGCTGGGACGGGCTGTGGTGGGCTGGGACGGGCTGTGGTGCTCAGGGACAGGCTGTGGTGGGCTGGGACGGGCTGTGGTGGGCTGTGGTGGGCTGGGACGAGTTGTAGTGGGCTGGGACGGGCTGTGCTGGGCTGTGGTGGGCTGGGACGGGCTGTGGTGGTTTGGGATGGGCTGTGGTGGTCTGTGGTGGGCTGGGACGGGCTGTGGTGGTCTGGGACGGGTTGTGGTGGGCTGGGACGGGCTGTGGTGAGCTGGGACGGGCTGTGGTGGGTCGGGACGGGCTGTGGTGGGCTGTGGCGGGCTGGGACGAGTTGTAGTGGGCCGGGACGGGCTGTGGTGGGCTGTGGTAAGCTGGGATGGGCTGTGGTGTGCTGGGATTGTCTGCGTGGGGCTGGGAGGGGCTGTGGTGGGCTGGGACGGGCTGTGGTGGGCTGGGACGGGCTGTGGTGGGCTGGAATGGGCTGGGATGGGCTGTGGTGGGTGTGGTGGACTGGGACGCGCTGTGGTGAGCTGAGACGGGCTATGGTGGGCTGGGATTTGCTGGGACGGCTTGGACGGGCTGCGGTGGGCTGGGACGGGCTGCGGTGGGCTGGGACGGGCTGCGGTGGGCTGGGACGGGCTGCGGTGGGCTTGGACGGGCTGCGGTGGGCTGAGACGGGCTGTGGTGGGCTGGGACGGGCTGTGGTGGGCTGGGACAGGCTGGGACCAGCTGTGGTGGGCTGGGACGAGCTGGGACGGGCTGTGGTGGGCTGGGACGAGCTGGGACGGGCTGTGGTGGGCTGGGACGGGCTGTGGTGGGCTGGGACGAGCTTGTACGGTCTGGCACGGGCTGTGGTGGGCTGGTACGGTCTGACACTGGCTGGGACGGGCTGTGGTGGGCTGGGACGGGCTGTGGTGGGCTTGGACGGGCTGTGGTGGCCTGGGAAGAGCTGTTTTGGGTTGAGGCAGGTTCTGGTGGGCTGGGATAGGCTGTGGTGGGTTGTGGTGGGCTGGGACGGGCTGTGGTGGGCTGGGACGGGCTGTGGTGGGCTGGGACGGGCTGTGGTGGGCTGGGACGGGCTGGGACGGGCTGTGGTGTGCTGGGAAGGGCCGTGGTGGGCTGAGGTGGGCCATGGTGGGCTGCGACGGACCGTGGTTGGCCGGGACGGACCGCTGTGGGCCGTGGTGGGCCACGATGGGCTGTGGTGGGCCGCTACGAGCCGTGGTGGGCTTGTTCGGGCCGTGCTGGGCTTGTTCGGGCCGTGCTGGGCTTGTTCGGGCCGTGCTGGGCTTGTTCGGGCCGTGGTGGGCTGTTTCGGGCCGTGGTGGGCTGGGACGGGCCGTGGTGGGCTGGGACGGGCCGTTGTGGGCTGAGACGGGCCGTGGTGGGCTGGGACGGGCTGTGGTCGACGGGGACTGGCTGTGGTGAGCTGGGACGAGCTGTGGTGGGCTGGGACGAGCTGGGACGGGCTGTGGTGGGCTGGGACGAGCTGGGACGGGCTGTGGTGGGCTGGGACGAGCTGGGACGGGCTGTGGTGGGCTGGGACGAGCTGGGACGGGCTGTGGTGGGCTGGGACGAGCTGGGACGGGCTGTGGTGGGCTGGGACGAGCTGGGACGGGCTGGCACGGCCTGTGGTGGGCTGGTACGGTCTGACACTGGCTGGGACGGGCTGTGGTGGGCTGGGACGGGCTGTGGTGGCCTGGGACGGGCTGTGGTGGCCTGGGAAGAGCTGTTTTGGGTTGAGGCGGGTTCTGGTGGGCTGGGACAGGCTGTGGTGGGCTGCGGTGGGCTGTGGTGGGCTGGGACGGGCTGTGGTGGGCTGGGACGGGCAGTGGTGGGCTGGGAAGGGCCGTGGTGGGCTGAGGTGGGCCATGGTCGGCTGCGACGGACCGTGGTTGGCCGGGACGGACCGCTGTGGGCCGTGGTGGGCCGCGACGGGCTGTGGTGGGCCGCTACGAGCCGTGGTGGGCTTGTTCGGGCCGTGGTGGGCTTGGTCGGGCCGTGGTGGGCTGGGACGGGCCGTGGTGGGCTGTGGTGGGCCGTGGTGGTCTGGGAAGGGCTGTGGTGGTTTGGGACGGGCTGTGGTGGTCTGTGGTGGGCTGGGATGGGCTGTGGTGGTCTGTGACGGGTTGTGGTGGGCTGGGACGGGCTGTGGTGAGCTGGGACGGGCTGTGGTGGGCCGGGACAGGCTGTGGTGGGCTGTGGTGGGCTGGGACGAGTTGTAGTGGGCCGGGACGGGCTGTGGTGGGCTGTGGTGTGCTGGGATTGTCTGTGGGGGGCTGGGACGGGCCGTGGTGGGCTGAGATGGGCCGTGGTGGGCTGGGATGGGCCGTGGTGGGCTGGGACGGGCCGTGGTGGGCAGGGACGGGCCGTGGTGGGCGGGGACGGGCCGTGGTGGGCTGGGATGGGCCATGGTGGGCTGGGACGGGCCGTGGTGGGCTGGGACGGGCTGTGGTGCTCAGGGACGGGCTGTGGTGGGCTGGGACGAGCTGTGGTGGGCTGTGGTGTGCTGGGACGAGTTGTACTGGGCTGGGACAGACTGTGGTGGGCTGTGTTGGGCTGGGAAGGGCTTTGGTGGTTTGGGACGGGCTGTGGTGGTCTGTGGTGGGCTGGGACGGGCTGTGGTGGGCTGGGACGGGCCGTGGTGGGCTGGGACGGCCTGTGGTCAGTTATCGTGGGCTGGGACGGGCCGTGGTGGCTTGGGACGGACTCTGGTGGGCCGGGACAAGCTCTGGTGGCCTCTGACGGGCTGTGACGGGCTGTGGTGTGCTGTATTGGGCTGTGGTGGGCTGGGACGGCCTCTGGTGGGCTGGGAAGGGCTGGGTGGGCTGTGGTGGCCTGTGGTGTGCTGGGACGAGTTGTAGTGGGCCGGGACGGGCTGTGGTGGGCTGAGACGGGCTGTGGTGGGCTGTGGTGGGCTGGGACGGGCTGTGGTGTGCTGGGACGGGCCGTGGTGGGCGGGGACGGGCTGTGGTGGGCTGGGATGGGCCGTGGTGGGCTGGGACGGGCTGTGGTGGGCTGGCACGGGCTGTGGTGCTCAGGGACGGGCTGTGGTGGGCTGGGATGGGCTGTGGTGGGCTGTGGTGGGCTGGGACGAGTTGCACTGGGCTGGGACAGACTGTGGTGGGCTGTGGTGGGCTGGGAAGGGCTGTGGTGGTTTGGGACGGGCTGTGGTGGTCTGTGGTGGGATGGGACGGGCTGTGGTGGGCTGGGACGGGCCGTGGTGGGCTGGGACGGCCTGTGGTCAGTTGTCGTGGGCTGGGACGGGCCGTGGTGGCTTGGGACGGACTCTGGTGGGCCGGGACAAGCTCTGGTGGCCTCTAACGGGCTGTGACGGGCTGTGGTGTGCTGTATTGGGCTGTGGTGGGCTGGGACGGCCTGTGGTGGGCTGGGACGGGCTGGATGGGCTGTGGTGGCCTGTGGTGGGCTGGGACGAGTTGTAGTGGGCCGGGACGGGCTGTGGTGGGCTGAGACGGGCTGTGGTGGGCTGTGGTAAGCTGGGACGGGCTCTGGTGGGCTGGGACGGGCTGTGGTGTGCTGTGGTGGGCTGAGACGGGCTGTGGTGGGCTGGGACGGCCTGTGGTCAGTTGTCGTGGGCTGGGACGGGCCGTGGTGGCTTGGGACGGACTCTGGTGGGCCGGGACAAGCTCTGGTGGCCTCTGACGGGCTGTGACGTGCTGTGGTGTGCTGTATTGGGCTGTGGTGGGCTGGGACGGCCTCTGGTGGGCTGGGAAGGGCTGGGTGGGCTGTGGTGGCCTGTGGTGTGCTGGGACGAGTTGTAGTGGGCCGGGACGGGCTGTGGTGGGCTGAGACGGGCTGTGGTGGGCTGTGCTAAGTTGGGACGGGGTCTGGTGGGCTGGGACGGGCTGTGGTGTGCTGTGGTGGGCTGAGACGGGCTGTGGTGGGCTGAGACGGGCTGCGGTGGGCTGTGGTGGGCTGGGACGGGCTGTGGTGGGCTGGGACGGGCTGTGGTGGGCTGGGATGGGCCGTGGTGGGCTGGGACGGGCTGTGGTGCTCAGGGACGGGCTGCGGTGGGCTGGGACGGGCCGTGGTGGGCAGGGACGGGCCGTGGTGGGCGGGGACGGGCCGTAGTGGGCTGGGATGGGCCGTGGTGGGCTGGGACGGGCCGTGGTGGGCTGGGACGGGCTGTGGTGCTCAGGGACTCGGTGTGGTGGGCTGGGACGAGCTGTGGTGGGCTGTGGTGGGCTGGGACGAGTTGTACTGGGCTGGGACAGACTGTGGTGGGCTGTGTTGGGCTGGGAAGGGCTGTGGTGGTTTGGGACGGGCTGTGGTGGTCTGTGGTGGGCTGGGACGGGCTGTGGTGGGCTGGGACGGGCCGTGGTGGGCTGGGACGGCCTGTGGTCAGTTATCGTGGGCTGGGACGGGCCGTGGTGGCTTGGGACGGACTCTGGTGGGCCGGGACAAGCTCTGGTGGCCTCTGACGGGCTGTAACGGGCTGTGGTGTGCTGTATTGGGCTGTGGTGGGCTGGGACGGCCTCTGGTGGGCTGGGAAGGGCTGGGTGGGCTGTGGTGGCCTGTGGTGGGCTGGGACGAGTTGTAGTGGGCCGGGACAGGCTGTGGTGGGCTGAGACGGGCTGTGGTGGGCTGTGGTGGGCTGGGACGGGCTGTGGTGTGCTGTGGTGGGCTGAGACGGGCTGTGGTGGGCTGAGACGGGCTGCGGTGGGCTGTGGTGGGCTGGGACGGGCTGTGGTGGGCTGGGACGGGCTGTGGTGGGCTGGGATGGGCCGTGGTGGGCTGGGACGGGCTGTGGTGCTCAGGGACGGGCTGTGGTGGGCTGGGACGGGCTGTGGTGGGCTGTGGTGGGCTGGGACGAGTTGTAGTGGGCCGGGACGGGCTGTGGTGGGCTGTGGTGGGCTGGGACGGGCTGTGGTGGTTTGGGACGGGCTGTTGTGGTCTGTGGTGGGCTGGGACGGGCTGTGGTGGTCTGGGACGGGTTGTGGTGGGCTGGGATGGGCTGTGGTGGGCTGGGACGGGCTGTGGTGGGTCGGGACGGGCTGTGGTGGGCTGTGGTGGGCTGGGACGAGTTGTAGTGGGCCGGGACGGGCTGTGGTGGGCTGTGGTAAGCTGGGATGGGCTGTGGTGTGCTGGGATTGTCTGTGTGGGGCTGGGAGGGGTGGTGGGCTGGGACGGGCTGTGGTGGGCTGGGACGGGCTGTGGTGTGCTGGGACGGGCTGTGGTGTGCTGGGACGAGCTGTGGTGTGCAGGGACAGGCTGGGACGGGCTGGGACGTGCTGGGACGGGCTGTGGTGGGCTGGGACTCGGTGTGGTGGAATGGGACGGGCTGGGACAGGCTGTGGTGGGCTGGGACGGGCTGGGACGAGCTGTGACGGGCTGTGGTGAGCTGGGACGGGCTGTGGTGGGCTGTGGTGAGCTGGGACCGGCTGCGGTGGGCTGGGACCGGCTGTGGTGGGCGGGGACGGGCTGTGGTGGGCGGGGACGGGCTGTGGTTGGCGGGGACGGGCTGTGGTGGGCTAGGCCGGGCTGGGACGGGCTGGGACGGGCTATGGTGGGTTGTGGTGAGCTTGGACGGGCTATGGTGGGCTGGGACAAGCTGTGGTGGGCTGGGACGAGCTGGGACGTGCTGTGATGGGCTGTGGAGGGCTGGGACAGGCTGGGATGCACTGTGTTGGGCTGTGGTGGGCTGTGGTGGGCTGTGGTCGGCGGGGACGTGCTGTGGTGGGCAGGGACGTGCTGTGGTGGGCTTGGACGGGCTGTGGTGGGCTGGGACGGGCTGTGGTCAGCCGTGGTGGGCTGGGACGGGCCGTTGTGGCTCCGGACGGGCTCTGGTGGGTTGGGACGGGCTGTGGTGGGCTGTGGCGGTCTTTGTTTGGCTAGGATGGGCTGGGAAGGATTGGGACGGTCTGGGACGTGCTGTGGTGGGCTGTGGTGGGCTGTGGCTGGCTGGGGTGGGCTGGGATGGGCTGCGGTGGGCTGTGGCTGGCTGGGACGGGCTGTGATGTGCTGGGACAAGCTGTGGTGGGCTGGGACGGTCTGTGGTGGTCTGGGATGGGCTGTGGTGGGCTGGGACAGGCCGTGGTGAACTGGGACGGGCCGTGGTGGGCTGCGGTGGTCCGTGGTGGGCTGGGAAGGGCCGTGGTGAACTGTGATGGGCTGTGGTGGGCCGTGGTGGCCTGGCACGGGCTGTGGTCAGCCGTGGTGGGCTGGCACGGGCTGTGGTGGGCTGGGACGAGCTGTGGTGGGCTGGGACAGGCTGTGATGTGCTGGGACGGGCTGTGGTGGGCCGTGGTGGGCCGGGACCGGCCGTGGTGGGCTGGGACGGGCTCTGGTGGGCTGTGGTGGGCTGGCAGCGGCTGTAGTTGGCTGGGACAGGCTGTGGTCAGCCATGGTGGGCTGGGACGGGCTGTGGTGGCTTGGGGCGGGCTCTGGTGGGCCGGGACGGGCTCTGGTGGGCTGTGGTGGGCTGTGGTGGGCTGTGCCGGGCTGTGGTGGGCTAGGACGGGCTGGGAAGGGCTGGGACAGGCTGGGACGGTCTGTGGTGGGCCTTGCCGGGCTGTGGTGGGCTGTGCCGAGCTGGGACGGGCTATGCCGGGCTAGGACGGGCTGGGACGGGCTGTGCCAGGCTGTGGTGGGCTGTGATGGGCTGTTGTGGGCCGGGACGGGCTGTGGTGGGCCGGGACGGCCTGTGGTGGGCTGGGACGAGTTGTGGTGGGCCGGGACGGGCTGTGGTGTGCTGTGGTGGGTTATGGTGAGCTTAGACGGGCTGTGGTGGGTTGGGACGGTCTGTGGTGGGTTGTGGTGGGCTGGGACGGGCTGTTGTGGTCAGGGACGGGCTGTGGTGGACCGGGACGGGCTGTGGCGGGCTGTGACAGGCTGTGGTGGGCTGGGTCGGGCTGTGGCAGGCTGGGATGGGCTTTGGCGGGCCGGGACAGTCTGTGGCGGGCTGTGGCGGGCCGTCGTTGGCCGTGGTGGGCTGTAGTGGGCCGTGGTGGGCTGTGGTAGGCTGGGATGGGCTGTGGTGGGCTGGGACGGGCTGTGGTGGGCTGTGGAGGGCTGGGACGGGCTGTGGTGGGCTCGACGGGCTGTGGTTGGCTGGGACCGTCTGTTTTGGGCTGGGATGGCCTGCGGTGGCCTGTGGTGGGCTGTGGTGGGCTGGGACGGGCTGTGGTGGGTTGGGACGGGCTGGGACGGGCTGGGACGGGCAGTGGCGGGTTGGGACGGGCAGTGGTGGGCTGGGACGGGCTGTTGTGGGCTGCGACGGGCTGTGGTGGGCTGGGACGGTCTGTGGTGGGCTGTGGTAAGCTGGGACAGGCTGTGGTGGGCTGTGGTGTGCTGGGACGGGCTGTGGTGGGCCGGGACGGGCCGTGGTGGGCTGTGGTGCGCCGTGTTTATCTGGGACGAGCTGTGGTGGGCCATGGCGGGCCGTGGTGGGCTGTGCCGGGCTGTGGTGGGCTAGGACGGGCTGGGAAGGGCTGGGACAGGCTGGGACGGTCTGTGGTGGGCCTTGCCGGGCTGTGGTGGGCTGTGCCGAGCTGGGACGGGCTATGCCGGGCTAGGACGGGCTGGGACGGGCTGTGCCAGGCTGTGGTGGGCTGTGATGGGCTGTTGTGGGCCGGGACGGGCTGTGGTGGGCCGGGACGGCCTGTGGTGGGCTGGGACGAGTTGTGGTGGGCCGGGACGGGCTGTGGTGTGCTGTGGTGGGTTATGGTGAGCTTAGACGGGCTGTGGTGGGTTGGGACGGTCTGTGGTGGGTTGTGGTGGGCTGGGACGGGCTGTTGTGGTCAGGGACGGGCTGTGGTGGACCGGGACGGGCTGTGGCGGGCTGTGACAGGCTGTGGTGGGCTGGGTCGGGCTGTGGCAGGCTGGGATGGGCTTTGGCGGGCCGGGACAGTCTGTGGCGGGCTGTGGCGGGCCGTCGTTGGCCGTGGTGGGCTGTAGTGGGCCGTGGTGGGCTGTGGTAGGCTGGGATGGGCTGTGGTGGGCTGGGACGGGCTGTGGTGGGCTGTGGAGGGCTGGGACGGGCTGTGGTGGGCTCGACGGGCTGTGGTTGGCTGGGACCGTCTGTTTTGGGCTGGGATGGCCTGCGGTGGCCTGTGGTGGGCTGTGGTGGGCTGGGACGGGCTGTGGTGGGTTGGGACGGGCTGGGACGGGCTGGGACGGGCAGTGGCGGGTTGGGACGGGCAGTGGTGGGCTGGGACGGGCTGTTGTGGGCTGCGACGGGCTGTGGTGGGCTGGGACGGTCTGTGGTGGGCTGTGGTAAGCTGGGACAGGCTGTGGTGGGCTGTGGTGTGCTGGGACGGGCTGTGGTGGGCCGGGACGGGCCGTGGTGGGCTGTGGTGCGCCGTGTTTATCTGGGACGAGCTGTGGTGGGCCATGGCGGGCCGTGGTGGGCTGGGACGGGCCGTGGTTTGCCGTGGTGGGCTGAAACAGGCTGTGGTGACCTGTGGTGGGCTGTGGTGACCGGTGGTGGGCTGTGGTGACCTGTGGTGGGCTGTGGTGGGCTGGGACGGGTTGCGGTGGGCTGGGACGGGTTTCGGTGGGCTAGGACGGGCTGCGGTGGGCTGGGATGAGCTGTGTTGGGCTGCGACGGGCTGTGGTAGGCTGGGATGAGCTGTGGAGGGTTGGGACGGGCTGTGGAGGGTTGTGGAGGGCTGTGCTGGGCTTGGACAGGCTGTGGTGGGCTGAGATGGGCCGTGGTGGTCCGTGGTGGGCTGGGACGGGCCGTGCTGGGCTAGGACGGGCTGTGGTGAACTGCGGTGGGCTGTGATGGGCCGTGGTGGGCTGCGACGGGCCTTGGTGGGCTGGGACGGGCCGTGGTAGGCTGGGACCGGCTGTTTTGGGCTGGGATGGCCTACGGTGGCCTGTGGTGGGCTGTGGTGGGCTGGGACGGGCTGTGGTGGGTTGGGACGGGCTGGGACGGGCTGGGACGGGCAGTGGTGGGTTGGGACGGGCAGTGGTGGGCTGGGACGGGCTGTGGTGGGCTGTGATGGGCTGTGGTGGGCTGTGGTGTGCTGGGATATGCTGTGGTGGGCCGGGACGGGCCGTTGTGGGCTGTGGTGTGCTGTGTTTATCTGGGACGTGCTGTGGTGGGCCATGGCGGGCCGTGGTGGGCTGGGACGGGCCGTGGTGGGCTGGGACGGGCTGTGGAGGGTTGTGGAGGGCTGTGCTGGGCCGTAGTGGGCTGTGGTGGGCTGGGACGGGCTGTAGTGGTCTGTGACAAGCTCTTGTGGGCTGTGGTGGGCTGGGACGAGCTGTGGTGGGCTCTGGTGGGCTGGGACGGGCTGTGCTGGGCTGGGACGGGCTGTCGTGGGCTGGGATGGGCTGGGACGGGCCGTGGTGTGCTGGGACGGGCCGTGGTGGGCTGGGACGGGCCGTGGTGGGCTGGGACGGGTTGGGATAGGCTGCGGTGGGCCTTGGTGTGCTGTGGTGGGCCGTGGTGGGCTGGGATAGGCTCTGGTGAGCTGAGACGGGCTCTGGAGGTCTGTGGTGGGCTAGGACGGCTTGTGGTGGGCTGGGACGGGCTGTGGTGGGCTGTGGTGGGCTTTCGTGGGCCGTGGTGGGCTGGGACGGGCTGTGGTGGGCTGGGATGGGCTGCGGTGGGTTGTGGAGAGCTGGGACGGGCTGTGACGGGCTGTGGTGGGCTGCGACGGGCTCTGGGGGTCTGGGACAGGCTTGGACGAGCTGGGACAGGCTGGGACAGGCTGTGGTGGGCTGAGACGGGCTGGGAGGGGCTGGGACGGGCTGTGGTGGGCTGGGTCGGTCTGTGGTGGGCTGTGGTAAGCTGGGACGGGCTGTGGTGGGCTGACACGGGCTGGGAGGGGCTGGGACGGGCTGTGGTGGGCCGGGACGGGCTGTGGTGGGCTGTGGTGGGCTGGGACGAGTTGTAGTGGGCCGGGACGGGCTGTGGTGGGCTGTGGTAAGCTGGGACGGGCTGTGGTGTGCTGGGATTGTCTGTGGGGGGCTGGGAGGGGCTGTGGTGGGCTGGGACGGGCAGTGGTGGGCTGGGACGGGCTGTGGTGTGCTGGGACAGGCTGGGACGGGCTGGCACGTGCTGGGACGGGCTGTGGTGGGCTGGGACTCGGTGTGGTGGAATGGGACGGGCTGGGACAGGCTGTGGTGGGCTGGGATAGGCTGTGGTGGGCTGGGACGGGCTGGGACGGGCTGTGACGGGCTGTGGTGAGCTGGGACGGGCTGTGGTGGGCTGTGGTGAGCTGGGACCGGCTGTGGTGGTCTGGGACGGGCTGTGGTGGGCTGTGGTGGGCTGGCAGCGGCTGTAGTTGGCTGGGACAGGCTGTGGTCAGCCATGGTGGGCTGGGACGGGCCGTGGTGGCTTGGGGCGGGCTCTGGTGGGCCGGGACGGGCTCTGGTGGGCTGTGGTGGGCTGTGGTGGGCTGTGCCGGGCTGTGGTGGGCTAGGATGGGCTGGGAAGGGCTGGGACAGGCTGGGACGGTCTGTGGTGGGCCTTGCCGGGCTGTGGTGGGCTGTGCCAAGCTGGGACGGGCTATGCCGGGCTAGGACGGGCTGGGACGGGCTGTGCCAGGCTGTGGTGGGCTGTGACGGGCTGTTGTGGGCCGGGACGGGCTGTGGTGGGCTGGGACGGTCTGTGGTGGGCTGTGGTAAGCTGGGACAGGCTGTGGTGGGCTGGGATAGGCTGTGGTGGGCTGGGACGGGCTGTGACGGGCTGGGACGGGCTGTGACGGGCTGTGGTGAGCTGGGACGGGCTGTGGTGGGCTGTGGTGAGCTGGGACCGGCTGCGGTGGGCGGGGACGGGCTGTGGTGGGCGGGGACGGGCTGTGGTGGGCGGGGACGGGCTGTGGTTGGCGGGGACGGGCTGTGGTGGGCTAGGCCGGGCTGGGACGGGCTGGGACGGGCTATGGTGGGTTGTGGTGAGCTGGGACGGGCTATGGTGGGCTGGGACAAGCTGTGGTGGGCTGGGACGAGCTGGGACGTGCTGTGATGGGCTGTGATGGGCTGGGACAGGCTGGGATGCACTGTGGTGGGCTGTGGTGGGCTGTGGTGGGCTGTGGTCGGCGGGGACGTGCTGTGGTGGGCAGGGACGTGCTGTGGTGGGCTTGGACGGGCTGTGGTGGGCTGGGACGGGCTGTGGTCAGCCGTGGTGGGCTGGGACGGGCCGTTGTGGCTCCGGACGGGCTCTGGTGGGTTGGGACGGGCTGTGGTGGGCTGTGGTGGGCTGTGGCGGTCTTTGTTGGGCTAGGACGGGCTGGGAAAGATTGGGACGGTCTGGGACGTGCTGTGGTGGGCTGTGGTGGGCTGTGGCTGGCTGGGGTGGGCTGGGATGGGCTGCGGTGGGCTATGGCTGGCTGGGACGGGCTGTGATGTTCTGGGACAAGCTGTGGTGGGCTGGGACGGTCTGTGGTGGTCTGGGATGGGCTGTGGTGGGCTGGGACAGGCCGTGGTGAGCTGGGACAGGCCGTGGTGGGCTGCAGTGGTCCGTGGTGGGCTGGGAAGGGCCGTGGTGAACTGTGATGGGCTGTGGTGGGCCGTGGTGGCCTGGCACGGGCTGTGGTCAGCCGTGGTGGGCTGGCACGGGCTGTGGTGGGCTGGGACGAGCTGTGGTGGGCGAGGACGGGCTGGGACGGGCTGTGGTGGGCTGTGATGGGCTGTGGTGGGCTGTGGTGTGCTGGGACGGGCTGTGGTGGGCCGGGACGGGCCGTGGTGGGCTGTGGTGCGCCGTGTTTGTCTGGGACGAGCTGTGGTGGGCCATGGCGGGCCGTGGTGGGCTGGGACGGGCCGTGGTTTGCCGTGGTGGGCTGAAACAGGCTGTGGTGACCTGTGGTGGGCTGTGGTGACCGGTGGTGGGCTGTGGTGGGCTGGGACCGGTTGCGGTGGGCTGGGACGGGCTGCGGTGGGCTGGGATAAGCTGTGTTGGGCTGCGACGGGCTGTGGTAGGCTGGGATGAGCTGTGGAGGGTTGGGACGGGCTGTGGAGGGTTGTGGAGGGCTGTGCTGGGCTTGGACAGGCTGTGGTGGGCTGAGATGGGCCGTGGTGGTCCGTGGTGGGCTGGGACGGGCCGTGCTGGGCTAGGACGGGCTGTGGTGAACTGTGGTGGGCTGTGATCGGCCGTGGTGGGCTGGGACGGGCCGTGGTGGGCTGCGACGGGCCGTGGTGGGCTGGGACGGGCCGTGGTAGGCTGGGACGGGCCGTGGTGGGCTGCGACGGGCCGTGGTGGGCTGGGACGGGCCGTGGTGGGCTGGGACGGGCAGTGGTGGGCTGGGACAGGTTGGGATAGGCTGCGGTGGGCCGTGGTGGGCTGGGATAGGCTGTGGTGAGCTGAGACGGGCTCTGGAGGTCTGTGGTGGGCTGGGACGGGCCGTGGTGGCCTGGGACGGGCTGTGGTGGGCTTTCGTGGGCCGTGGTGGGCTGGGACGGGCTGTGGTGGGCTGGGACGGGCTGCGGTGGGTTGTGGAGAGCTGGGACGGGCTGTGACGGGCTGTGGTGGGCTGCGACGGGCTCTGGGGGTCTGGGACAGGCTTGGACGAGCTGGGACAGGCTGGGACGGGCTGTGGTGGGCTGAGACGGGCTGGGAGGGGCTGGGACGGGCTGTGGTGGGCTGTGGTAAGCTGGGACGGGCTGTGGTGGGCTGTGATGGCCTGTGGTGGGCTGTGGTGTGCTGGGACGGGCTGTGGTGGGCCGGGACGGGCCGTGGTGGGCTGTGGTGCGCCGTGTTTATCTGGGACGAGCTGTGGTGGGCCATGGCAGGCCGTGGTGGGCTGGGACGGGCCGTGGTGGGCTGGGACGGGCCGTGGTTTGCCGTGGTGGGCTGAAACAGGCTGTGGTGACCTGTGGTGGGCTGTGGTGACCGGTGGTGGGCTGTGGTGACCTGTGGTGGGCTGTGGTGGGCTGGGACGGTTTGCGGTGGGCTGGGACGCGTTTCGGTGGGCTGGGATAAGCTGTGTTGGGCTGCGACGGGCTGTGGTAGGCTGGGATGAGCTGTGGAGGGTTGGGACGGGCTGTGGAGGGTTGTGGAGGGCTGTGCTGGGCTTGGACAGGCTGTGGTGGGCTGAGATGGGCCGTGGTGGTCCGTGGTGGGCTGGGACGGGCCGTGCTGGGCTAGGACGGGCTGTGGTGAACTGTGGTGGGCTGTGATGGGCCGTGGTGGGCTGGGACGGGCCGTGGTGGGCTGGGGTGGGCCGTGGTGGGCTGGGACGGGCCGTGGTGGGCTGGGACAGGCTGTGGTGGGCTGTGGTGGACTGGGAAGGGCCGTGGTGGGCCGTGGTGTGCTCTGGTGGGCCATGGTGGACCGTGGTTGGCCGTGGTGGGCCGGGACAGGCCGTGGTTAGCCGTGGTGGGTTGAAACAGGCTGGGACGGGCTCTGGTGGGCTGGGACGGGCTGTGGTGGGCTGGGACGGGCCGTGGTGGGCTGGGACGGGCTGTGGTGGGCTGTGGTGGGCTGGGACGGGCTGTGGTCGTCTGGGACGGGTTGTGGTGAGCTGAGACGGGCCGTGGTGGGCTGAGACGGGCCGTGGTGGGCTGGGACGGGCTGGTACTTGCTGTGGTGGGCTCTAACGGGCTGTGGTGTGCTGTGAGAGGCTGTGGTGGTCTGGGACGAGCTGGGACAGGCTGTGGTGGGCTGGGACGGGCTGTGGTGGGCTGGGACGGGCCGTGGAAGGCTGGGACGGGCCGTGGTGGGCTGCGACGGGCCGTGGTGGGCTGGGACGGGCCGTGGTGGGCTGGGACGGGCCGTGGTGGGCTGGGACAGGTTGGGATAGGCTGCGGTGGGCAGTGGTGGGCTGGGATAGGCTGTGGTGAGCTGACACGGGCTCTGGAGGTCTGTGGTGGGCTAGGACGGCTTGTGGTGGGCTGGGACGGGCTGTGGTGGGCTGGGACGAACTGTGGTGGGCTCTGGTGGGCTCTGGTGGGCTGGGACGGGCTGCGGTGGGTTGTGGAGAGCTGTGACGGGCTGTGACGGGCTGTGGTGGGCTGCGACGGGCTCTGGGGGTCTGGGACAGGCTTGGACGAGCTGGGACAGGCTGGGACAGGCTGTGGTGGGCTGGGAGGGGCTGGGACGGGCTGTGGTGGGCTGGGACGGTCTGTGGTGGGCTGTGGTGTGCTGGGACGAACTGTGGTGGGCCGGGACAGGCCGTGGTGGGCTGTGGTGCGCCGTGTTTATCTGGGACGAGCTGTGGTGGGCCATGGCGGGCCGTGGTGGGCTGGGACAGGCCGTGGTTTGCCGTGGTGGGCTGAAACAGGCTGTGGTGACCTGTGTTGGGCTGTGGTGACCGGTGGTGGGCTGTGGTGACCGGTGGTGGGCTGTGGTGGGCTGGGACGGGTTTCGGTGGGCTGGGACGGGTTTCGGTGGGCTGGGATAAGCTGTGTTGGGCTGCGACGGGCTGTGGTAGGCTGGGATGAGATGTGGAGGGTTGGGACGGGCTGTGGAGTGTTGTGGAGGGCTGTGCTGGGCTTGGACAGGCTGTGGTGGGCTGAGATGGGCCGTGCTGGTCCGTGGTGGGCTGGGACGAGCCGTGGTGGGCTGGGACGGGCCGTGGTGGGCTGTGGTGGGCTGGGACGGGCTGTGATGGTCTGGGACGGGCTGTGGTGGGCTGTGGTGGGCTGTGGTGTGTTGTGACGGGTTGGCACGGGCTGGGTTGGGCCGTGGTGGGCTGGGATGGGCTGTGGTGGGCTGGGACGGGCTGTGGTGGGTTGGGACGGGCTGGGACGGGCTGTGGTGGGCTGTGGTGGGCTGGGACGGGTTGCGGTGGGCTGGGACGGGTTTCGGTGGGCTAGGACGGGCTGCGGTGGGCTGGGACGGGCTGCGGTGGGCTGGGATAAGCTGTGTTGGGCTGCGACGGGCTGTGGTAGGCTGGGATGAGCTGTGGAGGGTTGGGACGGGCTGTGGAGGGTTGTGGATGGCTGTGCTGGGCTTGGACAGGCTGTGGTGGGCTGAGATGGGCCGTGGTGGCCCGTGGTGGGCTGGGACGGGCCGTGCTGGGCTGCGACGGGCTGTGGTGAACTGTGGTGGGCTGTGATGGGCCGTGGTGGGCTGGGACGGGCCGTGGTTTGCCGTGGTGGGCTGAAACAGGCTGTGGTGACCTGTGGTGGGCTGTGGTGACCGGTGGTGGGCTGTGGTGACCTGTGGTGGGCTCTGGTGGGCTGGGACGGGTTGCGGTGGGCTGGGACGGGTTTCGGTGGGCTGGGATAAGCTGTGTTGGGCTGCGACGGGCTGTGGTAGGCTGGGATGAGCTGTGGAGGGTTGGGACGGGTTGTGGAGGGCTGTGCTGGGCTTGGACAGGCTGTGGTGGGCTGAGATGGGCCGTGGTGGTCCGTGGTGGGCTGGGACGGGCCGTGCTGGGCTAGGACGGGCTGTGGTGAACTGTGGTGGGCTGTGATGGGCCGTGGTGGGCTGGGACGGGCCGTGGTGGGCTGCGACGGGCCGTGGTGGGCTGAGACGGGCCGTGGTGGGCTGGGACGGGCCGTGGTAGGCTGGGACGGGCCGTGGTGGGCTGCGACGGGCCGTGGTGGGCTGGGACGGGCTGTGGTGGGCCGTAGTGGGCTGTGGTGGGCTGGGACGGGCTGTGGTGTGCTGTGACAAGCTCTTCTGGGCTGTGGTGGGCTGGGACGAGCTGGGACGGGCTGTGGTGGGCTGGGACGGGCTTTGGTGGGCTGGGACGGGCTGTGGTGGGCTGGGACAGGCTGTGGTGGGCCGTAGTGGGCTGTGGTGGGCTGGGACGGGCTGTGGTGGTCTGTGAAGAGCTCTTCTGGGCTGTGGTGGGCTGGGACGAGCTGTGGTGGGCTCTGGTGGGCTGGGACGGACTGTCGTGGGCTGGGATGGGCTGTCGTGGGCTGGGACGGGCTGGGACGGGCCGTGGTGGGCTGGGACGGGCCGTGGTGGGCTGGGACGGGTTGGGATAGGCTGCGGTGTGCTGGGACGGGCTGTGGTGGGTTGTGGTGAGCTGAGACGGGCTGTGGTGAAATTGGACGGGCTGTGGTGGGCTGTGGTGAACTGGGAAGGGCTCTGGTGGTCTGGAATGGGCTGTGGTGGGCTGGGACGGGCCGTGGCGGGCTGCGGTGGGCTGGGACGGGCTGTGGTGGGCTGGGACAGGCTCTGGTGGGCCGGGACAGACTCTGGTGCGCTGTGGTGGGCTGTGGTGGGCTATGGTGCGCTGTGGTGGGTTGCGGTGAGCTAGAACGGGTTGTGGTGGGCTGGGACGGGCTATAGTGGGCTGGGACGGGATTGTGGTGGGCTGGGACGGGCTCTGATGGTCTGCGGCGGCCGTGGTGGGCTGGGACGGGCTGGGAAGGGCTGTGGTGGGTTGTGGTGAGCTGGGACGACCTCTGGTGGGCTGGGACGGGCTGTGACGGGCTGTGGTGGGCTGTGGTAAGCTGGGACGGGCTCAGGTGGGTTGGGGCAGGCTGTGGTGCGCTGTGGTTGGCTGGGACGGGCTGTGGTGGGCGGGGACGGGCTTTGGTGGGTTAGTGGTGGGCTGGGACGACCTCTTGTGGTCTGGGACGGGCTGTGGTGGGCTGTGGTGAGCTGGGACGGGCTCTGGTGGGTTGGCACGGGGCGTGGTGGGCTGTGGTGGGCTGGGACGGGCTGTGGTGGGCTGGGACGGGCTCTGGTGGTCTGGGACGTACTGTGGTGGGCTGGGACGGGCTGGGACGGGCTGTGGTGCTCTGTGGTGGGCTGGGACGTGCCGTGGTGGACCGTGGTGGGCTTGGATGGGCCGTGGTGGGCTTGGATGGGCCGTGGTGGGCTGTGGTCTGCCGTGGTGGGCTGTGGTCGGCCGTGGTGGGCTGTGGTGGGCTGTGGTCGGTTGTGGTGGGCTGGGACGGGCTGTGGTGGGCTGAGATGGGATGTGGTGGTCTGGGACAGGCTGTAATGGGCTGGGATGGGCTGTGGTGCACCTTGGTGGGCTGTGTTGGGCCCGGATGGGCCGTGGTGGGCTGTGGTGGGCCGTGGTGGGCTGGGACGGGCTGTGGTGGGCTGGGACGGGCCGTGGTTGGCTGGGACGGGCTGTGGTGGGCTGTGGTGTGATGGGACGGGCTGTGGTGGGCTGGGATCGGCTGGGATAGGCTGTGGTTGGTTATGGTGGGCTGGGAAGAGCTGTGGAGGTCTGGGACAAGCTGTGGTGGGCTGTGGTGGGCTGGGACGGGCTGTAGTGGGCTGAGGCGGGCTGTGGTGGGCTTCACGGGCTGTGGTGGGCTGTGGTGGTCTGTGGTGGCCTGGGACGTGCTGTGGTGGGCTGGGACGGGCTGTGGTGGGCTGTGGTGGGTTCTGAAGGGCTGTGGTGGGCTGTGGTGGGTTGGGACACGCTGTGGTGGGTAGGGACGGGCTGTGGTGGGCTGTGGTGTGTTGTGACGGGTTGGCACGGGCTGGGACGGGCCGTGGTGGGCTGGGATGGGCTGCGGTGGGCTGTGGTGGGCTGTGGTGGGCTGGGACGGGCTGTGGTGGGTTGGGACGGGCTGGGACGGGCTGGGACGGGCAGTGGTGGGCTGGGACGGGCTGTGGTGGGCTGGGACGGTCTGGTGTGGGCTGTGGTAAGCTGGGACGGGCTGTGGTGGGCTGTGATGGGCTGTGGTAAGCTGTGGTGTGCTGGGACGGGCTTTGGAGGGTTGGGACGGGCTGGGACGGGCTGGGACTGGCAGTGGTGGGCTGGGACGGTCTGTGGTGGGCTGGGACGGTCTGGTGTGGGCTGTGGTAAGCTGGGACGGGCTGTGGTGGGCTGTGGTGTGCTGGGACGGGCTGTGGTGGTCTGGGACGGGCAGTGGTGGGCTGGGACGGGCTGTGGTGGGCTGGGACGGTCTGTGGTGGGCTGTGGTAAGCTGGGACGGGCTGTGGTGGGCTGTGATGGGCTGTGATGGGCTGTGGTGTGCTGGGACGGGCTGTGGTGGGCCAGGACGGGCCGTGGTGGGCTGTGGTGCGCCATGTTTACCTGGGACGAGCTGTGGTGGGCCATGGCGGGCCGTGGTGGGCTGGGACGGGCCGTGGTTTGCCGTGGTGGGCTGAAACAGGCTGCGGTGACCTGTGGTGGGCTGTGGTGACCGGTGGTGGGCTGTGGTGACCTGTGGTGGGCTGTGGTGTGCTGGGACGGGCTGTGGTGGGCCGGGACGGGCCGTGGTGGGCTGTGGTGCGCCGTGTTTATCTGGGACGAGCTGTGGTGGGCCATGGCGGGCCGTGGTGGGCTGGGACGGGCCGTGGTTTACCGTGGTGGGCTGAAACAGGCTGTGGTGACCGGTGGTGGGCTGTGGTGACCGGTGGTGGGCTATGGTGACCTGTGGTGGGCTGTGGTGGGCTGGGACGGGTTTCGGTGGGCTGGGATAAGCTGTGTTGGGCTGCGACGGGCTGTGGTAGGCTGGGATGAGCTGTGGAGGGTTGGGACGGGCTGTGGAGGGTTGTGGAGGGCTGTGCTGGGCTTGGACAGGCTGTGGTGGGCTGAGATGGGCCGTGGTGGTCCGTGGTGGGCTGGGACGGGCCGTGCTGGGCTAGGACGGGCTGTGGTGAACTGTGGTGGGCTGTGATGGGCCGTGGTGGGCTGGGACGGGCCGTGGTGGGCTGGGGTGGGCTGTGGTGGGCTGGGACGGGCCGTGGTGGGCTGGGACAGGCCGTGGTGGGCTGTGGTGGACTGGGAAGGGCCGTGGTGGGCCGTGGTGTGCTCTGGTGGGCCATGGTGGACCGTGGTGGGCCGGGACAGGCCGTGGTTAGCCGTGCTGGGCTGAAACAGGCTGGGACGGGCTCTGGTGGGCTGGGACGGGCTGTGGTGGGCTGGGACGGGCCGTGGTGGGCTGGGACGGGCTGTGGTGGGCTGTGGTGGGCTGGGACGGGCTGTGGTCGTCTGGGACGGGTTGTGGTGAGCTGAGACGGGCCGTGGTGGGCTGAGACGGGCCGTGGTGGGCTGGGACGGGCTGGTACATGCTGTGGTGGGCTGTTACGGGCTGTGGTGTGCTGTGAGAGGCTGTGGTGGTCTGGGACGGGCTGTGGTGGGCTGGGACGGGCTGTGGTGGGCTGGGACGGGCTGTGGTGGGCCGTAGTGGGCTGTGTTGGGCTTGAACGGGCTGTGGTGGTCTGTGACAAGCTCTTGTGGGCTGTTGTAGGCTGGGACGAGCTATGATGGGCTCTGGTGGGCTCTGGTGGGCTGGGACGGACTGTCGTGGGCTGGGACGAGCTGTCGTGGGCTGGGACGGGCTGGGACGGGCCGTGGTGGGCTGGGACGGGCCGTGGTGGGCTGGGACGGGTTAGGATAGGCTGCGGTGGGCTGGGACGGGCTGTGGTGGGTTGTGGTGAGCTGAGACGGGCTGTGGTGAAATTGGACGGGCTGTGGTGGGCTGTGGTGAACTGGGAAGGGCTCTGGTGGTCTGGAATGGGCTGTGGTGGGCTGGGACGGGCCGTGGCGGGCTGTGGTGTGCTGGGACGAACTGTGGTGGGCTGGGACAGGCTCTGGTGGGCCGGGACAGACTCTGGTGCGCTGTGGTGGGCTATGGTGCGCTGTGGTGGGTTGTGGTGAGCTAGAACGGGTTGTGGTGGGCTGGGACGGGCTATAGTGGGCTGGGACGGGATTGTGGTGGGCTGGGACGGGCTCTGATGGTCTGCGGCGGCCGTGGTGGGCTGGGACGGGCTGTGGTGGGCTGGGACGGGCTGGGAAGGGCTGTGGTGGGTTGTGGTGAGCTGGGACGACCTCTGGTGGGCTGGGACGGGCTGTGACGGGCTGTGGTGGGCTGCGGTAAGCTGGGACGGGCTCAGGTGGGTTGGGGCAGGCTGTGGTGCGCTGTGGTTGGCTGGGACGGGCTGTGGTGGGCGGGGACGGGCTTTGGTGGGTTAGTGGTGGGCTGGGACGACCTCTTGTGGTCTGGGACGGGCTGTGGTGGGCTGTGGTGAGCTGGGACGGGCTCTGGTGGGTTGGCACGGGGCGTGGTGGGCTGTGGTGGGCTGGGACGGGCTGTGGTGGGCTGGGACGGGCTCTGGTGGGCTGGGACATACTGTGGTGGGCTGGGACGGGCTGGGACGGGCTGTGGTGCTCTGTGGTGGGCTGGGACGTGCCGTGGTGGACCGTGGTGGGCTTGGATGGGCCGTGGTGGGCTTGGATGGGCCGTGGTGGGCTGTGGTCTGCCGTGGTGGGCTGTGGTCGGCCGTGGTGGGCTGTGGTGGGCTGTGGTCGGTTGTGGTGGGCTGGGACGGGCTGTGGTGGGCTGAGATGGGATGTGGTGGTCTGGGACAGGCTGTAATGGGCTGGGATGGGCTGTGGTGCGCCTTGGTGGGCTGTGTTGGGCCCGGATGGGCCGTGGTGGGCTGTGGTGGGCCGTGGTGGGCTGGGACGGGCTGTGGTGGGCTGGGACGGGCCGTGGTTGGCTGGGATGGGCAGTGGTGGGCTGTGGTGTGATGGGACGGGCTGTGGTGGGCTGGGATCGGCTGGGATAGGCTGTGGTTGGTTATGGTGGGCTGGGAAGAGCTGTGGTGGTCTGGGACAAGCTGTGGTGGGCTGTGGTGGGCTGGGACGGGCTGTGGTGGGCTGGGACGGGCTGTAGTGGGTTGAGGCGGGCTGTGGTGGGCTGGCACGGGCTGTGGTGGGCTGTGGTGGTCTGTGGTGGCCTGGGACGTGCTGTGGTGGGCTGGGACGGGCTGTGGTGGGCTGTGGTGGGTTCTGAAGGGCTGTGGTGGGCTGTGGTGGGTTGGGACACGCTGTGGTGGGTAGGGACGGGCTTTGGTGTGTTGTGACGGGTTGGCACGGGCTGGGACGGGCCGTGGTGGGCTGGGATGGGCAGTGGTGGGCTGGGACGGGCTGTGGTGGGCTGGGACGGTCTGTGGTGGGCTGTGGTAAGCTGGGACGGGCTGTGGTGGGCTGTGATGGGCTGTGGTGGGCTGTGGTGTGCTGGGACGGGCTGTGGTGGGCTGGGACGGTCTGTGGTGGGCTGTGGTGCGCCGTGTTTATCTGGGACGAGCTGTGGTGGGCCATGGCAGGCCGTGGTGGGCTGGGACGGGCCGTGGCGGGCTGCGGTGGGCTGGGACGGGCTGTGGTGGGCTGGGACAGGCTCTGGTGGGCCGGGACAGACTCTGGTGCGCTGTGGTGGGCTGTGGTGGGCTATGGTGCGCTGTGGTGGGTTGTGGTGAGCTAGAACGGGTTGTGGTTTGGCTGGGACGGGCTATAGTGGGCTGGGACGGGATTGTGGTGGGCTGGGACGGGCTCTGATGGTCTGCGGCGGCCGTGGTGGGCTGGGACGGGCTGTGGTGACCTGGGACGGGCCGTGGTGGGCTGGGACGGGCCGTGGTGGGCTGGGACGGGCCGTGGTGGGCTGGGACGGGTCGTGGTGGGCTGGGACGGGCTGTGGTGGGCTGCGGTGAGTAGGGACGGGCTGTGGTGGGCTGGGACAGGCTGTGGTGGGCCGTGGTGGGCTGGGACGGGCCGCGGTTGGCTGGGACGGGCCGCGGTGGGCTGTGGTGGGCCGTGGTGGGCTGGGACGGGCCGTGGTGGAATGGGATGGGCTGGGATGGGCTGTGGTGGGCTGCGGTGGGCTGGGACGGGCTGTGGTGGGCGGGGACGGGCTGGGACGGTCTGTGGTGTGCTGGGACGAGCTGTGGTGGGTTGTGGAGAGCTGGGATGGGCTGTTACGGCCTGTGGTGGGCTGCGACGGGCTCTGGTGGTCTGGGACAGGCTGGGACGGGTTGTGGTGGGCTGGGATGGCCTTGGACGGCCTGTGGTGGGCGGGGACGGGCTGTGGTGGGCTGGGACGGGTTGTGGTGGGCTGCGACGGGCTGTGGTGAGCTTTGGTAAGCTGGGACGGGCTGTGGTGGGCTGAGACGGGCTATGGTGGGCTGCGACGAGCTGTGGTGGGTTGTGGAGAGCTGGGATGGGCTGTGACGGCCTGTGGTTTGCTGGGACGGGCTCTGGTGGTCTGGGACGGGCTGGGACGGGCTCTGGTGGTCTGGGACGGGCTGGGACGAGCTGGGACGGGCTGGGACGGGCTGGGACGTGCTGGGATGGGCTGTGGTGGGCTGGGACTCGGTGTGGTGGAATGGGACGGGCTGGGACAGGCTGTGATGGGCTGGGACAGGCTGTGGTGGGCTGTGGTGAGCTGGGACGGGCTGTGGTGTGCTGTGGTGGGCTGTGGTGGGCTGGGACGGGCTGTGGTGGGCTGGGACGGGTTTCGGTGGGCTAGGACGGGCTGCGGTGGGCTGGGATAAGCTGTGTTGGGCTGCGACGGGCTGTGGTAGGCTGGGATGAACTGTGGAGGGTTGGGACGGGCTGTGGAGGGTTGTGGAGGGCTGTGCTGGGCTTGGACAGGCTGTGGTGGGCTGAGATGGGCCGTGCTGGTCCGTGGTGGGCTGGGACGGGCCGTACTGGGCTAGGACGGGCTGTGATGGGCCGTGGTGGGCTGTGATGGGCTGTGGTGGGCTGGGACGGGCCGTGGTGGGCTGGGACAGGCTGTGGTGGGCTGTGGTGGACTGGGAAGGGCCGTGGTGGGCCGTGGTGTGCTCTGGTGGGCCATGGTGGACCGTGGTTGGCCGTGGTGGGCCGGGACAGGCCGTGGTTAGCCGTGCTGGGCTGAAACAGGCTGGGACGGGCTCTGGTGGGCTGGGACGGGCTCTGGTGGGCTGGGACGGGCCGTGGTGGGCTGGGACGGGCTGTGGTGGGCTGTGGTGGGCTGGGACGGGCTGTGGTCGTCTGGGACGGGTTGTGGTGAGCTGAGACGGGCCGTGGTGGGCTGAGACAGGCCGTGGTGGGCTGAGACGGGCCGTGGTGGGCTGTTACGGGCTGCTACTTGCTGTGGTGGGCTGTTACGGGCTCTGGTGTGCTGTGAGAGGCTGTGGTGGTCTGGGACGAGCTGGGTCAGGCTGTGGTGGGCTGGGACGGGCTGTGGTGGGCTGGGACGGGCTGTGGTGGGCTGGGACGGGCTGTGGTGGGCTGGGACAGTCTGGTGTGGGCTGTGGTAAGCTGGGACGGGCTGTGGTGTGCTGTGGTGGGCTGTGGTGGGCTGGGATAGGCTCTGGTGGGCTGGGACGGGTTTCGGTGGGCTAGGACGGGCTGCGGTGGGCTGGGACGGGCTGCGGTGGGCTGGGATAAGCTGTGTTGGGCTGCGACGGGCTGTGGTAGGCTGGGATGAGCTGTGGAGGGTTGGGACGGGCTGTGGAGGGTTGTGGAGGGCTGTGCTAGGCTTGGACAGGCTGTGGTGGGCTGAGATGGGCCGTGCTGGTCCGTGGTGGGCTGGGACGGGCCGTACTGGGCTAGGACGGGCTGTGATAGGCCGTGGTGGGCTGGGACGGGCTGTGGTGGGCTGGGACGGGCCGTGGTGGGCTGGGACAGGCTGTGGTGGGCTGTGGTGGACTGGGAAGGGCCGTGGTGGGCCGTGGTGTGCTCTGGTGGGCCATGGTGGACCGTGGTTGGCCGTGGTGGGCCGGGACAGGCCGTGGTTAGCCGTGCTGGGCTGAAACAGGCTGGGACGGGCTCTGGTGGGCTGGGACGGGCTGTGGTGGGCTGGGACGGGCCGTGGTGGGCTGGGACGGGCCGTGGTGGGCTGTGGTGGGCTGGGACGGGCTGTGGTCGTCTGGGACGGGTTGTGGTGAGCTGAGACGGGCTGTGGTGGGCTGAGACAGGCCGTGGTGGGCTGAGACGGGCCGTGGTGGGCTGGGACGGGCTGGTACTTGCTGTGGTGGGCTGTTACGGGCTCTGGTGTGCTGTGAGAGGCTGTGGTGGTCTGGGACGAGCTGGGACGGGCTGTGGTGGGCTGGGACGGGCTGTGGTGGGCTGGGACAGGCTGTGGTGGGCCGTAGTGGGCTGTGGTGGGCTGGGACGGGCTGTGGTGGTCTGTGACAAGCTCTTGTGGGCCGTGGTGGGCTGGGACGAGCTGTGGTGGGCTCTGGTGGGCTCTGGTGGGCTGGGACGGGCTGTCGTGGGCTGGGACGGGCTGGGACGGGCCGTGGTGGGCTGGGACGGGCCGTTGTGGGCTGGGACGGGCCGTGGTGGGCTGGGACGGGTTGGGATAGGCTGCGGTGGGCCGTGGTGTGATGTGCTGGGCTGTGGTGGGCTGGGATAGGCTGTGGTGAGCTGAGACGGGCTCTGGAGGTCTGTGGTGGGCTAGGACGGCTTGTGGTGGGCTGGGACGGGCTGTGGTGGGCCGTGGTGGGCTGTGGTGGGTTTTCGTGGGCCGTGGTAAGCTGGGACGGGCTGTGGTGGGCTGGGACGGGCTGCGGTGGGTTGTGGAGAGCTGGGACGGGCTGTGACGGGCTGTGGTGGGCTGCGACGGGCTCTGGGGGTCTGGGACAGGCTTGGACGAGCTGGGACAGGCTGGGACAGGCTGTGGTGGGCTGAGACGGGCTGTGGTGGGCTGGGACGGGCTCTGGTGGTCTGGGACATACTGTGGTGGGCTGGGACGGGCTGGGACGGGCTGTGGTGGGTTCTGAAGGGCTGTGGTGGGCTGTGGTTGGCTGGGACGGGCTGTGGTGGGCGGGGACGGGCTTTGGTGGGTTACTGGTGGGCTGGGACGACCTCTTGTGGTCTGGGACGGGCTGTGGTGGGCTGTGGTGAGCTGGGACGGGCTCTGGTGGGTTGGCACGGGGCGTGGTGGGCTGTGGTGGGCTGGGACGGGCTGTGGTGGGCTGGGACGGGCTCTGGTGGTCTGGGACATACTGTGGTGGGCTGGGACGGGCTGGGACGGGCTGTGGTGCTCTGTGGTGGGCTGGGACGTGCCGTGGTGGACCGTGGTGGGCTTGGATGGGCCGTGGTGGGCTTGGATGGGCCGTGGTGGGCTGTGGTCGGTTGTGGTGTGATGGGACGGGCTGTGGTGGGCTGGGATCGGCTGGGATAGGCTGTGGTTGGTTATGGTGGGCTGGGAGGACCTGTGGTGGTCTGGGACAAGCTGTGGTGGGCTGGGACGGGCTGTGGTGGGCTGGGACGGGCCGTAGTGGGCTGAGGCGGGCTGTGGTGGGCTGGCACGGGCTGTGGTGGGCTGTGGTGGTCTGTGGTGGGCTGGGACGGGCTGTGGTGGGCTGTGGTGGGTTCTGAAGGGCTGTGGTGGGCTGTGGTGGGTTGGGACACGCTGTGGTGGGTAGGGACGGGCTGTGGTGGGCTGTGGTGTGTTGTGACGTGTTGGCACGGGCTGGGACCGGCCGTGGTGGGCTGGGATGGGCTGCGGTGGGCTGTGGTGGGCTGGGACAGGCTGTGGTGAGCTGAGACGGGCTCTGGAGGGCTGTGGTGGGCTGGGACGGGCTGTGGTGAACTGTGGTGGGCCGTGGTGGGCTTTCGTGGGCTGTGGTGGGCTGGGACGGGCTGTGGTGGGCGAGGACGGGCTGGGACGGGCTGTGGTGGGTTGTGGAGAGCTGTGACGGGCTGTGGTGGGCTGCGACGGGCTCTGGTGGTCTGGGACGGGCTGTGGTGGGCTGAGACGGGCTGGGAGGGGCTGGGACGGGCTGTGGTGGGCGGGGATGGGCTGTGGTGGGCGGGGACGGGCTGTGGTGGGCCGGGCCAGGCCGTGGCGGGCTGGGACGAACTGTGGTGGGCTGGGATGAACTGTGGTGGGCTGTGGTGGCCTGGGACGGGCTGTGGTGATCTGGGACGGGCTGTGGTAGGCTGGGACAAACTGTGGCGGGCTGGGACGGGCCGTGGCGGGTTGAGACGGGCCGTGGTGGGCTGGGACGGGCCGTGGTGGGCTGGGACGGGCCGTGGTGGGCTGGGACGGGCCGTGGCGGGCTGGGACGGGTCGTGTTGGGCTGGGACAGGCTGTGGTGGGCTGGGATGGGCTGTGATAAGCTGTAACCGGCTGTGGTGGGCTGTGGTGGTCTGGTAGGGGTTGTGGTGAGCTGAGATGGGCTGTGGTGGGCTTTGGTGGTCTGTGGTGGGCTCGGACGGGCTGTGGTGGGCTGGGACGGGCTGTGGTGGGCTTCTATGAACTGGTACTTTATGTGGTGGGCTGGGACGGGCTGTGACGGGCTGTGGTGGTCTGGGATGGCCTGGGACAGGCTGTGGTGGGCCGTGGTAAGCCATGGTCGGCTGTGGTGGTCTGGGACGGGCTGTGGTGGTCTGTGGTGTGCCATGGTGGGCTGGGACAGGCTGCCGTGGGCTGGAAAGGGCTGTGGTGGGCTGGAACGGGCTGTGGTGGGCTGGGACAGGCTGTGGTGGGATGGGGACGGGCTGTGGTTGGTTGTGGTGGGCTGGGACAGGCTGTGGTGGGCTGAGACGGGCTGTGGTGGGCTGGGACGAGCTGTGACGGGGGTGGGACGGGCTGTGGTGGTCTGCGCTAGGCTGTGGTGTGCTGTAGTGGCCTGTGATGGGCTGGGTGGGGCTGTGGTGGGCTGGGACGGGCTGTGGTGGGCTGGGACGGGCTGTGGTGGGCTGGGATAAGCTGTGTTGGGCTGGGACGGGCTGT
The DNA here is from genome assembly GCF_023634085.1 of Falco cherrug. Taxonomy (NCBI): domain Eukaryota; kingdom Metazoa; phylum Chordata; class Aves; order Falconiformes; family Falconidae; genus Falco; species Falco cherrug. The sequence continues at coordinate 1,095,495 of NC_073717.1, forward strand.
GTTAGGCTGGGACGGGCTGTGGAGGATTGGGACGGGCTATGGAGAGCTGTGGAGAGCTGGGACGGTCTGTGGTGGGCTGGCACAGGCTGTGGTGAGCTTGGACCTGCTGTGGTGGTCGGGGACGGCTTGTGGTAGGTCCGGGACGGGCTGTTGTGGTCCGGGACGGGCTGTGGTGGGCTGGGAAGGCCTGGGACGGGCTGGGACGAGCTGGGACGGGCTGTGGTGGGCGGGGACGGGCTGTGGTGGGCGGGGATGGGCTGGGACGAGCTGGGACGGGCTGTGGTGCTCTGTAGTGGTCTGTGGTGCTCTGTAGTGGTCTGTGGTGTTCTGTAGTGGTCTGTGGTGGGCTGGGACGGGCTGTCGTGGGCTGGGATGGGCTGTCGTGGGCTGTGGGGGCCTGGGACATGCTGGGGTGGGCTGTGGTGGGCTGGGACGTGCTGTGACGAGCTGGGACGAGCTGTGACGGGCTGTGGTGTGTTGTAGTGGCCTGTGGTTGGCTGGAACGGGCTGTGGTGGGCTGGGACAGGCTGTGGTGGGCTGGAACGGGCTGTGGTGGGCTGGGACAGGCTGTGGTGGGATGGGGACGGGCTGTGGTTGGTTGTGGTGGGCTGGGACGGGCTGTGGTGGGCTGGGACGGGCTGTGGTGGGCTGGGACGAGCTGTGATGAGCTGAGACGGGCTGTGATGGGCCGGGGTGGGCCGGGACAGGCTCTGGTGGGCTGGGACGGACTTGGACGCACTGTGGTGGGCTGGGACGGGCTGGGACGGCCTGTGTAGGGCTGGGAGGGGCTGTGGTGGGCTGTGGGGGGCTGGGAAGGGCTGTGGTGGGCTGGGACGGGCTAGAACAGCTATGGTGGGCTGGGACGGGGTGTGGTGGGCTTGGATGGGCTGTGCTGTGCTGGAACGGTCTGGGACGAGTTGTGGTGAGTGTGGTGGGCTGGGACGGGCTGGGACGGGCTGTGGTGGGCCGTGGTGGGCTGGGACAGGCTGTGGTGAGCTGAGACGGGCTGTGGTGGGCTGTGTCGGGCTGGGACGAGCTGTGACGGGGTGGGACGGGCTGTGGTGGTCTGGGACAGGCTGTGGTGTGCTGTAGTGGCCTGTGATGGGCTGGGTGGGGCTGTGGTGGGCTGGGACGGGCTGTGGTGGGCTGGGACGGGCTGTGGTGGGTAGGCACGGGCTGTGGTGGGCTGGGACGGGCTGGGACGAGCTGGGACGGGCTGTGGTGGATTGCGGTAGGCTGTGGTGCTCTGTAGTGGTCTGTGGTGTTCTGTAGTGGTTTGTGGTGGGCTGGGACGGGCTGTGGTGGGCTGGGACGGGCTGTGGTGGGCTGGGATGGGCTGTCGTGGGCTGGGAGGGGCTGTCGTGGGCTGTGGGGGCCTGGGACATGCTGGGGTGGGCTGTGGTGGGCTGTGACGTGCTGTGACGAGCTGGGACGAGCTGTGACGGGCTGTGGTGTGTTGTAGTGGCCTGTGGTATGCTGTAGTGGCCTGTGGTGGGCTGGGACGGGCTGTGGTGGGCTGGGACAAACTGTGGTGGGCTGTGGTGGGCTGGGATGAGCTGGGACAGGCTGGGACGGGCTGAGACGGGCTGTGGTGGGCTGGGATGGGCTGTGGTGGGCTGGGACGGGCTGTAGTGGGCTGTGGTGGGCTGTGGAGAGCTGGGACGGGCTGTAGTGTGCCGTGGTGGGCTGGGATGGGCTGGGACGGGCTGTGGTGGGCGGGGACGGGCTGTGGTGGGCGGGGATGGGCTGGGACGAGCTGGGACGGGCTGTGGTGCTCTGTAGTGGTCTGTGGTGCTCTGTAGTGGTCTGTGGTGTTCTGTAGTGGTCTGTGGTGGGCTGGGACGGGCTGTCGTGGGCTGGGATGGGCTGTCGTGGGCTGTGGGGGCCTGGGACATGCTGGGGTGGGCTGTGGTGGGCTGGGACGTGCTGTGACGAGCTGGGACGAGCTGTGACGGGCTGTGGTGTGTTGTAGTGGCCTGTGGTTGGCTGGAACGGGCTGTGGTGGGCTGGGACAGGCTGTGGTGGGCTGGAACGGGCTGTGGTGGGCTGGGACAGGCTGTGGTGGGATGGGGACGGGCTGTGGTTGGTTGTGGTGGGCTGGGACGGGCTGTGGTGGGCTGGGACGGGCTGTGGTGGGCTGGGACGAGCTGTGATGAGCTGAGACGGGCTGTGATGGGCCGGGGTGGGCCGGGACAGGCTCTGGTGGGCTGGGACGGACTTGGACGCACTGTGGTGGGCTGGGACGGGCTGGGACGGCCTGTGTAGGGCTGGGAGGGGCTGTGGTGGGCTGTGGGGGGCTGGGAAGGGCTGTGGTGGGCTGGGACGGGCTAGAACAGCTATGGTGGGCTGGGACGGGGTGTGGTGGGCTTGGATGGGCTGTGCTGTGCTGGAACGGTCTGGGACGAGTTGTGGTGAGTGTGGTGGGCTGGGACGGGCTGGGACGGGCTGTGGTGGGCCGTGGTGGGCTGGGACAGGCTGTGGTGAGCTGAGACGGGCTGTGGTGGGCTGTGTCGGGCTGGGACGAGCTGTGACGGGGTGGGACGGGCTGTGGTGGTCTGGGACAGGCTGTGGTGTGCTGTAGTGGCCTGTGATGGGCTGGGTGGGGCTGTGGTGGGCTGGGACGGGCTGTGGTGGGCTGGGACGGGCTGTGGTGGGTAGGCACGGGCTGTGGTGGGCTGGGACGGGCTGGGACGAGCTGGGACGGGCTGTGGTGGATTGCGGTAGGCTGTGGTGCTCTGTAGTGGTCTGTGGTGTTCTGTAGTGGTTTGTGGTGGGCTGGGACGGGCTGTGGTGGGCTGGGACGGGCTGTGGTGGGCTGGGATGGGCTGTCGTGGGCTGGGAGGGGCTGTCGTGGGCTGTGGGGGCCTGGGACATGCTGGGGTGGGCTGTGGTGGGCTGTGACGTGCTGTGACGAGCTGGGACGAGCTGTGACGGGCTGTGGTGTGTTGTAGTGGCCTGTGGTATGCTGTAGTGGCCTGTGGTGGGCTGGGACGGGCTGTGGTGGGCTGGGACAAACTGTGGTGGGCTGTGGTGGGCTGGGATGAGCTGGGACAGGCTGGGACGGGCTGAGACGGGCTGTGGTGGGCTGGGATGGGCTGTGGTGGGCTGGGACGGGCTGTAGTGGGCTGTGGTGGGCTGTGGAGAGCTGGGACGGGCTGTAGTGTGCCGTGGTGGGCTGGGATGGGCTGGGACGGGCTGTGGTGGGCTGGGGCGGGCTGTGGTGGGCTGGGGCGGGCTGTGGTGGGCTGGGACGGGCTGTGGTGGGCTGGGACGGGCTGGGACGGGCCGTGGTGGTCTGGGACGGGCTGTGGTGGGCTGGGACGGGCTCTGGTGGGCTTGGACAGGCTGTGGTGGGCTGGGATGAGCCGTTGTAAGCTGGGACGGGCCGTGATGGGCCGCGACGGGCCGTGGTGGGTTGTTATGGGCCGTGGTGGGCTGGGACGGGCTGTGGTGGGCTGTGGTGGACCGTGGTGGGCTGTGATGGGCTGTGGTAAGCTGGGACGGGATGTGGTAAGCTGGGACGGGCTTTCATGGGCTGGGACGGGTTGTCGTGGGCTGGGACGAGCTGTGGTGAGCTGGGACGGGCCGTGGTGGGCCGGGACGGGCTGTGGTGGGCCGGGCCGGGCCGTGGCGGGCTGGGACGAACTGTGGTGGGCTGGGATGAACTGTGGTGGGCTGTGGTGGGCTGGGATGGGCTGTGGTGATCTGGGACGGGCTGTGGTAACCTGGGACAAACTGTGGCGGGCTGTGGTGGGCCGTGGTGGGCCGGGACAGGCTGTGTTTGGCTGGGACAGGCTGTGTTTGGCTGGGACAGGCTGTGGTGGGCTGGGACGGGCCGTGGTGGGCCGGGACGGGCCGTGGCGGGCTGGGACGGGTTGTGGAGGACTGGGACGAACTGTGGTGGACCGTGGTGGGCTGTGGTGGACCGTGGTGGGCTGTGATGGGCTGTGGTAAGCTGGGACGGGATGTGGTAAGCTGGGACGGGCTTTCGTGGGCTGGGACGGGTTGTCGTGGGCTGGGACGGGCTGGGACGGGCCGTGGTGAGCTGGGACGGGCCGTGGTCGGCTGGGACGGGCTGTGGTGGGCTGGGACGGGCTGTGGTGGGCTGGCACAGGCCGTGGTGGGCCGGGACGGGCCGTGGTGGGCCGGGACGGGCCGTGGCGGGCTGGGACGGGCTGTGGTGGACTGGGATGAACTGTGGTGGGCTGTGGTGGGCTGGGACGAGCTGTGGTGATCCGGGACGGGCTGTGGTAGGCTGGGACAAACTGTGGCGGGCTGGGACGGGCCGTGGCGGGCTGGGACGGGCCGTGGCGGGTTGGGACGGGCCGTGGCGGGCTGGGACGGGTTGTGGTGGGCTGGGACGGGCCGTGGTGGGCTGGGACGGGCTGTGGTGGGCTGGGCTGGGCCGTGGCAAGCCGTGGTGGGCCGTGGTAAGCTGTGATGGGCCGTGGTGGGCTGGGTCGGACTGTGGTGTGATGGGACGGGCTGTGGTGGGCTGGGACGGGCTGTGGTGGGTTGGGACGGGCTGTGGTGGGCTGGGACAAGCTGGGGTGGGCTGGGACGGGCCGTGGTGGGCCGGGACGGGCCGTGGCGGGCCGGGACGGGCCGTGGTGGGCTGGGACGGGCCATGGTGGGCTGGGACAGGCTGCGGTGGGCTGTGGTGGACCGTGGTGGGCTGTGATGGGCTGTGGTAAGCTGGGACGGGATGTGGTAAGCTGGGACAGGCTTTCATGGGCTGGGACGGGTTGTCGTGGGCTGGGACGAGCTGTGGTGAGCTGGGACGGGCCGTGGTGGGCCGGGACGGGCTGTGGTGGGCCGGGCCGGCCGTGGCGGGCTGGGACGAACTGTGGTGGGCTGGCATGAACTGTGGTGGGCTGTGGTGGGCTGGGATGGGCTGTGGTGATCTGGGACGGGCTGTGGTAGGCTGGGACAAACTGTGGCGGGCTGTGGTGGGCCGTGGTGGGCCGGGACGGGCCGTGGTGGGCCGGGAAAGGCTGTGTTTGGCTGGGACAGGCTGTGTTTGGCTGGGACAGGCTGTGGTGGGCTGGGACGGGCCGTGGTGGGCCGGGACGGGCCGTGGCGGGCTGGGACGGGTTGTGGAGGACTGGGACGAACTGTGGTGGTCTGTGGTTGGCTGTGGTGGACCGTGGTGGGCTGTGATGGGCTGTGGTAAGCTGGGACGGGATGTGGTAAGCTGGGACGGGCTTTCGTGGGCTGGGACGGGTTGTCGTGGGCTGGGACGGGCTGGGACGGGCCGTGGTGAGCTGGGACGGGCCGTGGTCGGCTGGGACGGGCTGTGGTGGGCTGGGACGGGCCGTGGTGGGCTGGGACGGGCCGTGGTGGGCCGGGACGGGCCGTGGTGGGCCGGGACGGGCCGTGGCGGGCTGGGACAAACTGTGGTGGGCTGGGATGAACTGTGGTGGTCTGTGGTGGGCTGGGACGGGCTGTGGTGATCTGGGACGGGCCGTGGCGGGCTGGGACGGGCCGTGGCGTGTTGGGACGGGCCGTGGCGGGCTGGGACGGGCCGTGGCGGGCTGGGACGGGTTGTGGCGGGCTGGGACGGGCCGTGGTGGGCTGGGACGGGCTGTGGTGGGCTGGGCTGGGCCGTGGCAAGCCGTGGTGGGCCGTGGTAAGCTGTGATGGGCCGTGGTGGGCTGGGTCGGACTGTGGTGTGATGGGACGGGCTATGGTGGGCTGGGACGGGCTGTGGTGGGCTGGGACAAACTGTGGTGGGCTGGGATGAACTGTGGTGGTCTGTGGTGGGCTGGGACGGGCTGTGGTGATCTGGGACGGGCCGTGGCGGGCTGGGACGGGCCGTGGCGTGTTGGGACGGGCCGTGGCGGGCTGGGACGGGCCGTGGCGGGCTGGGACGGGTTGTGGTGGGCTGGGACGGGCCGTGGTGGGCTGGGACGGGCTGTGGTGGGCTGGGCTGGGCCGTGGCAAGCCGTGGTGGGCCGTGGTAAGCTGTGATGGGCCGTGGTGGGCTGGGTCGGACTGTGGTGTGATGGGACGGGCTATGGTGGGCTGGGACGGGCTGTGGTGGGCTGGGACGGGCTGTGGTGGGCTGGGACAAGCTGGGGTGTGCTGGGACGGGCCGTGGCGGGCCGGGACGGGCCGTGGCGGGCCGGGACGGGCCGTGGTGGGCTGGGACGGGCCATGGTGGGCTGGGACAGGCTGTGGTGGGCTGTGGTGGAACGTGGTGGGCTGTGATGGGCTGTGGTAAGCTGGGACGGGATGTGGTAAGCTGGGACGGGCTTTCATGAGCTGGGACGGGCTGTCGTGGGCTGGGACGGGCTGGGACGAGCTGGGACGGGCTGGGACGGGCTGCGGTGGCCTGGGAAGGCCTGGGACGGGACGGGACGAGCTGGGACGGGACGCGACAGGCTGGGACGGGCTGTTCTGGGACGGGACGGGACGGGCTGGGACCGGATGGGACAGGCTGGGATGGGCCGGGACTGGCTCTGGTGGGCCGTGATGGGCCGGGACGGGCCGTGGTGGTTGTGGTGCGCTGGGAAGAGCGGTGGTGAGCTGAGACGGGCTGTGGTGGGCTGCGATGGAAAAGATGGTGGCAGACCTGGTAAGGAGGTCTGCCTGCTCTTCCCTTCTACGTGCCTGGATAACCCTGGGGCAAAGCAGAGCTCTACTGGCTTGGGTAGAGCTAAAACACCTCAAGAGGAGGGAGCTGTCGGCGCTGTTTTGGCTGAATGGAGGCAGGGGGTAGTACCTGTTATGGGAAGGCTATAGGGGAACGTCCTTGCCTTTGTTTAGTCTTACAAAAGTCCCTCGTATAGAGAACTTCCTTGAGTCTGTTTTCAAAAGCTCGTTTATCAGAGCTCCTGAAGTCGGGCCTCCCTTGCCACGACAGTGTAATCTTCAGTTCTCCCTTCCTTTCTCCCTTAGGTTGAAAACAGCTTTTCTATTTCTGTCCCCATCTGCAAACAGTTCCACAAGAACATCGTAGGGAAAGGCGGTGCCAACATGAAGAAGGTGAGATATTCTTCCTAACACAGGTGGGCTGGGACGGGCTGTGCTGGGCCGGGCCGGGCCCTGGTGGGCCGCGGTGGTCCGGGACGGGCCGCGGTGGTCCGGGACGGGCTGTCGTGGTCCGGGACGGGCCGCGGTGGTCCGGGACGGGCCGCGGTGGTCCGGGACGGGCTGTGGTGTGCTGGGACGGGCTGTGGTGTGCTGGGACATTCTGTGACGGGCTGTGGTGGGCCGGGACATTCTGTGACGGGCTGGGATAGGCCGGGACGGGCTGTGGTGGGCCGGGGCGGGCTGTGACATTCTGTGGTGGGCTGTGGTGGGCTGGGACGGGCTGTGGTGGGCTGGGACGGGCTGTGTTGTGCAGGGACGGGCTGTTGCTGGCGGTGACGGGCTGTGGTGGGCTGGGACAGGCTGGGAAGGGCTGTGGTGTGCGGTGATGGTCTGTAGTGAGCTGGGACAGGCTGGGAAGGGCTGTGGTGGGCTGTGGTGGGCTGGAACGGTTTGTGGTGATCTGGAACGGGCTGTGATGGGCTGGGACGGGCTGGGACATGCTGGGACAGTCTGTGGTGGACTGGGACGGTCTGTGGTTTGGTGGGACGGGCTGGGACGGGCTGGGACGGGCTGTGGTGTGCTGGGACGGGCTGTGGTGGGCTGTGGTGGTCTGGGACGGGCTGGGACGGGCTGTGGTGGGCTGTGGTGGGTTCTGCTGAGCTTGAGACGGGCTGTGGTGGGCTGGAACGAGCTGGGATGGGTTGTGGTGGGCTGGGACGGGCTGTGGTGAGCTGGTACGGGCTGTGGTGGGATGGGACGGGCTGTGGTGGGCGGGGACGGGCTGTGGTGGTCTGGAATGGTCTGTGGTGGGCTGGGACGGTCTGTGGTGGGCTGGGACGGGCTGCGACGGGCTGGGACGGGCTGTGGTCTGCTGGGACGGGCTGTGCTGGTCTGTGGTGGGCTGGGACGGGCGGGGACGGGCTGTGGTGGGCTGGGATGGGCTGGGATGGGCTGGCACGGGCTGGGACGGGCTGTGTTGGGCTAGGGACGGGCTGTGGTGTGCTGGGACGGGCTGTGGTTCGCTGGGACGGGCCATGGTAATCTGGGACGGGCTCTGGTAGGCCGGGACGGGCTGTGGTGGGCTGTGGTGAGTTGGGACGGGCTGTGGTCGACTGTGGTGGGCTGGGATGGGCTGCGGTGGGCTGGGACGGGATGTGGTGGACAGGGACGGGCTGTGGTGGGTGGGGACGTGCTGTGGTGGGCTTGGACGGGCTGGGACGGGCTGGGACGGTCTGTAGTGGGCTGTGGTGGGCTGGCAAGGTCTGGGACGGGATGTGGTGAGCTGGGACGGGCTGTGGGCTGGGCCGGGCCGGGCCGGGCCGTGGTGGGCCGGGACGGGCTGTGGTAAGCCGGGATGGGCTCTGGTGGGCCGGGACGGGCTGTGGTAAGCTGTGGTGGGTTGGGACTGGCTGTGGTGGGCTGTGGTGTGCTGTGGTGGGCTGGGACCGGCTGCGGTGGGCTGTGGTGGGCTGGAATGGGCTGGGACGGGCTGTGGTGGGTGTGGTGGCCTGGGATGGGCTGCGGTGGGCCGGGACGGGCTGTGGTGGGCTGGGATTTGCTGGGACGGCTGGAAGGGGCTGTGGTGGGCTGGGACGGGCTGCGGTGGGCTGGGACGGTCTGCGGTGGGCTGGGACGGGCTGGGACGGGCTGGGATTGGCTGCGGTGGGCTGGGACGAGCTGCGGTGGGCTGGGACGGGCTGCAGTGGGCTGGGACGGGCTGCGGTGGGCTGGGACGGGCCGTGGTGTGCCGGGATGGGCCGTGGTGGGCCGGGACGGGCCGTGGTGGGCCGGGACGGGCCGTGGTGGGCCGGGACAGGCCGTGGTGGGCCGGGACGGGCCGTGGTGGGCTGGGACGGGCCGTGGTGGGCCGGGACGGGCTGTGTTGGGCTGGGACGGGCCGTGGTGGGACGGGACGGGCCGTGGTGGGCCAGGACGGGCCGTGGCGGGCTGGGACGGGTTGTGGAAAACTGGGACGAACTGTGGTGGTCTGTGGTGGGCTGGGACGGGCTGTGGTGATCTGGGACGGGCTGTGGTAGGCTGGGACGGGCCGTGGCGGGCTGGGACGGGCCGTGGCGGGTTGGGAAGGGCCGTGGCGGGCTGGGACGGGCCGTGGTGGGCTGGGACGGGCTGTGGTGGGCTGGGACGGGCTGTGGTGGGCTGGGCTGGGCCGTGGCAAGCCGTGGTGGGCCGTGGTAAGCTGTGATGGGCCGTGGTGGGCTGGGTCGGACTGTGGTGTGATGGGACGGGCTGTGGTGGGCTGGGACGGGCTGTGGTGGTCTGGGACGCTCTGTGGTGGGCTGGGACGGGCTGGGGTGGGCTGGGACGGGCCGTGGTGGGCCGGGACGGGCCGTGGCGGGCCGGGACGGGCCGTGGTGGGCTGGGACGGGCCATGGTGGGCTGGGACAGGCTGTGGTGGGCTGTGGTGGACCGTGGTGGGCTGGGACGGGATGTGGTAAGCTGGGACGGGATGTGGTAAGCTGGGACGGGCTTTCATGAGCTGGGACGGGCTGTCGTGGGCTGGGACGGGCTGGGACGAGCTGGGACGGGCTGGGACGGGCTGCGGTGGCCTGGGAAGGCCTCGGACGGGACAGGACGAGCTGGGACGGGACGCGACAGGCTGGGACGGGCTGTTCTGGGACGGGACGGGACGGGCTGGGACCGGATGGGACAGGCTGGGATGGGCCGGGACTGGCTCTGGTGGGCCGTGATGGGCCGGGACGGGCCGTGGTGGTTGTGGTGCGCTGGGAAGAGCGGTGGTGAGCTGAGACGGGCTGTGGTGGGCTGCGATGGAAAAGATGGTGGCAGACCTGGTAAGGAGGTCTGCCTGCTCTTCCCTTCTACGTGCCTGGATAACCCTGGGGCAAAGCAGAGCTCTACTGGCTTGGGTAGAGCTAAAACACCTCAAGAGGAGGGAGCTGTCGGCGCTGTTTTGGCTGAATGGAGGCAGGGGGTAGTACCTGTTATGGGAAGGCTATAGGGGAACGTCCTTGCCTTTGTTTAGTCTTACAAAAGTCCCTCGTATAGAGAACTTCCTTGAGTCTGTTTTCAAAAGCTCGTTTATCAGAGCTCCTGAAGTCGGGCCTCCCTTGCCACGACAGTGTAATCTTCAGTTCTCCCTTCCTTTCTCCCTTAGGTTGAAAACAGCTTTTCTATTTCTGTCCCCATCTGCAAACAGTTCCACAAGAATATCGTAGGGAAAGGCGGTGCCAAAATCAAGAAGGTGAGATATTCTTCCTAACACAGGTGGGCTGGGACGGGCTGTGCTGGGCCGGGCCGGGCCCTGGTGGGCCGTGGTGGTCCGGGACGGGCCGCAGTGGTCCGGGACGGGCTGTCGTGGGCTGGGACAGGCCGCGGTGGTCCGGGACGGGCCGCGGTGGTCCGGGACGGGCTGTGGTGTGCTGGGACGGGCTGTGGTGGGCTGGGACATTCTGTGACGGGCTGTGGTGGGCCGGGACATTCTGTGACGGGCTGTGGTGGGCCGGGACGGGCTGTGGTGGGCCGGGACGGGCTGTGGTGGGCCGGGGCGGGCTGTGACATTCTGTGGTGGGCTGTGGTGGGCTGGGACGGGCTGTGGTGGGCTGGGACGGGCTGTGTTGTGCAGGGACGGGCTGTTGCTGGTGGTGACGGGCTGTGGTGGGCTGGGACAGGCTGGGAAGGGCTGTGGTGTGCGGTGATGGTCTGTAGTGAGCTGGGACAGGCTGGGAAGGGCTGTGGTGGGCTGTGGTGGGCTGGAACGGTTTGTGGTGATCTGGAACGGGCTGTGATGGGCTGGGACGTGCTGGGACATGCTGGGACGGTCTGTGGTGGACTGGGACAGTCTGTGGTTTGGTGGGACGGGCTGGGACGGGCTGGGACGGGCTGGGACGGGCTGTGGTGGTCTGGGACGGGCTGTGGTGGGCTGTGGTGGTCTGGGACGGGCTGGGACGGGCTGTGGTGGGCTGTGGTGGGTTCTGCTGAGCTTGAGACGGGCTTTGGTGGGCTGGAACGAGCTGGGATGGGTTGTGGTGGGCTGGGACGGGCTGTGGTGGGATGGGATGGTCTGTGGTGGGCGGGGACGGGCTGTGGTGGGATGGGACGGGCTGTGGTGGGCGGGGACGGGCTGTGGTGGTCTGGAACGGTCTGTGGTGGGCTGGGACGGTCTGTGGTGGGCTGGGACGGTCTGTGGTGGGCTGGGACGGGCTGGGACGGGCCGTGGTGGGCTGGGACGGGCCGTGGTGGGCTGTGCTGGTCTGTGGTGGGCTGGGACGAGCTGCGACGGGCTGGGACGGGCTGTGGTGGGCTGGGACGGGCTGTGCTGGTCTGTGGTGGGCTGGGACGGGCGGGGGACGGGCTGTGGTGGGCTGGGACGGGCTGGGATGGGCTGGCACGGGCTGGGACAGGCTGTGTTGGGCTAGGGACGGGCTGTGGTGTGCTGGGATGGGCTGTGGTTCGCTGGGACGGGCCATGGTAATCCGGGACGGGCTCTGGTAGGCCAGGACGGGCTGTGGTGGGCTGTGGTGAGTTGGGACGGGCTGTGGTCGACTGTGGTGGGCTGGGATGGGCTGCGGTGGGCTGGGACGGGATGTGGTGGACAGGGACGGGCTGTGGTGGGTGGTGACGTGCTGTGGTGGGCTTGGACAGGCTGGGACGGTCTGTAGTGGGCCTTGGTGGGCTGGCACGGTCTGGGACGGGATGTGGTGAGCTGGGACGGGCTGTGGGCTGGGACGGGCCGGGACGGGCCGTGGTGGGCCGGGACAAGCTGTGGTAAGCCGGGATGGGCTCTGGTGGGCCGGGACGGGCTGTGGTGGGCTGTGGTGGGTTGGGACTGGCTGTGGTGGGCTGTGGTGGGCTGTGGTGGGCTGGGACCATCTGCGGTGGGCTGTGGTGGGCTGGAATGGGCTGGGACGGGCTGTGGTGGGTGTGGTGGCCTGGGACGCGCTGTGGTGAGCTGAGACGGGCTGTGGTGGGCTGGGATTTCCTGGGACGGCTGGAAGGGGCTGTGGTGGGCTGGGACGGTCTGCGGTGGGCTGGGACGGGCTGGGACGGGCTGGGATTGGCCGCGGTGGGCTGGGACGAGCTGCGGTGGGCTGGGACAGGCTGCGGTGGGCTGGGACGGGCCGTGGTGTGCCGGGACGGGCCGTGGTGGGCCGGGACGGGCCGTGGTGGGCCGGGACGGGCCTTGGTGGGCCGGGACAGGCCGTGGTGGGCCGGGACGGGCCGTGGTGGGCCGGGACGGGCCGTGGTGGGCCGGGACGGGCCGTGGCGGGCTGGGACGGGTTGTGGAGGACTGGGACGAACTGTGGTGGTCTGTGGTGGGCTGGGACGGGCCATGGTGGGCTGGGACGGGCTGGGACGAGCTGTGCCGGGCTGGGACTGGCTGTGGTGGGCTGCGGTAGGCTGTGGTGTGCTGTAGTGGTCTGTGATGGGCTGGGACGGGCTGTGGTGGGCTGGGACGGGCTGTCGTGGGCTGGGAAGGGCTGTTGTGGGCTGTGGTGGGCTGGGACATGCTGTGGTGGGCTGGGAAGGGCTGGGACAAGCTGTGACGGGCTGGGACGAGCTGTGATGGGCTGTGGTGTGCTGTAGTGGCCTGTGGTGTGCTGTAGTGGCCTGTTGTGGGCTGGGACAAACTGTGGTGGGCTATGGTGGGCTGGGATGAGCTGGGACAGGCTGGGACGGGTTGTGGTGGGCTGTGGTGGGCTGGGACGGGCTGTGGTGCGCTGGGATGGTCTGTAGTGGGCTGTGGTGTGCTGTGGAGGGCTGGGACGGGCTGTGATGTGCCGTGGTGGGCTGGGACGGGCCGTGGTGGGCTGGGATGGGCTAGGACGGGCTGTGGTGGGCTGGGACGGGCTGGGACTGGCTGTGGTTGGCTGTGGTGTGCTGGGACGCGCTGTGGTGGGCTGCGACAAGCTGGGACGGGCCATGGTGGGATGGCACGGGCTGTGGGGGGCTGGTACGGGCTGTGGCGGGCTGGAGCGGGCTGTGGTGGGTTGTGGTGAGCTGGGACGGGCTGACACGGGCTGTGGTGGGCTGTGGTAAGCTGGGACGGGTTGTGGTGGGCTGGGATGGGCTGGGACTTTCTGTGGTGAGCTGCGACGGTCTGTGGTGGGCTGGAACGGGCTGTGGTGGGCTGGGAAAGGCTGTGGTGGGCCGGGACGGGCCGTGGTGGGCTGGGACGGGCCGTGGTGGGCCGGGACGGGGCGTAGTGGGCCGGGACGGGCCGTGGTGGGCCGGGACGGGCCATGGTGGGCTGGGACGGGCCGTGGCGGTTTTGGACGGGTTGTGGCGGGCTGGGACGAACTGTGGTGGTCTGTTGTGGGCTGGGACGGGCCGTGGTGGGCTGGGACGGGCTGGGACGAGCTGTGACGGGCTGGGACGAGCTGTGATGGGCTGGGACGGGCTGTGGTGGGCTGCGGTAGGCTGTGGTGTGCTGTAATGGTCTGTGGTGGGCTGGGACGGGCTGTCGTGGGATGGGACGGGCTGTCGTGGGCTGGGACGGGCTGTCGTGGGCTGTGGGGGCCTGGGACATGCTGTGGTGGGCTGGGAAGGTCTGGGACGAGCTGTGACGGGCTGGGGCAAGCTGTGATGGGCTGGGACGGGCTGCGGTGGGCTGGGACATGCTGGGACGGGCTGTGGTAGGCTGAGACAGGCTGGTACGTGCTGTGGTGAGCGGAGACGGGCTGTGGTGGGCTTGGACGGGCCGTGGTGGGCTAGGACGGACTGGTACTTGATGTGGTGGGCTGGTACGGGCTGTGGTGGGCTGGGACGGGCTGTGGTGGTCTGGGACAAGCTGGGACTGGCTGTTGTGGGCTGGGACGGGCTGTGACGGGCTGTCGTGGGCTGGGATGGGCTGTGATGGTCTGGGACGGGCTGTAGTTGGCTGTGGTGGTTTGTGGTGAGCTGTGGTGGGCTGGGATTGGCTTTGGTGGGCGGGGAGAGATTTTGCTGGGCGGGGACAGGCTGTGGTGGGCGAGGACAGGTTGTGGTGGGCGGAGACGGGCTGTGGTGGGCTGTGGTGGGCTGGGACGGGCTGTGGTGGGCTGTGGTGGGCTGGGACGGGCTGTGGTGGGTAGGCACGGGCTGTGGTGGGCTGCGCTGGGCTGGGACGGGTTGGCACGGGCTGGGACGGGCTGGGACGGGCTGTGGTGGGCTGGGACGGGCTGTGGTGGGCTAGGACGGGCTGTGGTGTGCTGGGACAAGTTGTGGTGGGTTGTGGTGCGCCGTGGTGGGCCAGACAGGGCTGTGGTGGGCCGGGACGGGCTGTGGTGGGCTGGGAAGGCCTGGGACAGTCTGGGACGAGCTGTGCTGGGCGGGGACGGGCTCTTCTGGGCGGGGACGGGCTCTGCTGGGCGGGGACGGGCTGTGGTGGGTTGTGGTGAGCTGGGACGGTCTGGGACGGGCTGACACGGGCTGTGGTGGGCTGGGATGGACAGGTACGACCTGTGGTGGGCTTGGACGTGTTGTGGTGGGCTGGGACTGGCTCTGGTTGGCTGGGACGGGCTGTGGTGGGCTGTGGTGGGCTGGGATGGATAGGTACGACCTGTGGTGGGCTTGGACGGGTTGTGGTGGGCTGGGACGGGCTGTGGTGGGCTGGGATGGGCTGGGACAGGCTGTGGTGGGCTGTGGTGGGCTGGGACAAGCTGTGACTGGCTGCGGTGGGCTGGGACGGGCTGTGGTAGGCTGGGACGGGTTGTGGTGGGCTGGGACGGGCTGTGGTGGGCTGGTACGGGCTGTGGTGGGCTGGGACGGGCTGTGGTGGGCTGGGACGGGCTGGGACTGGCTGTTGTGGGCTGGGACGGGCTGCGGTGGGCTGGGACGGGCTGTGACAGGCTGTCGTGGGCTGGGATGGGCTGGGATGGGCTGGGACGGGCTGTGGTGGGCTGTGGTGGTTTGTGGTGAGCTGTGGTGGGCTGGGATGGGCTGTGGTGGGCGGGGAGAGATTTTGCTGGGCGGGGACAGGCTGTGGTGGGCGAGGACAGTTTGTGGTGGGCTGTGGTGGGCTGGGACGGGCTGTGGTGGGCTGTGGTGGGCTGGGACGGGCTGTGGTGTGCTGGGACGAGCTGTGGTGTGCTGGCACGGGCTGTGGTGGGCTGGCACGGGCTGCGCTGGGCTGGGACGGGCTGCGCTGGGCTGGGACGGGCTGTGGTGGGCTGGGACGGGCTGTGGTGGGCTAGGACGGGCTGCGGTGGGCGGGGACGGGCTGTGGTAGGCTGAGACAGGCTGGTACGTGCTGTGGTGAGTGGAGACAGGCCGTGGTGCGCTGGGACGGGCCGTGGTGGTCTGGGACGGGCCGTGGTGCGCTGCGACGGACTGGTACTTGATGTGGTGGGCTGGTACGGGCTGTGGTGGGCTGGGACGGGCTGTGGTGGTCTGGGACAAGCTGGGACTGGCTGTGGTGGGCTGTGACGGGCTGTCGTGGGCTGGGATGGGCTGGGACAGGCTGTGACTGGCTGCGGTGGGCTGGGACGGGCTGTGGTAGGCTGGGACGGGTTGTGGTGGGCTGGGAAGGGTTGTGGTGGGTTGTGGTGGTCTGGGACGGGTTGTGGTGGGCTGGGACGGGCTGTGGTGGGCTGGGACGGGTTGTGGTGGGCTGGGATGGGCTGTGATAAGCTGTAACCGGCTGTGGTGGGCTGTGGTGGTCTGGGACGGGCCGTGGTGGGCTGGGACGGGCTGTGGTGGGCTGGGACGGGCTGTGGTGGGCTGGGACGGGCTGTCGTGGGCTGGGACGGGCTGTGGTGGGCTGGGACGGGCTGTCGTGGGCTGTGGGGGCCTGGGACATGCTGTGGTGGGCTGTGGTGGGCTGGGAAAAGCTGTGACGGGCTGGGACGAGCTGTGACGGGCTGTGGTGTGCTGTAGTGGCCTGTGGTGTGCTGTAGTGGCCTGTGGTGGGCTGGGACGGGCTGTGGTGGGCTGGGACAAACTGTGGTGGGCTATGGTGGGCTGGGATGAGCTGGGACAGGCTGGGACGGGTTGTGGTGGGCTGTGGTGGGCTGGGACGGGCTGTGGTGCGCTGGGATGGGCTGTAGTGGGCTGTGGTGTGCTGTGGAGGGCTGGGACGGGCTGTGATGTGCCGTGGTGGGCTGGGACGGGCCGTGGTGGGCTGGGATGGGCTAGGACGGGCTGTGGTGGGCTGGGACGGGCTGGGACTGGCTGTGGTTGGCTGTGGTGGGCTGGGACGCGCTGTGGTGGGCTGCGACAAGCTGGGACGGGCCGTGGTGGGATGGCACGGGCTGTGGTGGGCTGGGACGGGCTGTGGTGGGCTGGTACGGGCTGTGGCGGTCTGGAGCGGGCTGTGGTGGGTTGTGGTGAGCTGGGACGGGTTGTGGTGGGCTGGGATGGGCTGGGACTTTCTGTGGTGAGCTGCGACGGTCTGTGGTGGGCTGTGGTGGGCCGTGGTGGGCTGGGACGTGCTGTGGTGTGCTCGGACGGGCTGTGGTGTGCTGGGACGGGCTGTGGTGGGCTGTGGTGGTCTGGGACGGGCCATGGTGGGCTGTGGTGGGTTCTGCTGAGCTTGAGACGGGCTGTGGTGGGCTGGGACGGGCTGAGACGAGTTCTGGTTGTCTGGAACGAGCTGGGACGGGACGTGGTGGGCGGGGACGGGCCGTGGTGGGCTGGGACGGGATGTGGTGGTCTGGAATGGTCTGTGGTGGGCTGGGACGGGCTGTGGTGGGCTGGGACAGGCTGCGGCAGGCTGCGACGGGCTGAGACGGGCTATGCTGGTCTGTGGTGGGCTGTGGTGGGCGGGGATGGGCTGTGGTGGGCTAGGGACGGGCTGTGGTGGGCTAGGGACGGGCTGTGGTGGGCTAGGGACGGGCTGTGGTGTGCTGGGACGGGCTGTGGTGGGCTTGGACGGGCTGTGGTGGTCTGGAACAGGCTGTGGTAGGCTGGGACATGCTGGGACGGTGTGTGGTGGACTGGGATGGTCTGTGGTGGGGCGTGGTGGGCTGGGACGGACCGTGGTGAACCGTGGTGGGCTGTGGTGGGCCGTGGTGGGCCGTTTTGAGCCGGTATGGGAAGGGATGGGCTGTGGTGGGCCGTGGTGGGCTGGGACAGGTCATGGTGGTCTGAGATGGCCCGTGGTGAACTGTGGTGGGCTGTGGTGGGCTGGTATGGGCCGTGGTGGGCTGTTTTGAGCCGGTATGGGAAGGGATGGGCTGTGGTGGGCCGTGGTGGGCTGGGACAGGTCATGGTGGTCTGAGATGGCCCGTGGTGGGCTGTGGTGGGCTGGGACGGGCTGTGGTGGGCTGGGATGGGCCGTGGTGGGATGGCACGGGCTGTGGTGCTCAGGGACGGGCTGTGGTGGGCTGGGACAGGCTGTGGTGGGCTGTGGTGGGCTGGGACGAGTTGTAGTGGGCCGGGACGGACTGTGGTGGGCTGTGGTGGGCTGGCACGGGCTGTGGTGGTTTGGGACGGGCTGTGGTGGTCTGTGGTGGGCTGTGGTGGTCTGTGGTGGTCTGGGACGGGTTGTGGTGGGCTGGGATGGGCTGTGGTGAGTTGGGACGGGCTGTGGTTGGCCGGGACGGGCTGTGGTGGGCTGTGGTGGGCTGGGACGAGTTGTAGTGGGCCGGGACGGGCTGTGGTGGGCTGTGGTAAGCTGGGACGGGCTGTGGTGTGCTGGGATTGTCTGTGTGGGGCTGGGACAGGCTGTGGTGGGCTGGGACAGGCTGTGGTGGGCTGGGACGGGCTGTGGTGTGCTGGGATGGGCTGTGGTGTGCTGGGACGAGCTGTGGTGTTCAGGGACAGGCTGGGACGGGCTGGGACGTGCTGGGACGGGCTGTGGTGGGCTGGGACTCGGTGTGGTGGAATGGGACGGGCTGGGACAGGCTGTGGTGGGCTGGGACAGGCTGTGGTGGGCTGGGACGGGCTTGGACGGGCTGTGACGGGCTGTGGTGAGCTGGGACGGGCTGTGGTGGGCTGTGGTGAGCTGGGACCGGCTGTGGTGGGCTGGGACCGGCTGTGGTGGGCGGGGACGGGCTGTGGTGGGCGGGGACGGGCTGTGGTGGGCGGGGACGGGCTGTGGTTGGCGGGGACGGGCTGTGGTGGGCTAGGCCGGGCTGGGACAGGCTGGGACGGGCTATGGTGGGTTGTGGTGAGCTGGGACGGGCTATGGTGGGCTGGGACAAGCTGTGGTGGGCTGGGACGAGCTGGGACGTGCTGTGATGGGCTGTGGTGGGCTGGGACAGGCTGGGATGCACTGTGTTGGGCTGTGGTGGGCTGTGGTCGGCGGGGACGTGCTGTGGTGGGCAGGGACGTGCTGTGGTGGGCTTGGACGGGCTGTGGTGGGCTGGGACGGGCTGTGGTCAGCCGTGGTGGGCTGGGACGGGCCGTTGTGGCTCCGGACGGGCTCTGGTGGGTTGGGACGGGCTGTGGTGGGCTGTGGCGGTCTTTGTTGGGCTAGGACGGGCTGGGAAGGATTGGGACGGTCTGGGACGTGCTGTGGTGGGCTGTGGTGGGCTGTGGCTGGCTGGGGTGGGCTGGGATGGGCTGCGGTGGGCTGTGGCTGGCTGGGACGGGCTGTGATGTGCTGGGACAAGCTGTGGTGGGTTCGGACGGTCTGTGGTGGTCTGGGATGGGCTGTGGTGGGCTGGGACAGGCCGTGGTGAACTGGGACGGGCCGTGGTGGGCTGCGGTGGTCCGTGGTGGGCTGGGAAGGGCCGTGGTGAACTGTGATGGGCTGTGGTGGGCCGTGGTGGCCTGGCACGGGCTGTGGTCAGCCGTGGTGGGCTGGCACGGGCTGTGGTGGGCTGGGACGAGCTGTGGTGGGCTGGGACAGGCTGTGATGTGCTGGGACGGGCTGTGGTGGGCCGTGGTGGGCCGGGACCGGCTGTGGTGGGCTGGGATGGGCTCTGGTGGGCTGTGGTGGGCTGGCAGCGGCTGTAGTGGGCTGGGACAGGCTGTGGTCAGCCGTGGTGGGCTGGGACTGGCCGTGGTGGCTCGGGGCGGGCTCTGGTGGGCCGGGACGGGCTCTGGTGGGCTGTGGTGGGCTGTGGTGGGCTGTGCCGGGCTGTGGTGGGCTAGGACGGGCTGGGAAGGGCTGGGACAGGCTGGGACGGTCTGTGGTGGGCCTTGCCGGGCTGTGGTGGGCTGTGCCGAGCTGGGACGGGCTATGCCGCGCTAGGACGGGCTGGGACGGGCTGTGCCAGGCTGTGGTGGGCTGTGACGGGCTGTTGTGGGCCGGGACGGGCTGTGGTGGGCTGTGGTGGGTTATGGTGAGCTTAGACGGGCTGTGGTGGGTTGGGACGGTCTGTGGTGGGTTGGGACGGGCTGGGACGTGCTGTTGTGGGCCGGGACGGGCTGTGGTGGGCTGTGGTGGGTTATGGTGAGCTTAGACGGGCTGTGGTGGGTTGGGACGGTCTGTGGTGGGTTGGGACGGTCTGTGGTGGGTTGTGGTGGGCTGGGACGGGCTGTTGTGGTCAGGGACGGGCTGTGGTGGACCGGGACGGGCTGTGGTGGGCTGTGACAGGCTGTGGTGGGCTGGGTCGGGCTGTGGCAGGCTGGGATGGGCTTTGGCGGGCCGGGACAGTTTGTGGCGGGCTGTGGCGGGCCGTCGTTGGCCGTGGTGGGCCGTAGTGGGCCGTGGTGATCCGTGGTGGGCTGTGGTAGGCTGGGACGGGCTGTGGTGACCTGGGACGGGCTGTGGTGGGCTGTCGTGGGCTGGGACGGGCTGTGGAGGGCCGGGACGGGCTGTGGTGAGCAGAGACGGGCCGTGGTGGGCTGGGACGGGCCGTGGTGGGCTAGGACGGACTGGTACTTGATGTGGTGTACTGGGACGGGCTGTGGTGGGCTGGGACGGGCTGTGGTGGGCTGGGACGGGCTGGGACTGGCTGTTGTGGGCTGGGACGGGCTGCGGTGGGCTGGGACGGGCTGTGACGGGCTGTCGTGGGCTGGGATGGGCTGGGATGGTCTGGGACGGGCTGTGGTGGGCTGTGGTGGTTTGTGGTGAGCTGTGGTGGGCTGGGATGGGCTGTGGTGGGCGGGGAGAGATTTTGCTGGGCGGGGACAGGCTGTGGTGGGCGAGGACAGTTTGTGGTGGGCGGAGACGGGCTGGGACGGGCTGTGGTGGGCTGGGACGGGTTGTGGTGGGCTGGGATGGGCTGTGATAAGCTGTAACCGGCTGTGGTGGGCTGTGGTGGTCTGGGACGGGCCGTGGTGGGCTGGGACGGGCTGTGGTGGGCTTCTATGGGCTTGTACTTTATATGGTGGGCTGGGACGGGCTGTGGTGGGCTGTGGTGGTCTGGGACGGGCTGTGGTGGGCTGGGACGGGCTGTGGTGGCCTGTGGTGGGCTGGGACGGGCTGTGGTGGTCTGGGATGGGCTGGGACGGGCTGTGGTGGGCTGAGACGGGCCGTGGTGGGCTGGGATGGGCCGTGGTGAACTGTGGTGGGCTGTGGTGGGCAGTGGTGGGCTGGGACGGGCCGTGTTGGGCTGTGGTGGGATGTGGTGGGTTCTGGTGAGCTTGAGTCGGGCTGTGGTGGGCTGGGACGGGCTGTGGTGGGCTGCGACGGGCTGTGGTGGGCTGCGACGGGCTGTGGTGGGCTGTGGTGGGCTGGGACGGGCTGTGGTGGGCTGGGACGGGCTGTGGTGGGTTGGGACGGGCTGTGGTGGGCTGGGACGGGCTGGGACGGGCCGTGGTGAGCTGGGACGGGCTGGGACGTGCCGTCGCGGGCTGGGAAGGGCCGTGGCGGGCTGTGGTGGGCCGTGGTTGGCTGGGACGGGCTGTGGTGGGCTGGGCTGGGCCGTGGCAAGCCGTGGTGGGCCGTGGTAAGCTGTGACGGGCCGTGGTGGGCTGGGACGGACTCTGGGGTGGTGGGACGGGCTGTGGTGGGCTGGGATGGGCTGCGGTGGGGTGTGGTGGGCTGGGACCGGCTGCGGTGGGCTGTGGTGGGCTGGGACTGGCTGCGGTGGGCTGTGGTGAGCTGGGACGGGCTGTGGTGGGCTGGAATAGGCTGGGATGGGCTGTGGTGGGTGTGGTGGACTGGGACGCGCTGTGGTGAGCTGAGACGGGCTATGGTGGGCTGGGATTTGCTGGGACGGCTTGGACGGGCTGCGGTGGGCTGGGACGGGCTGCGGTGGGCTGGGACGGGCTGCGGTGGACTGAGACGGGCTGTGGTGGGCTGGGACGGGCTGTGGTGGGCTGGGACAGGCTGGGATGGGCTGTGGTGGGCTGGGACGGGCTGGGACGGGCTGTGGTGGGCTGGGACGAGCTGGGACGGGCTGTGGTGGGCTGGGACGAGCTGGGACGGGCTGTGGTGGGCTGGGACGGGCTGTGGTGGGCTGGGACGGGCTGTGGTGGGCTGGGACGGGCTGTGGTGGCCTGGGACGGGCTGTGGTGGCCTGGGAAGAGCTGTTTTGGGTTGAGGCGGGTTCTGGTGGGCTGGGACAGGCTGTGGTGGGTTGTGGTGGTCTGGGACGGGCTGTGGTGGGCTGGGACGGGCTGTGGTGGGCTGGGACGGGCTGTGGTGGGCTGGGACGGGCTGGGACGGGCTGTGGTGTGGTGGGAAGGGCCGTGGTGGGCTGAGGTGGGGCGTGGTGTGTTCTGGTGAGCTTGAGTCGGGCTGTGGTGGGCTGGGACGGGCTGGGACAAGCTGTGGTGGGCTGGGACGGGCTGTGGTGGGCTGCAACGGGCTGTGGTGGGCTGTGGTGGGCTGGGACGGGCTGTGGTGGGCTGGGACGGGCTATGGTGGGCTGGGATTTGCTGGGACGGCTTGGACGGGCTGCGGTGGGCTGCGACGGGCTGCAGTGGGCTGGGACGGGCTGCGGTGGGCCGGGACGGGCTGCGGTGGGCTGGGAAGGGCTGTGGTGGGCTGAGACGGGCTGTGGTGGGCTGAGACGGGCTGTGGTGGGCTGGGACGGGATGTGGTGGGCTGGGACGGGCTGTGGTGGGCTGAGACGGGCTGTGGTGGGCTGGGACAGGCTGGGAGCAGCTGTGGTGGGCTGGGATGAGCTGGGACGGGCTGTGGTGGGCTGGGACGAGCTGGGACGGGCTGTGGTGGGCTGGGACGAGCTGGGACGGGCTGTGGTGGGCTGGGACGGGCTGTGGTGGGCTGGGACGAGCTGGGACGGGCTGGCACGGGCTGTGGTGGGCTGGTACGGTCTGACACTGGCTGGGACGGGCTGTGGTGGGCTGGGACGGGCTGTGGTGGGCTGGGACGGGCTGTGGTGGCCTGGGAAGAGCTGTTTTGGGTTGAGGCGGGTTCTGGTGGGCTGGGACAGGCTGTGGTGGGTTGTGGTGGGCTGGGACGGGCTGTGGTGGGCTGGGACGGGCTGTGGTGGGCTGGGACGGGCTGTGGTGGGCTGGGACGGGCTGCGGTGGGCGGGGACGGGCTGTGGTAGGCTGAGACAGGCTGGTACGTGCTGTGGTGAGTGGAGACAGGCCGTGGTGGGATGGGACGGGCCGTGGTGGTCTGGGACGGGCCGTGGTGCGCTGGGACGGACTGGTACTTGATGTGGTGGGCTGGTACGTGCTGTGGTGTGCTGGGACGGGCTGTGGTGGTCTGGGACAAGCTGGGACTGGCTGTGGTGTGCTGTGACGGGCTGTGACGGGCTGTCGTGGGCTGGGATGGGCTGGGACAGGCTGTGGTGGGCTGTGGTGGGCTGGGACAAGCTGTGACTGGCTGCGGTGGGCTGGGCCGTGGTGGGACGGGTTGTGGTGGTCTGGGACGGGCTGTGGTGGGCTGTGGTGGTCTGGGACGGGCCGTGGTGGGCTGGGACGGGCTGTGGTGGGCTTCTATGGGCTTGTACTTTATATGGTGGGCTGGGACGGGCTGTGACGGGCTCTGGTGGGCTGGGACGCGCTGTGGTGAGCTGAGACGGGCTATGGTGGGCTGGGATTTGCTGGGACGGCTTCGACGGGCTGCGGTGGGCTGCGACGGGCTGCAGTGGGCTGGGACGGGCTGCGGTGGGCTCGGACGGGCTGTGGTGGGCTGGGACGGGCTGCGGTGGGCTGAGACGGGCTGTGGTGGGCTGGGACGGGCTGTGGTGGTCTGAGACGGGCTGTGGTGGGCTGAGACGGGCTGTGGTGGGCTGGGACGGTCTGTGGTGGGCTGGGACGGGCTGGGACCAGCTGTGGTGGGCTGGGACGAGCTGGGACGGGCTGTGGTGGGCTGGGATGAGCTGGGACGGGCTGTGGTGGGCTGGGACGAGCTGGGACGGGCTGTGGTGGGCTGGGACGAGCTGGGACGGGCTGGCACGGGCTGTGGTGGGCTGGTACGGTCTGACACTGGCTGGGACGGGCTGTGGTGGGCTGGGACGGGCTGTGGTGGCCTGGGAGGAGCTGTTTTGGGTTGAGGCGGGTTCTGGTAGGCTGGGACAGGCTGTGGTGGGTTGTGGTGGGCTGGGACGGGCTGTGGTGGGCTGGGACGGGCTGTGGTGGGCTGGGACGGGCTGTGGTGGGCTGGGACGGGCTGGGACGGGCTGTGGTGGGCTGGGAAGGGCCGTGGTGGGCTGAGGTGGGCCATGGTGGGCTGCGACGGACCGTGGTTGGCCGGGACGGACCGCTGTGGGCCGTGGTGGGCCGCGACGGGCTGTGGTGGGCCGCTACGAGCCGTGGTGGGCTTGTTCGGGCCGTGCTGGGCTTGTTCGGGCCGTGCTGGGCTTGTTCGGGCCGTGGTGGGCTGTTTGAAGCCGTGGTGGGCTGGGACGGGCCGTGGTGGGCTGGGACGGGCCGTTGTGGGCTGAGACGGGCCGTGGTGGGCTGGGACGGGCTGTGGTCGACGGGGACTGGCTGTGGTGAGCTGGGACGGGCTGGGACGGGCTGTGGTGGGCTGGGACGAGCTGGGACGGGCTGTGGTGGGCTGGGACGAGCTGGGACGGGCTGTGGTGGGCTGGGACGGGCTGGGACGGGCTGTGGTGGGCTGGGACGAGCTGGGACGGGCTGGCACGGGCTGTGGTGGGCTGGTACGGTCTGACACTGGCTGGGACGGGCTGTGGTGGGCTGGGACGGGCTGTGGTGGCCTGGGACGGGCTGTGGTGGCCTGGGAAGAGCTGTTTTGGGTTGAGGCGGGTTCTGGTGGGCTGGGACAGGCTGTGGTGGGCTGGGACAGGCTGTGGTGGGCTGTGGTGGGCTGGGACGGGCTGGGACGGGCTGTGGTGGGCTGGGAAGGGCCGTGGTGGGCTGAGGTGGGCCATGGTGGGCTGCGACGGACCGTGGTTGGCCGGGACGGACCGCTGTGTGCCGTGGTGGACCGCGACGGGCTGTGGTGGGCCGCTACGAGCCGTGGTGGGCTTGTTCGGGCCGTGGTGGGCTTGTTCGGGCCGTGGTGGGCTTGTTCGGGCCGTGGTGGGCTGGGACGGGCCGTGGTGGGCTGTGGTGGGCCGTGGTGGTCTGGGACGGGCTGTGGTGGGCTGTGGTAGGTTCTGGTGAGCTTGAGACGGGCTGTGGTGGTCTGGGACGGGCTGGGATGGGCTGTGGTGGGCTGGGATGGGCTGGCACGGGCTGTGGTGGGCTGGCACGGGCTGTGGTGGGCTGGGACGGGCTGTGGTGGGCTGGGACGGGCTGGGACGGGCTGTGGTGGGCTGGGACGGGCTAGTGGTGGGCTGTGGTGGGCCGTGGTGGGCTGAGACGGGCCGTGGTGGTCTGTGATGGGCCGTGGTGGGCTGGGACTGGCCGTGGTGGGCTGGGACGGGCTGTGGTGGGCAGGGACGGGCCGTGGTGGGCTGGGATGGGCTGTGGTGGGCTGGGACAGGCCGTGGTGGGCTGGGACGGGCTGTGGTGCTCAGGGACGGGCTGCGGTGGGCTGGGATGGGCTGTGGTGGGCTGTGGTGGGCTGGGACGAGTTGTACTGGGCTGGGACAGACTGTGGTGGGCTGTGGTGGGCTGGGAAGGGCTGTGGTGGTTTGGGACGGGCTGTGGTGGTCTGTGGTGGGATGGGACGGGCTGTGGTGGGCTGGGACGGGCCGTGGTGGGCTGGGACGGCCTGTGGTCAGTTGTCGTGGGCTGGGACGGGCCGTGGTGGCTTGGGACGGACTCTGGTGGGCCGGGACAAGCTCTGGTGGCCTCTAACGGGCTGTGACGGGCTGTGGTGTGCTGTATTGGGCTGTGGTGGGCTGGGACGGCCTGTGGTGGGCTGGGACGGGCTGGATGGGCTGTGGTGGCCTGTGGTGGGCTGGGACGAGTTGTAGTGGGCCGGGACGGGCTGTGGTGGGCTGAGACGGGCTGTGGTGGGCTGTGGTAAGCTGGGACGGGCTCTGGTGGGCTGGGACGGGCTGTGGTGTGCTGTGGTGGGCTGAGACGGGCTGTGGTGGGCTGAGACGGGCTGTGGTGGGCTGAGACGGGCTGTGGTGGGCTGTGGTGGGCTGGGACGGGCTGTGGTGGGCTGGGATGGGCCGTGGTGGGCTGGGACGGGCTGTGGTGCTCAGGGACAGGCTGTGGTGGGCTGGGACAGGCTGTGGTGGGCTGTGGTGGGCTGGGACGAGTTGTAGTGGGCCGGGACGGACTGTGGTGGGCTGTGGTGGGCTGGGACGGGCTGTGGTGGTTTGGGACGGGCTGTGGTGGTCTGTGGTGGGCTGTGGTGGTCTGTGGTGGATTGGGCCGGGTTGTGGTGGGCTGGGACGGGCTGTGGTGAGTTGGGACGGGCTGTGGTTGGCCGGGACGGGCTGTGGTGGGCTGTGGTGGGCTGGGACGAGTTGTAGTGGGCCAGGACGGGCTGTGGTGGGCTGTGGTAAGCTGGGATGGGCTGTGGTGTGCTGGGACTCGGTGTGGTGGAATGGGACGGGCTGGGACAGGCTGTGGTGGGCTGGGACAGGCTGTGGTGGGCTGGGACGGGCTTGGACGGGCTGTGACGGGCTGTGGTGAGCTGGGACGGGTTTTGGTGGGCTTTGGTGAGCTGGGACCGGCTGTGGTGGGCTGGGACCGGCTGTGGTGGGCGGGGACGGGCTGTGGTGGGCGGGGACGGGCTGTGGTGGGCGGGGACGGGCTGTGGTTGGCGGGGACGGGCTGTGGTGGGCTAGGCCGGGCTGGGACAGGCTGGGACGGGCTATGGTGGGTTGTGGTGAGCTGGGACGGGCTATGGTGGGCTGGGACAAGCTGTGGTGGGCTGGGACGAGCTGGGACGTGCTGTGATGGGCTGTGGTGGGCTGGGACAGGCTGGGATGCACTGTGTTGGGCTGTGTTGGGCTGTGGTGGGCTGTGGTCGGCGGGGACGTGCTGTGGTGGGCAGGGACGTGCTGTGGTGGGCTTGGACGGGCTGTGGTGGGCTGGGACGGGCTGTGGTCAGCCGTGGTGGGCTGGGACGGGCCGTTGTGGCTCCGGACGGGCTCTGGTGGGTTGGGACGGGCTGTGGTGGGCTGTGGCGGTCTTTGTTGGGCTAGGACGGGCTGGGAAGGATTGGGACGGTCTGGGACGTGCTGTGGTGGGCTGTGGTGGGCTGTGGCTGGCTGGGGTGGGCTGGGATGGGCTGCGGTGGGCTGTGGCTGGCTGGGACGGGCTGTGCTGTGCTGGGACAAGCTGTGGTGGGCTCGGACGGTCTGTGGTGGTCTGGGATGGGCTGTGGTGGGCTGGGACAGGCCGTGGTGAACTGGGACGGGCCGTGGTGGGCTGCGGTGGTCCGTGGTGGGCTGGGAAGGGCCGTGGTGAACTGTGATGGGCTGTGGTGGGCCGTGGTGGCCTGGCACGGGCTGTGGTCAGCCGTGGTGGGCTGGCACGGGCTGTGGTGGGCTGGGACGAGCTGTGGTGGGCTGGGACAGGCTGTGATGTGCTGGGACGGGCTGTGGTGGGCCGTGGTGGGCCGGGACCGGCTGTGGTGGGCTGGGATGGGCTCTGGTGGGCTGTGGTGGGCTGGCAGCGGCTGTAGTGGGCTGGGACAGGCTGTGGTCAGCCGTGGTGGGCTGGGACTGGCCGTGGTGGCTCGGGGCGGGCTCTGGTGGGCCGGGACGGGCTCTGGTGGGCTGTGGTGGGCTGTGGTGGGCTGTGCCGGGCTGTGGTGGGCTAGGACGGGCTGGGAAGGGCTGGGACAGGCTGGGACGGTCTGTGGTGGGCCTTGCCGGGCTGTGGTGGGCTGTGCCGAGCTGGGACGGGCTATGCCGGGCTAGGACGGGCTGTGCCAGGCTGTGGTGGGCTGTGACGGGCTGTTGTGGGCCGGGACGGGCTGTGGTGGGCTGTGGTGGGTTATGGTGAGCTTAGACGGGCTGTGGTGGGTTGGGACGGTCTGTGGTGGGTTGGGACGGGCTGGGACGTGCTGTTGTGGGCCGGGACGGGCTGTGGTGGGCTGTGGTGGGTTATGGTGAGCTTAGACGGGCTGTGGTGGGTTGGGACGGTCTGTGGTGGGTTGGGACAGTCTGTGGTGGGTTGTGGTGGGCTGGGACGGGCTGTTGTGGTCAGGGACGGGCTGTGGTGGACCGGGACGGGCTGTGGTGGGCTGTGACAGGCTGTGGTGGGCTGGGTCGGGCTGTGGTGGGCTGCAACGGGCTGTGGTGGGCTGTGGTGGGCTGGGACGGGCTGTGGTGGGTTGGGACGGGCTGTGGTGGGTTGGGACGGGCTGTGGTGGGCTGGGACGGGCTGGGACGGGCCGTGGTGAGCTGGGACGGGCTGGGACGGGCCGTCACGGGCTGGGACGGGCCGTGGCGGGCTGTGGTGGGCCGTGGTTGGCTGGGACGGGCTGTGGTGGGCTGGGATGGGCCGACACAAGCCGTGGTGGGCCGTGGTAAGCTGTGACGGGCCGTGGTGGGCTGGGACGGACTCTGGTGTGGTGGGACGGGCTGTGGTGGGCTGGGATGGGCTGCGGTGGGGTGTGGTGGGCTGGGACCGGCTGCGGTGGGCTGTGGTGGGCTGGGACTGGCTGCGGTGGGCTTTGGTGAGCTGGGACGGGCTGTGGTGGGCTGGAATGGGCTGGGATGGGCTGTGGTGGGTGTGGTGGACTGGGACGCGCTGTGGTGAGCTGAGACGGGCTATGGTGGGCTGGGATTTGCTGGGACGGCTTCGACGGGCTGCGGTGGGCTGCGACGGGCTGCAGTGGGCTGGGACGGGCTGCGGTGGGCTCGGACGGGCTGTGGTGGGCTGGGACGGGCTGCGGTGGGCTGAGACGGGCTGTGGTGGGCTGGGACGGGCTGTGGTGGTCTGAGACGGGCTGTGGTGGGCTGAGACGGGCTGTGGTGGGCTGGGACGGTCTGTGGTGGGCTGGGACGGGCTGGGACCAGCTGTGGTGGGCTGGGACGAGCTGGGACGGGCTGTGGTGGGCTGGGATGAGCTGGGACGGGCTGTGGTGGGCTGGGACGAGCTGGGACGGGCTGTGGTGGGCTGGGACGGGCTGTGGTGGGCTGGGACGAGCTGGGACGGGCTGGCACGGGGCTGTGGTGGGCTGGTACGGTCTGACACTGGCTGGGACGGGCTGTGGTGGGCTGGGACGGGCTGTGGTGGCCTGGGAGGAGCTGTTTTGGGTTGAGGCGGGTTCTGGTAGGCTGGGACAGGCTGTGGTGGGTTGTGGTGGGCTGGGACGGGCTGTGGTGGGCTGGGACGGGCTGTGGTGGGCTGGGACGGGCTGTGGTGGGCTGGGACGGGCTGGGACGGGCTGTGGTGGGCTGGGAAGGGCCGTGGTGGGCTGAGGTGGGCCATGGTGGGCTGCGACGGACCGTGGTTGGCCGGGACGGACCGCTGTGGGCCGTGGTGGGCCGCGACGGGCTGTGGTGGGCCGCTACGAGCCGTGGTGGGCTTGTTCGGGCCGTGCTGGGCTTGTTCGGGCCGTGCTGGGCTTGTTCGGGCCGTGCTGGGCTTGTTCGGGCCGTGGTGGGCTGTTTGAAGCCGTGGTGGGGCTGGGACGGGCCGTGGTGGGCTGGGACGGGCCGTTGTGGGCTGAGACGGGCCGTGGTGGGCTGGGACGGGCTGTGGTCGACGGGGACTGGCTGTGGTGAGCTGGGACGGGCTGGGACGGGCTGTGGTGGGCTGTGGTGAGCTGGGACGGGCTGTGGTGGGCTGGGACGAGCTGGGACAGGCTGTGGTGGGCTGGGACGGGCTGGGACGGGCTGTGGTGGGCTGGGACGAGCTGGGACGGGCTGGGCACGGGCTGTGGTGGGCTGGTACGGTCTGACACTGGCTGGGACGGGCTGTGGTGGGCTGGGACGGGCTGTGGTGGCCTGGGACGGGCTGTGGTGGCCTGGGAAGAGCTGTTTTGGGTTGAGGCGGGTTCTGGTGGGCTGGGACAGGCTGTGGTGGGCTGTGGTGGGCTGGGACGGGCTGTGGTGGGCTGGGACGGGCTGTGGTGGGCTGGGACGGGCTGGGACGGGCTGTGGTGTGCTGGGAAGGGCCGTGGTGGGCTGAGGTGGGCCATGGTGGGCTGCGACGGACCGTGGTTGGCCGGGACGGACCGCTGTGGGCCGTGGTGGACCGCGACGGGCTGTGGTGGGCCGCTACGAGCCGTGGTGGGCTTGTTCGGGCCGTGGTGGGCTTGTTCGGGCCGTGGTGGGCTTGTTCGGGCCGTGGTGGGCTGGGACGGGCCGTGGTGGGCTGTGGTGGGCCGTGGTGGTCTGGGACGGGCTGTGGTGGGCTGTGGTAGGTTCTGGTGAGCTTGAGACGGGCTGTGGTGGTCTGGGACGGGCTGGGATGGGCTGTGGTGGGCTGGGATGGGCTGGCACGGGCTGTGGTGGGCTGGCACGGGCTGTGGTGGGCTGGGACGGGCTGTGGTGGGCTGGGACGGGCTGGGACGGGCTGTGGTGGGCTGGGACGGGCTAGTGGTGGGCTGTGGTGGGCCGTGGTGGGCTGAGACGGGGCCGTGGTGGTCTGGGATGGGCCGTGGTGGGCTGGGGACTGGCCGTGGTGGGCTGGGACGGGCTGTGGCGGGCAGGGACGGGCCGTGGTGGGCTGGGATGGGCTGTGGTGGGCTGGGACAGGCCGTGGTGGGCTGGGACGGGCTGTGGTGCTCAGGGACGGGCTGCGGTGGGCTGGGATGGGCTGTGGTGGGCTGTGGTGGGCTGGGACGAGTTGTACTGGGCTGGGACAGACTGTGGTGGGCTGTGGTGGGCTGGGAAGGGCTGTGGTGGTTTGGGACGGGCTGTGGTGGTCTGTGGTGGGATGGGACGGGCTGTGGTGGGCTGGGACGGGCCGTGGTGGGCTGGGACGGCCTGTGGTCAGTTGTCGTGGGCTGGGACGGGCCGTGGTGGCTTGGGACGGACTCTGGTGGGCCGGGACAAGCTCTGGTGGCCTCTAACGGGCTGTGACGGGCTGTGGTGTGCTGTATTGGGCTGTGGTGGGCTGGGACGGCCTGTGGTGGGCTGGGACGGGCTGGATGGGCTGTGGTGGCCTGTGGTGGGCTGGGACGAGTTGTAGTGGGCCGGGACGGGCTGTGGTGGGCTGAGACGGGCTGTGGTGGGCTGTGGTAAGCTGGGACGGGCTCTGGTGGGCTGGGACGGGCTGTGGTGTGCTGTGGTGGGCTGAGACGGGCTGTGGTGGGCTGAGACGGGCTGTGGTGGGCTGTGGTGGGCTGGGACGGGCTGTGGTGGGCTGGGATGGGCCGTGGTGGGCTGGGACGGGCTGTGGTGCTCAGGGACAGGCTGTGGTGGGCTGGGACAGGCTGTGGTGGGCTGTGGTGGGCTGGGACGAGTTGTAGTGGGCCGGGACGGACTGTGGTGGGCTGTGGTGGGCTGGGACGGGCTGTGGTGGTTTGGGACGGGCTGTGGTGGTCTGTGGTGGGCTGTGGTGGTCTGTGGTGGATTGGGCCGGGTTGTGGTGGGCTGGGACGGGCTGTGGTGTGCTGGGACGGGCTGTGGTGTGCTGGGACGAGCTGTGGTGTTCAGGGACAGGCTGGGACGGGCTGGGACGTGCTGGGACGGGCTGTGGTGGGCTGGGATTCGGTGTGGTGGAATGGGACGGGCTGGGACAGGCTGTGGTGGGCTGGGACAGGCTGTGGTGGGCTGGGACGGGCTTGGACGGGCTGTGACGGGCTGTGGTGAGCTGGGACGGGCTGTTGTGGGCTGTGGTGAGCTGGGACCGGCTGTGGTGGGCTGGGACCGGCTGTGGTGGGCGGGGACGGGCTGTGGTGGGCGGGGACGGGCTGTGGTGGGCGGGGACGGGCTGTGGTTGGCGGGGACGGGCTGTGGTGGGGCTAGGCCGGGCTGGGACAGGCTGGGACGGGCTATGGTGGGTTGTGGTGAGCTGGGACGGGCTATGGTGGGCTGGGACAAGCTGTGGTGGGCTGGGACGAGCTGGGACGTGCTGTGATGGGCTGTGGTGGGCTGGGACAGGCTGGGATGCACTGTGGTGGGCTGTTGTGGGCTGTGGTGGGCTGTGGTCGGGCGGGGACGTGCTGTGGTGGGCAGGGACGTGCTGTGGTGGGCTTGGACGGGCTGTGGTGGGCTGGGACGGGCTGTGGTCAGCCGTGGTGGGCTGGGACGGGCCGTTGTGGCTCCGGACGGGCTCTGGTGGGTTGGGACGGGCTGTGGTGGGCTGTGGCGGTCTTTGTTGGGCTAGGACGGGCTGGGAAGGATTGGGACGGTCTGGGACGTGCTGTGGTGGGCTGTGGCTGGCTGGGGTGGGCTGGGATGGGGCTGCGGTGGGCTGTGGCTGGCTGGGACGGGCTGTGCTGTGCTGGGACAAGCTGTGGTGGGCTCGGACGGTCTGTGGTGGTCTGGGATGGGCTGTGGTGGGCTGGGACAGGCCGTGGTGAACTGGGACGGGCCGTGGTGGGCTGCGGTGGTCCGTGGTGGGCTGGGAAGGGCCGTGGTGAACTGTGATGGGCTGTGGTGGGCCGTGGTGGCCTGGCACGGGCTGTGGTCAGCCGTGGTGGGCTGGGCACGGGCTGTGGTGGGCTGGGACGAGCTGTGGTGGGCTGGGACAGGCTGTGATGTGCTGGGACGGGCTGTGGTGGGCCGTGGTGGGCCGGGACCGGCTGTGGTGGGCTGGGATGGGCTCTGGTGGGCTGTTGGTGGGCTGGCAGCGGCTGTAGTGGGCTGGGACAGGCTGTGGTCAGCCGTGGTGGGCTGGGACTGGCCGTGGTGGCTCGGGGCGGGCTCTGGTGGGCCGGGACGGGCTCTGGTGGGCTGTGGTGGGCTGTGGTGGGCTGTGCCGGGCTGTGGTGGGCTAGGACGGGCTGGGAAGGGCTGGGACAGGCTGGGACGGTCTGTGGTGGGCCTTGCCGGGCTGTGGTGGGCTGTGCCGAGCTGGGACGGGCTATGCCGGGCTAGGACGGGCTGGGACGGGCTGTGCCAGGCTGTGGTGGGCTGTGACGGGCTGTTGTGGGCCGGGACGGGCTGTGGTGGGCTGTGGTGGGTTATGGTGAGCTTAGACGGGCTGTGGTGGGTTGGGACGGTCTGTGGTGGGTTGGGACGGGCTGGGACGTGCTGTTGTGGGCCGGGACGGGCTGTGGTGGGCTGTGGTGGGTTATGGTGAGCTTAGACGGGCTGTGGTGGGTTGGGACGGTCTGTGGTGGGTTGGGACGGTCTGTGGTGGGTTGTGGTGGGCTGGGACGGGCTGTTGTGGTCAGGGACGGGCTGTGGTGGACCGGGACGGGCTGTGGTGGGCTGTGACAGGCTGTGGTGGGCTGGGTCGGGCTGTGGCAGGCTGGGATGGGCTTTGGCGGGCCGGGACAGTTTGTGGCGGGCTGTGGCGGGCCGTTGTTGGCCGTGGTGGGCCGTAGTGGGCCGTGGTGATCCGTGGTGGGCTGTGGTAGGCTGGACGGGCTGTGGTGACCTGGGACGGGCTGTGGTGGGCTGTCGTGGGCTGGGACGGGCTGTGGAGGGCACGGGCTGTGGTGAGCAGAGACGGGCCGTGGTGGGCTGGGACGGGCCGTGGTGGGCTAGGACGGACTGGTACTTGATGTGGTGTGCTGGGACGGGCTGTGGTGGGCTGGGACGGGCTGTTGTGGGCTGGGACGGGCTGCGGTGGGCTGGGACGGGCTGTGACGGGCTGTCGTGGGCTGGGATGGGCTGGGATGGTCTGGGACGGGCTGTGGTGGGCTGTGGTGGTTTGTGGTGAGCTGTGGTGGGCTGGGATGGGCTGTGGTGGGCGGGCAGAGATTTTGCTGGGCGGGGACAGGCTGTGGTGGGCAAGGACAGTTTGTGGTGGGCGGAGACGGGCTGGGACGGGCTGTGGTGGGCTGGGACGGGTTGTGGTGGGCTGGGATGGGCTGTGATAAGCTGTAACCGGCTGTGGTGGGCTGTGGTGGTCTGGGACGGGCCGTGGTGGGCTGGGACGGGCTGTGGTGGGCTTCTATGGGCTTGTACTTTATATGGTGGGCTGGGACGGGCTGTGGTGGGCTGTGGTGGTCTGGGACGGGCTGTGGTGGGCTGGGACGAGCTGTGGTGGCCTGTGGTGGGCTGGGACGGGCTGTGGTGGTCTGGGATGGGCTGGGACGGGCTGTGGTGGGCTGAGACGGGCCGTGGTGGGCTGGGATGGGCCGTGGTGAACTGTGGTGGGCTGTGGTGGGCAGTGGTGGGCTGGGACGGGTTGTGGTGAGCTGAGACGGGCCGTGGTGGGCTGAGGTGGGGCGTGGTGTGTTCTGGTGAGCTTGAGTCGGGCTGTGGTGGGCTGGGACGGGCTGGGACAAGCTGTGGTGGGCTGGGACGGGCTGTGGTGGGCTGAAACGGGCTGTGGTGGGCTGTGGTGGGCTGGGACGGGCTGTGGTGGGCTGGGACGGGCTGTGGTGGGTTGGGACGGGCTGTGGTGGGCTGGGACGGGCTGGGACGGGCCGTGGTGAGCTGGGACGGGCTGGGACGGGCCGTCACGGGCTGGGACTGGCCGTGATGGGCTGTGGTGGGCCGTGGTTGGCTGGGACGGGCTGTGGTGGGCTGGGATGGGCCGTGGCAAGCCGTGGTGGGCCGTGGTAAGCTGTGACGGGCCGTGGTGGGCTGGGACGGACTCTGGTGTGGTGGGACGGGCTGTGGTGGGCTGGGCTGGGCTGCGGTGGGGTGTGGTGGGCTGGGACTGGCTGCGGTGGGCTGTGGTGGGCTGGGACTGGCTGCGGTGGGCTGTGGTGAGCTGGGACGGGCTGTGGTGGGCTGGAATGGGCTGGGATGGGCTGTGGTGGGTGTGGTGGACTGGGACACGCTGTGGTGAGCTGAGACGGGCTATGGTGGGCTGGGATTTGCTGGGACGGCTTGGACGGGCTGCGGTGGGCTGCGACGGGCTGCAGTGGGCTGGGACGGGCTGCGGTGGGCTGGGACGGGCTGCGGTTGGCTGGGACGGGCTGTGGTGGGCTGAGACGGGCTGTGGTGGGCTGGGACGGGCTGTGGTGGGCTGAGACGGGCTGTGGTGGGCTGAGACGGGCTGTGGTGGGCTTGTTCGGGCCGTGGTGGGCTTGTTCGGGCCGTGGTGGGCTTGTTCGGGCCGTGCTGGGCTTGTTCGGGCCGTGGTGGGCTGTTTCGGGCCGTGGTGGGCTGGGACGGGCCGTGGTGGGCTGGGACGGGCCGTTGTGGGCTGAGACGGGCCGTGGTGGGCTGGAACGGGCTGTGGTCGACGGGGACTGGCTGTGGTGAGCTGGGACGGGCTGGGACGGGCTGTGGTGGGCTGGGACGGGCTGTGGTGGGCTGGGACGGGCTGGGACGAGCTGGGACGGGCTGGCACGGGCTGTGGTGGGCTGGTACGGTCTGACACTGGCTGGGACGGGCTGTGGTGGGCTGGGACGGGCTGTGGTGGCCTGGGACGGGCTGTGGTGGCCTGGGAAGAGCTGTTTTGGGTTGAGGCGGGTTCTGGTGGGCTGGGACAGGCTGTGGTGGGCTGTGGTGGGCTGGGACGGGCTGTGGTGGGCTGGGACGGGCTGTGGTGGGCTGGGACGGGCTGGGACGGGCTGTGGTGGGCTGGGAAGGGCCGTGGTGGGCTGAGGTGGGCCATGGTGGGCTGCGACAGACCGTGGTTGGCCGGGACGGACCGCTGTGGGCCGTGGTGGACCGCGACGGGCTGTGGTGGGCCGCTACGAGCCGTGGTGGGCTTGTTCGGGCCGTGGTGAGCTTGTTCGGGCCGTGGTGGGCTTGGTCGGGCCGTGGTGGGCTGGGACGGGCCGTGGTGGGCTGTGGTGGGCCGTGGTGGTCTGGGACGGGCTGTGGTGGGCTGTGGTAGGTTCTGGTGAGCTTGAGACGGGCTGTGGTGGTCTGGGACGGGCTGGGATGGGCTGTAATGGGCGGGGACAGCCTGTGGTGGGCTGGGAGGGGCTGTGGTGGGCTGGGACGAGCTGGGACGGGCTGTGGTGGGCTGGGCTGGGCCGTGGTGGGCTGGGACTGGCCGTGGTGGGCTGGGACGGGCTGTGGTGGGCAGGGACGGGCCGTGGTGGGCTGGGATGGGCTGTGGTGGGCTGGGACAGGCCGTGGTGGGCTGGGACGGGCTGCGGTGCTCAGGGACGGGCTGCGGTGGGCTGGGATGGGCTGTGGTGGGCTGTGGTGGGCTGGGACGAGTTGTACTGGGCTGGGACAGACTGTGGTGGGCTGTGGTGGGCTGGGAAGGGCTGTGGTGGTTTGGGACGGGCTGTGGTGGTCTGTGGTGGGATGGGACGGGCTGTGGTGTGGGCTGGGACGGGCCGTGGTGGGCTGGGACGGCCTGTGGTCAGTTGTCGTGGGCTGGGACGGGCCGTGGTGGCTTGGGACGGACTCTGGTGGGCCGGGACAAGCTCTGGTGGCCTCTAACGGGCTGTGACGGGCTGTGGTGTGCTGTATTGGGCTGTGGTGGGCTGGGACGGCCTGTGGTGGGCTGGGGACGGGCTGGATGGGCTTGTGGTGGCCTGTGGTGGGCTGGGACGAGTTGTAGTGGGCCGGGCCGGGGCTGTGGTGGGCTGAGACGGGCTGTGGTGGGGCTGTGGTAAGCTGGGACGGGCTCATGGTGGGCTGGGGACGGGCTGTGGTGTGCTGTGGTGGGCTGAGACGGGCTGTGGTGGGCTGAGACGGGCTGTGGTGGGCTGAGACGGGCTGTGGTGGGGCTGTGGTGGGCTGGGACGGGCTGTGGTGGGCTGGGCTGGGCCGCGGTGGGCCTGGGACGGGCTGTGGTGCTCAGGGACGGGCTGTGGTGGGCTGGGACAGGCTGTGGTGGGCTGTGGTGGGCTGGGACGAGTTGTAGTGGGCCGGGACGGACTGTGGTGGGCTGTGGTGGGCTGTGGTGGTCTGTGGTGGTCTGGGACGGGCTGTGGTGGTCTGTGGTGGGCTTGTGGTGGTCTGTGGTGGTCTGGGACGGGCTGTGGTGAGTTGGGACGGGCTGTGGTTGGCCGGGACGGGCTGTGGTGGGCTGTGGTGGGCTGGGACGTGTTGTAGTGGGCCGGGACGGGCTGTGGTGGGCTGTGGTAAGCTGGGGACGGGCTGTGGTGTGCTGGGATTGTCTGTGTGGGGCTGGGGACAGGCTGTGGTGGGCTGGGACAGGCTGTGGTGGGCTGGGACGGGCTGTGGTGTGCTGGGACGGGCTGTGGTGTGCTGGGACGAGCTGTGGTGTTCAGGGACAGGGCTGGGACGTGCTGGGACGGGCTGTGGTGGGCTGGGACTCGGTGTGGTGGAATGGGACGGGCTGGGACAGGCTGTGGTGGGCTGGGACAGGCTGTGGTGGGCTGGGACGGGCTTGGACGGGCTGTGACGGGCTGTGGTGAGCTGGGACGGGCTGTTGTGGGCTGTGGTGAGCTGGGACCGGCTGTGGTGGGCTGGGACCGGCTGTGTGTGGGCGGGGACGGGCTGTGGTGGGCGGGGACGGGCTGTGGTGGGCGGGGACGGGCTGTGGTTGGCGGGGACGGGCTGTGGTGGCTAGGCCGGGCTGGGACAGGCTGGGACGGGCTATGGTGGGTTGTGGTGAGCTGGGACGGGCTATGGTGGGCTGGGACAAGCTGTGGTGGGCTGGGACGAGCTGGGACGTGCTGTGATGGGCTGTGGTGGGCTGGGACAGGCTGGGATGCACTGTGTTGGGCTGTGGTGGGCTGTGGTCGGCGGGGACGTGCTGTGGTGGGCAGGGACGTGCTGTGGTGGGCTTGGACGGGCTGTGGTGGGCTGGGACGGGCTGTGGTCAGCCGTGGTGGGCTGGGACGGGCCGTTGTGGCTCCGGACGGGCTCTGGTGGGTTGGGACGGGCTGTGGTGGGCTGTGGCGGTCTTTGTTGGGCTAGGACGGGCTGGGAAGGATTGGGACGGTCTGGGACGTGCTGTGGTGGGCTGTGGTGGGCTGTGGCTGGCTGGGGTGGGCTGGGATGGGCTGCGGTGGGCTGTGGCTGGCTGGGACGGGCTGTGCTGTGCTGGGACAAGCTGTGGTGGGCTCGGACGGTCTGTGGTGGTCTGGGATGGGCTGTGGTGGGCTGGGACAGGCCGTGGGTGAACTGGGACGGGCCGTGGTGGGCTGCGGTGGTCCGTGGTGGGCTGGGAAGGGCCGTGGTGAACTGTGATGGGCTGTGGTGGGCCGTGGTGGCCTGGCACGGGCTGTGGTCAGCCGTGGTGGGCTGGCACGGGGCTGTGGTGGGCTGGGACGAGCTGTGGTGGGCTGGGACAGGCTGTGATGTGCTGGGACGGGCTGTGGTGGGCCGTGGTGGGCCGGGACCGGCTGTGGTGGGGCTGGGATGGGCTCTGGTGGGCTGTGGTGGGCTGGCAGCGGCTGTAGTGGGCTGGGACAGGCTGTGGTCAGCCGTGGTGGGCTGGGACTGGCCGTGGTGGCTCGGGGCGGGCTCTGGTGGGCCGGGACGGGCTCTGGTGGGCTGTGGTGGGCTGTGGTGGGCTGTGCCGGGCTGTGGTGGGCTAGGACGGGCTGGGAAGGGCTGGGACAGGCTGGGACGGTCTGTGGTGGGCCTTGCCGGGCTGTGGTGGGCTGTGCCGAGCTGGGACGGGCTATGCCGCGCTAGGACGGGCTGGGACGGGCTGTGCCAGGCTGTGGTGGGCTGTGACGGGCTGTTGTGGGCCGGGACGGGCTGTGGTGGGCTGTGGTGGGTTATGGTGAGCTTAGACGGGCTGTGGTGGGTTGGGACGGTCTGTGGTGGGTTGGGACGGGCTGGGACGTGCTGTTGTGGGCCGGGACGGGCTGTGGTGGGCTGTGGTGGGTTATGGTGAGCTTAGACGGGCTGTGGTGGGTTGGGACGGTCTGTGGTGGGTTGGGACGGTCTGTGGTGGGTTGTGGTGGGCTGGGACGGGCTGTTGTGGTCAGGGACGGGCTGTGGTGGACCGGGACGGGCTGTGGTGGGCTGTGACAGGCTGTGGTGGGCTGGGTCGGGCTGTGGCAGGCTGGGATGGGCTTTGGCGGGCCGGGACAGTTTTGTGGCGGGCTGTGGCGGGCCGTCGTTGGCCGTGGTGGGCCGTAGTGGGCCGTGGTGAGCCGTGGTGGGCTGTGGTAGGCTGGGACGGGCTGTGGTGACCTGGGACGGGCTGTGGTGGGCTGTGGAGGGCTGGGACGGGCTGTGGAGGGCCGGGACGGGCTGTGGTGAGCAGAGACGGGCCGTGGTGGGCTGGGACGGGCCGTGGTGGGCTAGGACGGACTGGTACTTGATGTGGTGTGCTGGGACGGGCTGTGGTGGGCTGGGACGGGCTGTGGTGGGCTGGGACGGGCTGGGACTGGCTGTTGTGGGCTGGG
The DNA here is from genome assembly GCF_023634085.1 of Falco cherrug. Classification (NCBI taxonomy): domain Eukaryota; kingdom Metazoa; phylum Chordata; class Aves; order Falconiformes; family Falconidae; genus Falco; species Falco cherrug. Next base: position 1,133,935 of record NC_073717.1, read on the forward strand.
ACGGGCTGCGGTGGGCTGGGACGGGCTGTGACGGGCTGTCGTGGGCTGGGATGGGCTGGGATGGTCTGGGACGGGCTGTGGTGGGCTGTGGTGGTTTGTGGTGAGCTGTGGTGGGCTGGGATGGGCTGTGGTGGGCGGGGAGAGATTTTGTGGGCGGGGACAGGCTGTGGTGGGCGAGGACAGTTTGTGGTGGGCGGAGACGGGCTGGGACGGGCTGTGGTGGGCTGGGACGGGTTGTGGTGGGCTGGGATGGGCTGTGATAAGCTGTAACCGGCTGTGGTGGGACTGTGGTGGTCTGGGACGGGCCGTGGTGGTCTGGGACGGGCTGTGGTGGGCTTCTATGGGCTTGTACTTTATATGGTGGGCTGGGACGGGCTGTGACGGGCTCTGGTGGTCTGGGACGGGCTGTGGTGGGCTGGGACGGGCTGTGGTGGCCTGTGGTGGGCTGGGACGGGCTGTGGTGGTCTGGGATGGGCTGGGACGGGCTGTGGTGGGCTGAGACGGGCCGTGGTGGGCTGGGATGGGGCCGTGGTGAACTGTGGTGGGCTGTGGTGGGCAGTGGTGGGCTGGGACGGGCCGTGTTGGGCTGTGGTGGGATGTGGTGGGTTCTGGTGAGCTTGAGTCGGGCTGTGGTGGGCTGGGACGGGCTGTGGTGGGCTGCGACGGGCTGTGGTGGGCTGCGACGGGCTGTGGTGGGGCTGTGGTGGGCTGGGACGGGCTGTGGTGGGCTGGGACGGGCTGTGGTGGGTTGGGACGGGCTGTGGTGGGCTGGGACGGGCTGGGACGGGCCGTGGTGAGCTGGGACGGGCTGGGACGGGCCGTCGCGGGCTGGGACGGGCCGTGGCGGGCTGTGGTGGGCCGTGGTTGGCTGGGACGGGCTGTGGTGGGCTGGGATGGGCCGTGGCAAGCCGTGGTGGGCCGTGGTAAGCTGTGACGGGCCGTGGTGGGCTGGGACGGACTCTGGTGTGGTGGGACGGGCTGTGGTGGGCTGGGATGGGCTGCGGTGGGGTGTGGTGGGCTGGGACCGGCTGCGGTGGGCTGTGGTGGGCTGGGACTGGCTGCGGTGGGCTGTGGTGAGCTGGGACGGGCTGTGGTGGGCTGGAATAGGCTGGGATGGGCTGTGGTGGGTGTGGTGGACTGGGACGCGCTGTGGTGAGCTGAGACGGGCTATGGTGGGCTGGGATTTGCTGGGACGGCTTGGACGGGCTGCGGTGGGCTGGGACGGGCTGCGGTGGGCTGGGACGGGCTGCGGTGGGCTGGGACGGGCTGTGGTGGGCTGAGACGGGCTGTGGTGGGCTGGGACGGGCTGTGGTGGGCTGGGACAGGCTGGGATGGGCTGTGGTGGGCTGGGACCAGCCGGGACGGGCTGTGGTGGGCTGGGACGAGCTGGGACGGGCTGTGGTGGGCTGGGACGAGCTGGGACGGGCTGTGGTGGGCTGGGACGGGCTGTGGTGGGCTGGGACGGGCTGTGGTGGGCTGGGACGGGCTGTGGTGGGCTGGGACGGGCTGTGGTGGCCTGGGAAGAGCTGTTTTGGGTTGAGGCGGGTTCTGGTGGGCTGGGACAGGCTGTGGTGGGTTGTGGTGGTCTGGGACGGGCTGTGGTGGGCTGGGACGGGCTGTGGTGGGCTGGGACGGGCTGTGGTGGGCTGGGACGGGCTGGGACGGGCTGTGGTGTGGTGGGAAGGGCCGTGGTGGGCTGAGGTGGGGCGTGGTGTGTTCTGGTGAGCTTGAGTCGGGCTGTGGTGGGCTGGACGGGCTGGGACAAGCTGTGGTGGGCTGGGACGGGCTGTGGTGGGCTGCAACGGGCTGTGGTGGGCTGTGGTGGGCTGGGACGGGCTGTGGTGGGCTGGGACGGGCTATGGTGGGCTGGGATTTGCTGGGATGGCTTGGACGGGCTGCGGTGGGCTGCGACGGGCTGCAGTGGGCTGGGACGGGCTGCGGTGGGCTGGGACGGGCTGCGGTGGGCTGGGAAGGGCTGTGGTGGGCTGAGACGGGCTGTGGTGGGCTGAGACGGGCTGTGGTGGGCTGGGACGAGCTGGGACGGGCTGTGGTGGGCTGGGACGAGCTGGGACGGGCTGTGGTGGGCTGGGACGGGCTGTGGTGGGCTGGGACGAGCTGGGACGGGCTGGCACGGGCTGTGGTGGGCTGGTACGGTCTGACACTGGCTGGGACGGGCTGTGGTGGGCTGGGACGGGCTGTGGTGGGCTGGGACGGGCTTGTGGTGGCCTGGGAAGAGCTGTTTTGGGTTGAGGCGGGTTCTGGTGGGCTGGGACAGGCTGTGGTGGGTTGTGGTGGCTGGGACGGGCTGTGGTGGGCTGGGACGGGCTGTGGTGGGCTGGGACGGGCTGTGGTGGGCTGGGACGGGCTGCGGTGGGCGGGGACGGGCTGTGGTAGGCTGAGACAGGCTGGTACGTGCTGTGGTGAGTGGAGACAGGCCGTGGTGGGATGGGACGGGCCGTGGTGGTCTGGGACGGGCCGTGGTGCGCTGGGACGGACTGGTACTTGATGTGGTGGGCTGGTACGGGCTGTGGTGTGCTGGGACGGGCTGTGGTGGTCTGGGACAAGCTGGGACTGGCTGTGGTGTGCTGTGACGGGCTGTGACGGGCTGTCGTGGGCTGGGATGGGCTGGGACAGGCTGTGGTGAGCTGTGGTGGGCTGGGACAAGCTGTGACTGGCTGCGGTGGGCTGGGCCGTGGTGGGGACGGGTTGTGGTGGTCTGGGACGGGCTGTGGTGGGCTGTGGTGGTCTGGGACGGGCCGTGGTGGGCTGGGACGGGCTGTGGTGGGCTTCTATGGGCTTGTACTTTATATGGTGGGCTGGGACGGGTTTTGACGGGCTCTGGTGGGCTGGGACGGGCTGTGGTGGCCTGTGGTGGGCTGGGACGGGGCTGTGGTGGTCTGGGATGGGCTGGGACGGGCTGTGGTGGGCTGGGACGGGCTGTGACGGGCTGTCGTGGGCTGGGATGGGCTGGGATGGTCTGGGACGGGCTGTAGTGGGCTGTGGTGGTTTGTGGTGAGCTGTGGTGGGCTGGGATTGGCTTTGGTGGGCGGGGAGAGATTTTGCTGGGCGGGGGACAGGCTGTGGTGGGCGAGGACAGGTTGTGGTGGGTGGAGACGGGCTGTGGTGGGCTGTGGTGGGCTGGGACGGGCTGTGGTGGGCTGTGGTGGGCTGGGACGGGCTGTGGTGGGCTGGGACGGGCTGTGGTGGGCTAGGACGGGCTGTGGTGGATAGGCACGGGCTGTGGTGGGCTGTGACGGGCTGCGGTGGGCTGGGACGGGCTGTGGTGGGCTGGGACGGGCTGCGGTGGGCTGGGACATGCTGGGACGGGCTGTGGTAGGCTGAGACAGGCTGGTACGTGCTGTGGTGAGCAGAGACGGGCCGTGGTGGGCTGGGACGGGCCGTGGTGGGCTAGGACGGACTGGTACTTGATGTGGTGTGCTGGGACGGGCTGTGGTGGGCTGGGACGGGCTGTGGTGGGCTGGGACGGGCTGGGACTGGCTGTTGTGGGCTGGGACGGGCTGCGGTGGGCTGGGACGGGCTGTGACGGGCTGTCGTGGGCTGGGATGGGCTGGGATGGTCTGGGACGGGCTGTGGTGGGCTGTGGTGGTTTGTGGTGAGCTGTGGTGGGCTGGGATGGGCTGTGGTGGGCGGGGAGAGATTTTGCTGGGCGGGGACAGGCTGTGGTGGGCGAGGACAGTTTGTGGTGGGCGGAGACGGGCTGGGACGGGCTGTGGTGGGCTGTGGTGTGCTGGGACGGGCTGTGGTGGGCTGGCACGGGCTGCGCTGGGCTGGGACGGGCTGCGCTGGGCTGGGACGGGCTGCGGTGGGCGGGGACGGGCTGTGGTAGGCTGAGACAGGCTGGTACGTGCTGTGGTGAGTGGAGACAGGCCGTGGTGGGCTGGGACGGGCCGTGGTGGTCTGGGACGGGCCGTGGTGCGCTGGGACGGACTGGTACTTGATGTGGTGGGCTGGTACGGGCTGTGGTGGGCTGGGACGGGCTCTGGTGGTCTGGGACAAGCTGGGACTGGCTGTGGTGGGCTGTGACGGGCTGTCGTGGGCTGGGATGGGCTGGGACAGGCTGTGGTGGGCTGTGGTGGGCTGGGACAAGCTGTGACTGGCTGCGGTGGGCTGGGACGGGCTGTGGTAGGCTGGGACGGGCTGGGACGGGTTGTGGTGGGCTGGGACGGGCTGTGGTGGGTTGTGGTGGTCTGGGACGGGCTGTGGTGGGCTGGGACGGGCTGTGGTGGGCTGGGACGGGTTGTGGTGGGCTGGGATGGGCTGTGATAAGCTGTAACCGGCTGTGGTTGGGTGTGGTGGTCTGGGACGGGCCGTGGTGGGCTGGGACGGGCTGTGGTGGGCTTCTATGGGCTTGTACTTTATATGGTGGGCTGTGACGGGCTGTGACGGGCTGTGGTGGGCTGGGACGGGCTGTGGTGGGCTGGGACGGGCTGTGGTGGCCTGTGGTGGGCTGGGACGGGCTGTGGTGGTCTGGGATGGGCTGGGACGGGCTGTGGTGGGCTGAGACGGGCCGTGGTGGGCTGGGATGGGCCGTGGTGAACTGTGGTGGGCTGTGGTGGGCAGTGGTGGGCTGGGACGGGCCGTGTTGGGCTGTGGTGGGGCGTGGTGTGTTCTGGTGAGCTTGAGTCGGGCTGTGGTGGGCTGCAACGGGCTGTGGTGGGCTGTGGTGGGCTGGGACGGGCTGTGGTGGGCTGGGACGGGCTGTGGTGGGTTGGGACGGGCTGTGGTGGGCTGGGACGGGCTGGGACGGGCCGTGGTGAGCTGGGACGGGCTGGGACGGGCCGTCACGGGCTGGGACGGGCCGTGGCGGGCTGTGGTGGGCCGTGGTTGGCTGGGACGGGCTGTGGTGGGCTGGGATGGGCCGTGGCAAGCCGTGGTGGGCCGTGGTAAGCTGTGACGGGCCGTGGTGGGCTGGGACGGACTCTGGTGTGGTGGGACGGGCTGTGGTGGGCTGGGATGGGCTGCGGTGGGGTGTGGTGGGCTGGGACCGGCTGCGGTGGGCTGTGGTGGGCTGGGACTGGCTGCGGTGGGCTGTGGTGAGCTGGGACGGGCTGTGGTGGGCTGGAATAGGCTGGGATGGGCTGTGGTGGGTGTGGTGGACTGGGACGCGCTGTGGTGAGCTGAGACGGGCTATGGTGGGCTGGGATTTGCTGGGACGGCTTGGACGGGCTGCGGTGGGCTGCGACGGGCTGCAGTGGGCTGGGACGGGCTGCGGTGGGCTCGGACGGGCTGTGGTGGGCTGGGACGGGCTGCGGTGGGCTGAGACGGGCTGTGGTGGGCTGGGACGGGCTGTGGTGGTCTGAGACGGGCTGTGGTGGGCTGAGACGGGCTGTGGTGGGCTGGGACGGTCTGTGGTGGGCTGGGACGGGCTGGGACCAGCTGTGGTGGGCTGGGACGAGCTGGGACGGGCTGTGGTGGGCTGGGATGAGCTGGGACGGGCTGTGGTGGGCTGGGACGAGCTGGTACGGGCTGTGGTGGGCTGGGACGGGCTGTGGTGGGCTGGGACGAGCTGGGACGGGCTGGCACGGGCTGTGGTGGGCTGGTACGGTCTGACACTGGCTGGGACGGGCTGTGGTGGGCTGGGACGGGCTGTGGTGGGCTGGGACGGGCTGTGGTGGCCTGGGAGGAGCTGTTTTGGGTTGAGGCGGGTTCTGGTAGGCTGGGACAGGCTGTGGTGGGTTGTGGTGGGCTGGGACGGGCTGTGGTGGGCTGGGACGGGCTGTGGTGGGCTGGGACGGGCTGGGACGGGCTGTGGTGGGCTGGGAAGGGCCGTGGTGGGCTGAGGTGGGCCATGGTGGGCTGCGACGGACCGTGGTTGGCCGGGACGGACCGCTGTGGGCCGTGGTGGGCCGCGACGGGGCTGTGGTGGGCCGCTACGAGCCGTGGTGGGCTTGTTCGGGCCGTGGTGGGCTTGTTCGGGCCGTGCTGGGCTTGTTCGGGCCGTGCTGGGCTTGTTCGGGCCGTGCTGGGCTTGTTCGGGCCGTGGTGGGCTGTTTGAAGCCGTGGTGGGCTGGGACGGGCTGTGGTGGGCTGGGACGGGCCGTTGTGGGCTGAGACGGGCCGTGGTGGGGCTGGGACGGGCTGTGGTCGACGGGGACTGGCTGTGGTGAGCTGGGACGGGCTGGGACGGGCTGTGGTGGGCTGGGACGAGCTGGGACGGGCTGTGGTGGGCTGGGACGAGCTGGGACGGGCTGTGGTGGGCTGGGACGGGCTGGGACGGGCTGTGGTGGGCTGGGACGAGCTGGGACGGGCTGGCACGGGCTGTGGTGGGCTGGTACGGTCTGACACTGGCTGGGACGGGCTGTGGTGGGCTGGGACGGGCTGTGGTGGGCTGGGACGGGCTGTGGTGGCCTGGGAAGAGCTGTTTTGGGTTGAGGCGGGTTCTGGTGGGCTGGGACAGGCTGTGGTGGGCTGTGGTGGGCTGGGACGGGCTGTGGTGGGCTGGACGGGCTGGGACGGGCTGTGGTGGGCTGGGAAGGGCCGTGGTGGGCTGAGGTGGGCCATGGTGGGCTGCGACGGACCGTGGTTGGCCGGGACGGACCGCTGTGGGCCGTGGTGGACCGCGACGGGCTGTGGTGGGCCGCTACGAGCCGTGTGGTGGCTTGTTCGGGCCGTGGTGGGCTTGTTCGGGCCGTGGTGGGCTTGTTCGGGCCGTGGTGGGCTGGTACGGGCCGTGGTGGGCTGTGGTGGGCCGTGGTGGTCTGGGACGGGCTGTGGTGGGCTGTGGTAGGTTCTGGTGAGCTTGAGACGGGCTGTGGTGGTCTGGGACGGGCTGGGATGGGCTGTAATGGGCGGGGACAGCCTGTGGTGGGCTGGGACGGGCTGTGGTGGGCTGGGACGGGCTGGGACGGGCTGTGGTGGGCTGGGACGGGCTAGTGGTGGGCTGTGGTGGGCCGTGGTGGGCTGAGACGGGCCGTGGTGGTCTGGGATGGGCCGTGGTGGGCTGGGACTGGCCGTGGTGGGCTGGGACGGGCTGTGGTGGGCAGGGACGGGCCGTGGTGGGCTGGGATGGGCTGTGGTGGGCTGGGACAGGCCGTGGTGGGCTGGGATGGGCTGTGGTGCTCTGGGACGGGCTGCGGTGGGCTGGGATGGGCTGTGGTGGGCTGTGGTGGGCTGGGACGAGTTGTACTGGGCTGGGACAGACTGTGGTGGGCTGTGGTGGGCTGGGAAGGGCTGTGGTGGTTTGGGACGGGCTGTGGTGGTCTGTGGTGGGATGGGACGGGCTGTGGTGGGCTGGGACGGGCCATGGTGGGCTGGGACGGCCTGTGGTCAGTTGTCGTGGGCTGGGACGGGCCGTGGTGGCTTGGGACGGACTCTGGTGGGCCGGGACAAGCTCTGGTGGCCTCTAACGGGCTGTGACGGGCTGTGGTGTGCTGTATTGGGCTGTGGTGGGCTGGGACGGCCTGTGGTGGGCTGGGACGGGCTGGATGGGCTGTGGTGGCCTGTGGTGGGCTGGGACGAGTTGTAGTGGGCCGGGACGGGCTGTGGTGGGCTGAGACGGGCTGTGGTGGGCTGTGGTAAGCTGGGACGGGCTCTGGTGGGCTGGGACGGGCTGTGGTGTGCTGTGGTGGGCTGAGACGGGCTGTGGTGGGCTGAGACGGGCTGTGGTGGGCTGAGACGGGCTGTGGTGGGCTGTGGTGGGCTGGGACGGGCTGTGGTGGGCTGGGATGGGCCGTGGTGGGCTGGGACGGGCTGTGGTGCTCAGGGACAGGCTGTGGTGGGCTGGGACAGGCTGTGGTGGGCTGTGGTGGGCTGGGACGAGTTGTAGTGGGCCGGGACGGACTGTGGTGGGCTGTGGTGGGCTGGGACGGGCTGTGGTGGTCTGTGGTGGGCTGTGGTGGTCTGTGGTGGATTGGGCCGGGTTGTGGTGGGCTGGGACGGGCTGTGGTGAGTTGGGACGGGCTGTGGTTGGCCGGGACGGGCTGTGGTGGGCTGTGGTGGGCTGGGACGAGTTGTAGTGGGCCAGGACGGGCTGTGGTGGGCTGTGGTAAGCTGGGACGGGCTGTGGTGTGCTGGGACTCGGTGTGGTGGAATGGGACGGGCTGGGACAGGCTGTGGTGGGCTGGGACAGGCTGTGGTGGGCTGGGACGGGCTTGGACGGGCTGTGACGGGCTGTGGTAGAGCTGGGACGGGTTTTGGTGGGCTGTGGTGAGCTGGGACCGGCTGTGGTGGGCTGGGACCGGCTGTGGTGGGCGGGGACGGGCTTGGACGGGCTGTGACGGGCTGTGGTGAGCTGGGACGGGTTTTGGTGGGCTTTGGTGAGCTGGGACCGGCTGTGGTGGGCTGGGACCGGCTGTGGTGGGCGGGGACGGGCTGTGGTGGGCGGGGGACGGGCTGTGGTTGGCGGGGACGGGCTGTGGTGGGCTAGGCCGGGCTGGGACAGGCTGGGACGGGCTATGGTGGGTTGTGGTGAGCTGGGACGGGCTATGGTGGGCTGGGACAAGCTGTGGTGGGCTGGGACGATCTGGGACGTGCTGTGATGGGCTGTGGTGGGCTGGGACAGGCTGGGATGCACTGTGTTGGGCTGTGTTGGGCTGTGGTGGGCTGTGGTCGGCGGGGACGTGCTGTGGTGGGCAGGGACGTGCTGTGGTGGGCTTGGACGGGCTGTGGTGGGCTGGGACGGGCTGTGGTGGGCCGTGGTGGGCTGGGACGGGCCGTTGTGGCTCCGGACGGGCTCTGGTGGGTTGGGACGGGCTGTGGTTGGCTGTGGCGGTCTTTGTTGGGCTAGGACGGGCTGGGAAGGATTGGGACGGTCTGGGACGTGCTGTGGTGGGCTGTGGTGGGCTGTGGCTGGCTGGGGTGGGCTGGGATGGGCTGCGGTGGGCTGTGGCTGGCTGGGACGGGCTGTGCTGTGCTGGGACAAGCTGTGGTGGGCTCGGACGGTCTGTGGTGGTCTGGGATGGGCTGTGGTGGGCTGGGACAGGCCGTGGTGAACTGGGACGGGCCGTGGTGGGCTGCGGTGGTCCGTGGTGGGCTGGGAAGGGCCGTGGTGAACTGTGATGGGCTGTGGTGGGCCGTGGTGGCCTGGCACGGGCTGTGGTCAGCCGTGGTGGGCTGGCACGGGCTGTGGTGGGCTGGGACGAGCTGTGGTGGGCTGGGACAGGCTGTGATGTGCTGGGACGGGCTGTGGTGGGCCGTGGTGGGCCGGGACCGGCTGTGGTGGGCTGGGATGGGCTCTGGTGGGCTGTGGTGGGCTGGCAGCGGCTGTAGTGGGCTGGGACAGGCTGTGGTCAGCCGTGGTGGGCTGGGACTGGCCGTGATGGCTCGGGGCGGGCTCTGGTGGGCCGGGACGGGCTCTGGTGGGCTGTGGTGGGCTGTGGTGGGCTGTGCCGGGCTGTGGTGGGCTAGGACGGGCTGGGAAGGGCTGGGACAGGCTGGGACGGTCTGTGGTGGGCCTTGCCGGGCTGTGGTGGGCTGTGCCGAGCTGGGACGGGCTATGCCGGGCTAGGACGGGCTGGGACGGGCTGTGCCAGGCTGTGGTGGGCTGTGACGGGCTGTTGTGGGCCGGGACGGGCTGTGGTGGGCTGTGGTGGGTTATGGTGAGCTTAGACGGGCTCTGGTGGGTTGGGACGGTCTGTGGTGGGTTGGGACGGGCTGGGACGTGCTGTTGTGGGCCGGGACGGGCTGTGGTGGGTTATGGTGAGCTTAGACGGGCTGTGGTGGGTTGGGACGGTCTGTGGTGGGTTGGGACGGTCTGTGGTGGGTTGTGGTGGGCTGGGACGGGCTGTTGTGGTCAGGGACGGGCTGTGGTGGACCGGGACGGGCTGTGGTGGGCTGTGACAGGCTGTGGTGGGCTGGGTCGGGCTGTGGCAGGCTGGGATGGGCTTTGGCGGGCCGGGACAGTTTGTGGCGGGCTGTGGCGGGCCGTCGTTGGCCGTGGTGGGCCGTAGTGGGCCGTGGTGAGCCGTGGTGGGCTGTGGTAGGCTGGGACGGGCTGTGGTGACCTGGGACGGGCTGTGGTGGGCTGTGGAGGGCTCGGACGGGCTGTGGAGGGCCGGGACGGGCTGTGGTGAGCAGAGACGGGCCGTGGTGGGCTGGGACGGGCCGTGGTGGGCTAGGACGGACTGGTACTTGATGTGGTGTGCTGGGACGGGCTGTGGTGGGCTGGGACGGGCTGTGGTGGGCTGGGACGGGCTGGGACTGGCTGTTGTGGGCTGGGACGGGCTGCGGTGGGCTGGGACGGGCTGTGACGGGCTGTCGTGGGCTGGGATGGGCTGGGATGGTCTGGGACGGGCTGTGGTGGGCTGTGGTGGTTTGTGGTGAGCTGTGGTGGGCTGGGATGGGCTGTGGTGGGCGGGGAGAGATTTTGCTGGGCGGGGACAGGCTGTGGTGGGCGAGGACAGTTTGTGGTGGGCGGAGACGGGCTGGGACGGGCTGTGGTGGGCTGGGACGGGTTGTGGTGGGCTGGGATGGGCTGTGATAAGCTGTAACCGGCTGTGGTGGGCTGTGGTGGTCTGGGACGGGCCGTGGTGGGCTGGGACGGGCTGTGGTGGGCTTCTATGGGCTTGTACTTTATATGGTGGGCTGGGACGGGCTGTGACGGGCTCTGGTGGGCTGGGACGGGCTCTGGTGGGCTGGGACGGGCTGTGGTGGCCTGTGGTGGGCTGGGACGGGCTGTGGTGGTCTGGGATGGGCTGGGACGGGCTGTGGTGGGCTGAGACGGGCCGTGGTGGGCTGGGATGGGCCGTGGTGAACTGTGGTGGGCTGTGGTGGGCAGTGGTGGGCTGGGACGGGCCGTGTTGGGCTGTGGTGGGATGTGGTGGGTTCTGGTGAGCTTGAGTCGGGCTGTGGTGGGCTGGGACGGGCTGTGGTGGGCTGGGACCAGCTGTGGTGGGCTGCGACGGGCTGTGGTGGGCTGTGGTGGGCTGGGACGGGCTGTGGTGGGCTGGGACGGGCTGTGGTGGGTTGGGACGGGCTGTGGTGGGCTGGGACGGGCTGGGACGGGCCGTGGTGAGCTGGGACGGGCTGGGACGGGCCGTCGCGGGCTGGGACGGGCCGTGGCGGGCTGTGGTGGGCCGTGGTTGGCTGGGACGGGCTGTGGTGGGCTGGGATGGGCCGTGGCAAGCCGTGGTGGGCCGTGGTAAGCTGTGACGGGCCGTGGTGGGCTGGGACGGACTCTGGTGTGGTGGGACGGGCTGTGGTGGGCTGGGATGGGCTGCGGTGGGGTGTGGTGGGCTGGGACCGGCTGCGGTGGGCTGTGGTGGGCTGGGACTGGCTGCGGTGGGCTGTGGTGAGCTGGGACGGGCTGTGGTGAGCTGGAATGGGCTGGGATGGGCTGTGGTGGGTGTGGTGGACTGGGACGCGCTGTGGTGAGCTGAGACGGGCTATGGTGGGCTGGGATTTGCTGGGACGGCTTGGACGGGCTGCGGTGGGCTGGGACGGGCTGCGGTGGGCTGGGACGGGCTGCGGTGGGCTGGGACGGGCTGTGGTGGGCTGAGACGGGCTGTGGTGGGCTGGGACGGGCTGTGGTGGGCTGGGACAGGCTGGGACGGGCTGTGGTGGGCTGGGACCAGCTGGGACGGGCTGTGGTGGGCTGGGACGAGCTGGGACGGGCTGTGGTGGGCTGGGACGAGCTGGGACGGGCTGTGGTGGGCTGGGACGGGCTGTGGTGGGCTGGGACGAGCTGGGACGGGCTGGCACGGGCTGTGGTGGGCTGGTATGGTCTGACACTGGCTGGGAAGGGCTGTGGTGGGCTGGGACGGGCTGTGGTGGGCTGGGACGGGCTGTGGTGGCCTGGGAGGAGCTGTTTTGGGTTGAGGCGGGTTCTGGTGGGCTGGGACAGGCTGTGGTGGGTTGTGGTGGGCTGGGACGGGCTGTGGTGGGCTGGGACGGGCTGTGGTGGGCTGGGACGGGCTGTGGTGGGCTGGGACGGGCTGGGACGGGCTGTGGTGTGCTGGGAAGGGCCGTGGTGGGCTGAGGTGGGCCATGGTGGGCTGCGACGGACCGTGGTTGGCCGGGACGGACCGCTGTGGGCCGTGGTGGGCCGCGACGGGCTGTGGTGGGCCGCTACGAGCCGTGGTGGGCTTGTTCGGGCCGTGCTGGGCTTGTTCGGGCCGTGCTGGGCTTGTTCGGGCCGTGGTGGGCTGTTTCGGGCCGTGGTGGGCTGGGACGGGCCGTGGTGGGCTGGGACGGGCCGTTGTGGGCTGAGACGGGCTGTGGTGGGCTGGGACGGGCTGTGGTGGGCTGGGACGGGCTGTGGTGGGCTGGGACGGGATGCGGTGGGCTGAGGTGGGCTGTGGAGGGCTGGGACGGGCTGTGGTGGGCTGGGACGGGATGTGGTGGTCTGCGGTAGGCTGTGGTGGGCTGTGGTAAGCCGTGGTGGGTTGTGGTGGGCCGTGGTGGGCTGGGACAAGCTGTGGTGGGCTGGGAGGGGCCGTGGTGGGCCAGGACCGGCCTTTGTTGGCCGTGACAGGCTGTGGTGGGCCGGGCCGGGCTGTAGTGGGCGGGGACAAGTTGTGGTGGGCGGGGACAGGCTGTGGTGAGCAGGGAAGGGCTGTGGTGGCCTGGGACGGGCTGTGGTGAGCGGGGATGGGCTGTGTTGGGCGGGGACGGGCTTTGGTGGGCTCTGGTGGGCTGGAACGGGCTCTGCTGGGCTGGAACGGGCTGGAACGAGCTGTAATGAACTGTGGTGGGCTTGGAAGGGTTGTGGTGGGTTGTGGTGAGCTGAGATGGGCTGGGATGGGCTGGGACGGGCTGTGGTGGGCTGTATTGGGCTATGGTGGACTGTGGTGGGCTGGGACGGGCTGTGGCGGGCTGGGACGGGCTGTGGTGGGCTGTGGTGGGACGGGACAGGCTGTGGTGGGCTGGGACGGGCTGTGGTGGTCTACGGTAGCCTGTGGTGTGCTGTAGTGGCCTGTGGTGGGCTGGGACGGGCTGTGGTGGGCTGGGACGGGCTGTGGTGAGCTGTGGTGGGCTGGGACGGGCTGTGGTGGTCTGGGACAAGCTGTGGTGGGCTGGGACGGGTTGTGGTGGGCTGTGGTGGGCTGGGACGGGCTGTGGTGGGCTGGGAAGGGCTGTGGTGGGCTGGGAAAGGCTGGCACGGGCTGTGGTGGACTGGTATTGGCTGGCACGGGCTGGGACGGGCCGTGGTGGGCTGGGACGGGCCGTGGTGGGCTGGGACGGGCCGTGGTGGGCTGGGACGGGCTGCGGTGGGCCGTGGTGGGCTGGGACAGGCTGTGGTGAGCTGAGACGGGCTATGGTGGGCTGGGACGTGCCGTGGTGGGCCGTGGTGAACTGTGGTGTTCTGTGGTGGGTTGTGGTGGGACTTAGTGTGCTGGGAGAAGCTGTGGTGGGCTGGGAGAAGCTGTGGTGGGCTGGGACGGGCTGTGGTGGGCTGGGCCGGGCTGTGGTGGGCCGGGGCGGGCTGTGGTGGGCCAGGCCGGGCTGTGTAGGGCCGGGGCGGGCTGTGGTGGGCTGGGACGAGCTTTGGTCGGTGGGGACGGGCTCTGGTGGTCTGGAATGGGCTGTGGTGGGCTGGGACGGGCTGGGAAGTGCTGGGACGGTCTGTAGTGGGCTGTGGTGGGCTGGCACGGGCTGAGACGGGCTGTGGTTGAGCTGGGACGGGCCGTGGTGGGCGGGGACGTGCCGTGGTGGGCGGGGACGGGCCATGGTGGGCAGGGACGGGCCGTGGTGGGCGGGGACGGGCCGTGGTGGGCGGGAAAGGGCTGTGGTGGGCGGGGACAGTCTCTGGTGGGCAGGGACAGGCTCTGCTGGTCTGGAATGGTCTGTCCTTGGCTGGGACGGGCTGTGGTGGGCGGGGACGGGCTGTGGTGGGCTGAGACGGGCTGTGACGGGCTGTGATGGTTTGGGACGAGCTGTGACGGGCTGTGGTGGGCTGCGGTAGGCTGTGGTGTTCTGTAGTGGCCTGTGGTGGGCTGGGACGGGCTTTGGTGGGCTGGGACAGGCTGGGACGGGCTGTGGTGGGCTGGGACGAGTTGTGGTGGGCTGGGACGGGCTGACATGGGCTGGGACGGGCTGGGACGCCTTGGACGGGTTGTGGTGGGCGGTGACGGGTTGTGGTGGGCGGGGACGGGCTTTGGTGGGCGGGGACGGGCTTTGGTGGGCTGTGGTGGGCTGGAACGGGCTGTGGTGGGCTGGGACGGGCTGTGGTGGGCTGGGACGAGCTGTGGTGGGCTGGGACGAGTTCTGGTGGGCTGGGACTGGCTGAGATGGGCTGGGACGGGCTGGGACGCCTTGGACGGGCTGTGGTGGGTGGTGACGGGTTGTGGTGGGCGGGTGACGGGTTGTGGTGGGCTGGGACGGGCTTGGATGTGCTGTGGTGGGCGGGCACGGTCTGTGGTGGGCTGGAACAGGCTGTGGTGGGTTGGGACGGGCTGTGGTAAGCTGTAATGGGCTGTGGTGAGTTGTGGTGGGCTGGGCTGGGCCGTACCGTAGTGGGCCGGGACCGGTCTTGGTTGGCTGGGACGGGCCGTGGTGGGCCGGGAAGGGCCGTAGTGGGTGGGGACAAGTTGTGGTGGGCGGGGACAAGTTGTAGTGGGCAGGGACGGGCTGTGGTGGGCGGGGACGGGCTGTGGTGGGAGGGGACGGGGTGTGGTGAGCGGGGACGGGCTTTGGTGGGCTGTGGTGGGCTGGGACGGGCTGTGGTGGGCTGGGACGGGCTGTGGTGTCCTGGGACGGACTGTGGTGTCCTGGGACGGGCTGCGGTGGGCTGGGACGGACTGTGGTGGGCTGGGACAAGCTGTGGTGGGCTGTGGTGGGCTGGGACGGGCTGTGGTGGGCTGGGACGGGCTCTGGTGGGCTGGGACAAGCTGTGGTGGGCTGTGGTGGGCTGAAACGGGCTGTGGTGGGCTGGGATGCGCTGTGGTGGGCTGGGATGCGCTGTGGTGGGCTGAGACGTGCTGTGGTGGGCTGGGAAGGGCTGGGACGGGCTGTGGTGGGCTGGGACGGGCTGTGGTGGGCTGTGGTGGGCTGGGACGGGCTGTGGTGGGCTGGGACGGACTGTGGTGTCCTGGGACGGGCTGCGGTGGGCTGGGACGGACTGTGGTGGGCTGGGACAAGCTGTGGTGGGCTCTGGTGGGCTGGGACGAGCTGTGGTGGGCTGGGACGGGCTCTGGTGGGCTGGGACAAGCTGTGGTGGGCTGTGGTGGGCTGAAACGGGCTGTGGTGGGCTGGGATGCGCTGTGGTGGGCTGGGATGCGCTGTGGTGGGCTGGGACGTGCTGTGGTGGGCTGTGGTGGGCTGGGACGGGCTGTGGTGGGCTGGGACGGGCTGTGGTTGGCTGGGATGGGCTGTGGTGGGCTGGGACTGGCTCTGGTGGGCCGGGACGTGCTGTGGTAGGCTGTGGTGTGCTGGGATGGGCTGTCGTGGGCTGGGACGGGCTTTGGTGGGCTGGGACGGGCTGTGGTGGGCTGGGACGGGCTGTGGTGGGCTGGGACGGGCTGGGACGGGCTGGGACGGGCTGGGAAGGGCTGGGACGGGCTGTGGTGGGCTGAAAAGGGCTGTGGAGGGCTGGGACGGGCTGTGGTGGTCTGGGACGGGCTGTGGTGGGCTGGGACGGGATGCGGTGGGCCGTGGTGGGCCGTGATGGGCTGGGACAGGCTGTGGTGGGCTATGACGTGCCGTGGTGTGCCGTGGTGAACTGTGGTGGGCTGTGGTAAGCCGTGGTGGGTTGTGGTGGGCCGTGGTGGGCTGGGACAAGCTGTGGTGGGCTGGGACGGGCCGTGGTGGGCCAGGACCGGCCTTGGTTGGCCGTGACGGGCTGTGGTGGGCCGGGCCGGGCTGTAGTGGGCGGGGACAAGTTGTGGTGGGCGGGGACAGGCTGTGGTGAGCAGGGAAGGGCTGTGGTGGCCTGGGACGGGCTGTGGTGAGCGGGGACGGGCTTTGGTGGGCTGTGGTGGGCTGGAACGGGCTCTGGTAGGCTGGGACGGGCTGTGGTAAGCTGTAATGGGCTGTGGTGGGCTTGGACGGGCTGTGGTGGGTTGTGGTGAGCTGAGATGGGCTGGGACGGGCTGGGACGGGCTGTGGTCGGCTGTGGTGGGACGGGACAGGCTGTGGTGGGCTGGGACGGGCTGTGGTGGTCTACAGTAGCCTGTGGTGTGCTGTAGTGGCCTGTGGTGGGCTGGAACGGGCTGTGGTGGGCTGGGACGGGCTGTGGTGGGCTGTGGTGGGACGGGACGGGCTGCGGTGAGCCAGGACAGGCTGTGGTGTGCTGAGACGGGCTCTGGTGGGCCGGGACGGGCTGTGGTGGGCCGGGATGGGCTATGGTGGGCCGGGACAAGCTGTGGTAGGTTGGGACGGGCTCTGGTGGACTGGGACGGGCTCTGGTGGGCTGGAACAGGCCGTGGTGGGCTGGGATGGGCTGTGGTGGGGTGTGGTGAGCTGAGACGGTCTGGGAGGGGCTGAAACGGGCTGGGCCGGCTCTGGAGGTCTGGGAGGGGCTGGGAAGGCCTGTGGTGGGCTGGGACGAGCTGGGACGGGCTGGGACGGGCAGTGGTGGTCTGGGACGGGCAGTGGTGGGCTGGGACGGGCTGTGGTGGGCTGGGACGGGCTGTGGTGGGCTGAGATGGGCCGCGGTGGGCCGGGACGGACCATGGTGGGCCGGGACGGGAGGTGATGGGCCTGGACGGGCCGTGGTGGACCGTAGTGGGCTGGGACGGGCTGTGGTGGGCTGGGACGCGCTGTGGTGGGCTGTGGTGGTCTGGGACAAGCTGTGGTGGGCTGGGACGGGCCGTGGTGGGCCAGGACCAGCCTTGGTTGGCCGTGACGGGCTGTGGTGGGCCGGGCCGGGCTGTAGTGGGCGGGGACAAGTTGTGGTGGGCGGGGACAGGCTGTGGTGTGCTGGGACGGGCTGTGGTGGGCTGGGACAGGCTCTGGTGGGCCGGTACGTGCTGTGGTAGGCTGTGGTGTGCTGGGATGGGCTGTCGTGGGCTGGGAAGGGCTGTGGTGGGCTGGGACGGGCTGTGGTGCGCTGGGACAGGCTGTGGTGGGCTGTTACGGGCTGGGACGGCCTGTGGTGGTCTGGGACAAGCTGTGGTGGGCTCTGGTGGGATGGGACGGGCTGTGGTGGGCTGTGGTGGGCTGGGACTGGCTGTGGTGGGCTGGGAAGGGCTGTGGTGGGCTGGGACAGGCTGGCACGGGCTGTGGTGGGCTGGTATTGGCTGGCACGAACTGGGACGGGCCGTGGTGGGCTGGGACGGGCCGTGGTGGGCTGGGACGGGCTGTGGTGGGCCGCGGTGGGCCGTTGTGGGCTGGGACGGGCCGTGGTGAACTGTGGTGAGCTGTGGGGGGCTATGACGGGATGTGGTGAGCTGGGACAGGCTGTGGTGAGCTGGATCGGGCTGAGACGGGCTGTGGTGGGCCGGGACGGGCTGGGACGGGCTGTGGTGGGCTGTGGTGGGCTGGGACGAGCTGTGGTGGTCTATGGTAGGATGGGACGGGCTGGGACGGGATGTGGTGGGCAGCAATGGACTGGGACAGGCTGGGACGAGTTGTGGTGGGCTGGGATGCGCTGACATGGGCTGGGACGGGTTGGGACGCCTTGGACGGGTTTTGGTGGGCGGTGACGGGTTGTGGTGGGCGGGGACGGGCTTTGGTTGGCGGGGACGGGCTTTGGTGGGCTGGGACGGGCTGGAACGGGCTTTGGTGGGCTGGGACGGGCTGTGGTGGGCTGGGACGAGCTGTGGTGGGCTGGGACGAGTTCTGGTGGGCTGGGACGGGCTGAGATGGGCTGGGACGGGCTGGGACGCCTTGGACGGGCTGTGGTGGGTGGTGACGGGTTGTGGTGGGCTGGGACGGGTTGTGGTGGGCTGGGACGGGCTTGGGTGTGCTGTGGTGGGTGGGCACGGTCTGTGGTGGGCTGGAACAGGCTGTGGTGGGTTGGGACGGGCTGTGGTAAGCTGTAATGGGCTGTGGTGGGTTGTGGTGGGCTGGGCTGGGCCGTGGTGTTTTGGGACGTGCCATGGTGGGCCGGGACCGGTCTTGGTTGGCTGGGACGGGCCGGGAAGGGCCGTAGTGGGTGGGGACAAGTTGTTGTGGGCGGAGACAAGTTGTGGTGGGCAGGGACGGGCTGTGGTGGGCGGGGACGGGGTGTTGTGAGCGGGGACGGGCTTTGGTGGGCTGTGGTGGGCTGGGACGGGCTGTGGTGGGCTGGGACGGACTGTGGTGTCCTGGGACGGGCTGTGGTGGGCTGGGACGGACTGTGGTGGGCTGGGACAAGCTGTGGTGGGCTGTGGTGGTCTGGGACGGGCTGTGGTGGGCTGGGACGGGCTCTGGTGGGCTGGGACAAGCTGTGGTGGGCTGTGGTGGGCTGGGATGCGCTGTGGTGGGCTGGGAAGGGCTGTGGTGGGCTGGGATGCGCTGTGGTGGGCTGGGACGTGCTGTGGTGGGCTGGGAAGGGCTGGGACGGGCTGTGGTGGGCTGGGACGGGCTGTGGTTGGCTGGGATGGGCTGTGGTGGGCTGGGACTGGCTCTGGTGGGCCGGGACGTGCTGTGGTAGGCTGTGGTGTGCTGGGATGGGCTGTGGTGGGCTGGGACGGGCTGTGGTGGGCTGGGACGGGCTGTGGTGGGCTGGGACGGGCTGGGACGGGCTGGGAAGGGCTGGGACGGGCTGTGGTGTGCTGGGGTAGGCTGTGGTGGGCTGGGACGGACTGTGGTGGGCTGGGACAAGCTGTGGTAGGCTGTGGTGGGCTGAGACGGGCTGTGGAGGGCTGGGACGGGCTGTGGTGGGCTGGGACGGGCTGTGGTGGGCTGTGGTCGGATGCGGTGGGCCGTGGTGGGCTGGGACAGGCTGTGGTGGGCTATGACGTGCCGTGGTGTGCCGTGGTGAACTGTGGTGGGCTGTGGTAAGCCGTGGTGGGTTGTGGTGGGCCGTGGTGGGCCGGGCCGGGCTGTAGTGGGCGGGGACAAGTTGTGGTGGGCGGGGACAGGCTGTGGTGAGCAGGGAAGGGCTGTGGTGGCCTGCGACGGGCTGGGACGGGCTGTGGTGAGCGGGGACGGGCTTTGGTGGGCTCTGGTGGGCTGGAACGGGCTCTGGTAGGCTGGGACGGGCTGTGGTAAGCTGTAATGGGCTGTGGTGGGCTTGGACGGGCTGTGGTGGGTTGTGGTGAGCTGGGACGGGCTGGGACGGGCTGTGGTGGGCTGTGGTGGGACGGGACAGGCTGTGGTGGGCTTGGACGGGCTGTGGTGGGCTGGGACGGGCTGTGGTGGGCTGTGGTTGGACGGGACGGGCTGCGGTGAGCCAGGACAGGCTGTGGTGTGCTGAGACGGGCTCTGGTGGGCCGGGACGGGCTGTGGTGGGCCGGGATGGGCTATGGTGGGCCGGGACAAGCTGTGGTAGGTTGGGACGGGCTCTGGTGGACTGGGACGGGCTCTGGTGGGCTGGAACAGGCCGTGGTGGGCTGGGATGGGCTGTGGTGGGGTGTGGTGAGCTGAGACGGTCTGGGAGGGGCTGAAACGGGATGGGCTGGCTCTGGGGGTCTGGGAGGGGCTGGGAAGGCCTGTGGTGGGCTGGGACGAGCTGGGACGGGCTGGGACGGGCTGTGGTGGGCTGGGACGGGCAGTGGTGGGCTGGGACGGGCTGTGGTGGGCTGGGACGGGCTGTGGTGGGCTGGGACGCGCTGTGGTGTGCTGGGACGCGCTGTGGTGGGCTGGGACGCGCTGCGGTGGGCTGGGAAGGGCTGGGACGGGCTGTGGTGGGCCAGGACCAGCCTTGGTTGGCCATGCCGGGCCGGGCTGTAGTGGGCAGGGACAAGTTGTGGTGGGCGGGGACAGGCTGTGGTGAGCAGGGAAGGGCTGTGGTGGCCTGGGACGGGCCGTGGTGGGCCGGGACGGGCTGTAGTGGGCGGGGACAAGTTGTGGTGGGCGGGGACAGGCTGTGGTGAGCAGGGAAGGGCTGTGGTCGCCTGGGACGGGCTGGGACGGGCTGTGGTGAGCGGGGACGGGCTGTGGTGGGCGGGGACGGGCTTTGGTGGGCTCTGGTGGGCTGGAACGGGGTCTGGTGGGCTGGGATGGGCTGTGGTAAGCTGAGACGGGCTGTGGCGGGCTGTTTTGGGCTGTGGTGGGCTGTATTGGGCTGTGGCGGGCTGGGACGGGCTGTGGCAGGCTGGGACGGGCTGTGGTGGGCTGTGGAGGGACGAGACGGGCTGTGGTGGGCTGGGACGGGCTGTGGTGGTCTACGGTAGCCTGTGGTGTGCTGTAGTGGCCTGTGGTGGGCTGGGACGGGCTGTGGTGGGACGGGACGGGCTGTGGTGTGCTGAGACGAGCTGTGGTGTGCTGAGACGGGCTGTGGTGGGCTGGGACGGGCTGTGGTGGGACGGGACGGGCTGTGGTGGGACGGGACGGGCTGTGTTGGGACGGGACGGGCTGTGGTGGGACGGGATGGGCTGTGGTGTGCCGGGACGGGCTGTGGTGGGCTAGGACGCGCTGTGGTGCACTGGGACGAATTGTGGTGGGCTGGGACGGGCTGTGGTGAGCCGTGGTGGGCCGTTGTGGGCTGGGACGGGCCGTGGTGAACTGTGGTGGGTTGGGACGGGCTGTGGGGGGCTGGGTCTGGCTAAGACGGGCTGTGGTGGGCTGGGACGGGTCGCAGTGGGCTGGGACGGGCTGTGGTGGGCTGGGACGGGCTATGGTGGGCCGGACAAGCTGTGGTAGGTTGGGACGGGCTCTGGTGGACTGGAACGGCCTCTGCTGGGCTGGAACAGGCCGTGGTGGGCTGGGATGGGCTGTGGTGGGGTGTGGTGAGCTGAGACGGTCTGGGAGGGGCTGAAACGGGCTGGGCCGGCTCTGGGGGTCTGGGAGGGGCTGGGAAGGCCTGTGGTGGGCTGGGACGAGCTGGGACGGGCTGGGACGGGCTGTGGTGGGCTGGGACGGGCTTTGGTGGGCTCTGGTGGGCTGGAACGGGCTCTGGTAGGCTGGGACGGGCTGTGGTAAGCTGTAATGGGCTGTGGTGGGCTTGGACGGGCTGTGGTGGGTTGTGGTGAGCTGGGACGGGCTGGGACGGGCTGTGGTGGGCTGTGGTGGGACGGGACAGGCTGTGGTGGGCTGGGACGGGCTGTGGTGGTCTACGGTAGCCTGTGGTGTGCTGTAGTGGCCTGTGGTGGGCTGGGACGGGCTGTGGTGGGCTGGGACGGGCTGTGGTGGGCTGTGGTTGGACGGGACGGGCTGCGGTGAGCCAGGACAGGCTGTGGTGTGCTGAGACGGGCTCTGGTGGGCCGGGACGGGCTGTGGTGGGCCGGGATGGGCTATGGTGGGCCGGGACAAGCTGTGGTAGGTTGGGACGGGCTCTGGTGGACTGGGACGGGCTCTGGTGGGCTGGAACAGGCCGTGGTGGGCTGGGATGGGCTGTGGTGGGGTGTGGTGAGCTGAGACGGTCTGGGAGGGGCTGAAACGGGCTGGGCCGGCTCTGGGGGTCTGGGAGGGGCTGGGAAGGCCTGTGGTGGGCTGGGACGAGCTGGGACGGGCTGGGACGGGCTGTGGTGGGCTGGGACGGGCAGTGGTGGGCTGGGACGGGCTGTGGTGGGCTGGGACGGGCTGTGGTGGGCTGGGACGCGCTGTGGTGAGTTGAGACGGGCTGTGGTGGGCTGGGCCGGGCTGTGGTGGGTTGGGACGGGCTCTGGTGCGCTGTGTTGGGTTGTGATGAGTTGAGACAGTCTGTGGTGGGTTGGGACGGGCTGTGGAGAGCTGTGGAGGGCTGTGGCGGGCTTGGACAGGCTGTGGTGGGTTGAGATCTGTCGTGGTGGGCCGTGGTGGGCTGGGACGGGCCATGGTGTGCTGGGATGGGCCGTGGTGGGCTGGGATGGGCCTTGGTGGGCCGGGACGGGCCGTGGTGGGCCGGGACGGGCCGTGGTGGGCCGGGACGGGCCGTGGTGGGCTGGGACGGGCTGTGGTAATCAGGGACGGGCCGTGGGGGGCTGTGACGGGCTGTGATGGGCTGGGACGAGCTGTGACGGGCTGGGACGGGCTGTGGTGGGCTGGAACGGGCTGTGGTGGGCTGGGACGGGCTGTGGAGGGCTGGGACGGGATGCGGTGGGCCGTGGTGGGCTGTGGTGGGCCGTGGTGGGCTGGGACAGGCTGTGGTGGGCTATGACGTGCCGTGGTGTGCCGTGGTGAACTGTGGTGGGCTGTGGTAAGCTGTGGTGGGTTGTGGTGGGCCGTGGTGGGCTGTGGTCGGACGTGGTGGGCTGGGACAAGCTGTGGTGGGCTGGGACGGGCCGTGGTGGGCCAGGACTGGCCTTGGTTGGCCGTGACGGGCCGTGGTGGGCCGGGCCGGGCTGTAGTGGGCCGGGTCAAGTTGTGGTGGGCGGGGACAGGCTGTGGTGAGCAGGGAAGGGCTGTGGTGGCCTGGGACGGGCTGTGGTGAGCGGGGACGGGCTGTGTTGGGCGGGGACGGGCTTTGGTGGGCTCTGGTGGGCTGGAACGGGCTCTGCTGGGCTGGAACGGGCTGGAACGAGCTGTAATGGGCTGTGGTGGGCTTGGACGGGTTGTGGTGAATTGTGGTGAGCTGAGATGGGCTGGGACGGGCTGTGGTGGGCTGTATTGGGCTATGGTGGGCTGTGGTGGGCTGGGACGGGCTGTGGCGGGCTGGGACGGGCTGTGGTGGGCTGTGGTGGGACGGGACAGGCTGTGGTGGGCTGGGACGGGCTGTGGTGGTCTACGGTAGCCTGTGGTGTGCTGTAGTGGCCTGTGGTGGGCTGGGACGGGCTGTGGCGGGCTGGGATGGGCTGTGGTGGGCTGTGGTGGGACGGGACAGGCTGTGGTGGGCTGCGACGGGCTGTGGTGGTCTACGGTAGCCTGTGGTGTGCTGTAGTGGCCTGTGGTGGGCTGGGACGGGCTGTGGTGGGCTGGGACGAGCTGTGGTAGGCTGTGGTGTGCCGGGACGGGCTGTGGTGGGACGGGACGGGCTGTGGTGTGCCGGGACGGGCTGTGGTGTGCCGGGACGGGCTGTGGTAGGCTGGGACGGGCTGTGGTGGTCTGGGACGCGCTGTGGTGCACTGGGACGAATTGTGGTGGGCTGGGACGGGCTGTGGTGGGCCGTGGTGGGCCGTTGTGGGCTGGGACGGGTTGTGGTGGGCTGGGACGGGCCGCAGTGGGCTGGGACGGGTTGTGGTGGGCTGGGACGGGCTATGGTGAGCCGGGACAAGCTGTGGTAGGTTGGGACGGGCTCTGGTGGGCTGGAACAGGCCGTGGTGGGCTGGGATGGGCTGTGGTGGGGTGTGGTGAGCTGAGACGGTCTGGGACGGGCTGAAACGGGCTGGGCCGGCTCTGGGGGTCTGGGAGGGGCTGGGAAGGCCTGTGGTGGGCTGGGACGAGCTGGGACGGGCTGGGACGGGCTGTGGTGGGCTGGGACGGGCTGTGGTGGGCTGGGACGGACTGTGGTGGGCTGAGGTGGGCCACGGTGGGCCGGGACGGACCATGGTGGGCCTGGACGGGCTGTGGTGGACCGTAGTGGGCTGGGACAGGCTGCGGTGGGCCGGGACGTGCTGTTGTAGGCTGTGGTGTGATGGGACGGGCTGTGGTGGTCTGGGACGTGCTGTGGTGGGCTGGGACGCGCTGTGGTGGGCTGGGACGCGCTGTGGTGGGCTGGGACGGGCTGTGGTGGGCTGGGACAGGCTGTGGTGGTCTGGGACGCTCTGTGGTGGGCTGGGACGCGCTGTGGTGGGCATGGACGCGCTGTGGTGGGCTGGGACGGGCTGTGGTGTGCTGGGATGGGCTGTGGTGGGCTGGGACGGGCTGTGGTGGGCCGGTACGTGCTATGGTAGGCTGTGGTGTGCTGGGATGGGCTGTGGTGGGCTGGGAAGGGCTGTTGTGGGCTGGGACGGGCTGTGGTGGGCTGGGATGGGCCGTGGTGGGCTGGGTCGGGCTGTGGTGGGCTGGGACGGGCTGTGGTGGGCTGGGACGGGCTGTGGTGGGCTGTGGTGGGACGGGACAGGCTGTGGTGGGCTGCGACGGGCTGTGGTGGTCTACGGTAGCCTGTGGTGTGCTGTAGTGGCCTGTGGTGGGCTGGGACGGGCTGTGGTGGGCTGGGACGAGCTGTGGTAGGCTGTGGTGTGCCGGGACGGGCTGTGGTGGGACGGGACGGGCTGTGGTGTGCCGGGACGGGCTGTGGTGTGCCGGGACGGGCTGTGGTAGGCTGGGACGGGCTGTGGTGGTCTGGGACGCGCTGTGGTGCACTGGGACGAATTGTGGTGGGCTGGGACGGGCTGTGGTGGGCCGTGGTGGGCCGTTGTGGGCTGGGACGGGTTGTGGTGGGCTGGGACGGGCTGTGGTGAGCCGTGGTGGGCCGTTGTGGGCTGGGACGGGCCGTGGTGAACTGTGGTGGGTTGGGACGGGCTGTGGGGGGCTGGGTCTGGCTAAGACGGGCTGTGGTGGGCTGGGACGGGTCGCAGTGGGCTGGGACGGGCTGTGGTGGGCTGGGACGGGCTATGGTGGGCCGGACAAGCTGTGGTAGGTTGGGACGGGCTCTGGTGGACTGGAACGGCCTCTGCTGGGCTGGAACAGGCCGTGGTGGGCTGGGATGGGCTGTGGTGGGGTGTGGTGAGCTGAGACGGTCTGGGAGGGGCTGAAACGGGCTGGGCCGGCTCTGGGGGTCTGGGAGGGGCTGGGAAGGCCTGTGGTGGGCTGGGACGAGCTGGGACGGGCTGGGACGGGCTGTGGTGGGCTGGGACGGGCTTTGGTGGGCTCTGGTGGGCTGGAACGGGCTCTGGTAGGCTGGGACGGGCTGTGGTAAGCTGTAATGGGCTGTGGTGGGCTTGGACGGGCTGTGGTGGGTTGTGGTGAGCTGGGACGGGCTGGGACGGGCTGTGGTGGGCTGTGGTGGGACGGGACAGGCTGTGGTGGGCTGGGACGGGCTGTGGTGGTCTACGGTAGCCTGTGGTGTGCTGTAGTGGCCTGTGGTGGGCTGGGACGGGCTGTGGTGGGCTGGGACGGGCTGTGGTGGGCTGTGGTTGGACGGGACGGGCTGCGGTGAGCCAGGACAGGCTGTGGTGTGCTGAGACGGGCTCTGGTGGGCCGGGACGGGCTGTGGTAGGTTGGGACGGGCTCTGGTGGACTGGGACGGGCTCTGGTGGGCTGGAACAGGCCGTGGTGGGCTGGGATGGGCTGTGGTGGGGTGTGGTGAGCTGAGACGGTCTGGGAGGGGCTGAAACGGGCTGGGCCGGCTCTGGGGGTCTGGGAGGGGCTGGGAAGGCCTGTGGTGGGCTGGGACGAGCTGGGACGGGCTGGGACGGGCTGTGGTGGGCTGGGACGGGCAGTGGTGGGCTGGGACGGGCTGTGGTGGGCTGGGACGGGCTGTGGTGGGCTGGGACGCGCTGTGGTGAGTTGAGACGGGCTGTGGTGGGCTGGGCCGGGCTGTGGTGGGTTGGGACGGGCTCTGGTGCGCTGTGTTGGGTTGTGATGAGTTGAGACAGTCTGTGGTGGGTTGGGACGGGCTGTGGAGAGCTGTGGAGGGCTGTGGCGGGCTTGGACAGGCTGTGGTGGGTTGAGATCTGTCGTGGTGGGCCGTGGTGGGCTGGGACGGGCCATGGTGTGCTGGGATGGGCCGTGGTGGGCTGGGATGGGCCTTGGTGGGCCGGGACGGGCCGTGGTGGGCCGGGACGGGCCGTGGTGGGCCGGGACGGGCCGTGGTGGGCTGGGACGGGCTGTGGTAATCAGGGACGGGCCGTGGGGGGCTGTGACGGGCTGTGATGGGCTGGGACGAGCTGTGACGGGCTGGGACGAGCTGTGGTGGGCTGGAACGGGCTGTGGTGGGCTGGGACGGGCTGTGGAGGGCTGGGACGGGATGCGGTGGGCCGTGGTGGGCTGTGGTGGGCCGTGGTGGGCTGGGACAGGCTGTGGTGGGCTATGACGTGCCGTGGTGTGCCGTGGTGAACTGTGGTGGGCTGTGGTAAGCCGTGGTGGGTTGTGGTGGGCCGTGGTGGGCTGTGGTCGGACGTGGTGGGCTGGGACAAGCTGTGGTGGGCTGGGACGGGCCGTGGTGGGCCAGGACTGGCCTTGGTTGGCCGTGACGGGCCGTGGTGGGCCGGGCCGGGCTGTAGTGGGCCGGGTCAAGTTGTGGTGGGCGGGGACAGGCTGTGGTGAGCAGGGAAGGGCTGTGGTGGCCTGGGACGGGCTGTGGTGAGCGGGGACGGGCTGTGTTGGGCGGGGACGGGCTTTGGTGGGCTCTGGTGGGCTGGAACGGGCTCTGCTGGGCTGGAACGGGCTGGAACGAGCTGTAATGGGCTGTGGTGGGCTTGGACGGGTTGTGGTGAATTGTGGTGAGCTGAGATGGGCTGGGACGGGCTGTGGTGGGCTGTATTGGGCTATGGTGGGCTGTGGTGGGCTGGGACGGGCTGTGGCGGGCTGGGACGGGCTGTGGTGGGCTGTGGTGGGACGGGACAGGCTGTGGTGGGCTGGGACGGGCTGTGGTGGTCTACGGTAGCCTGTGGTGTGCTGTAGTGGCCTGTGGTGGGCTGGGACGGGCTGTGGCGGGCTGGGATGGGCTGTGGTGGGCTGTGGTGGGACGGGACAGGCTGTGGTGGGCTGCGACGGGCTGTGGTGGTCTACGGTAGCCTGTGGTGTGCTGTAGTGGCCTGTGGTGGGCTGGGACGGGCTGTGGTGGGCTGGGACGAGCTGTGGTAGGCTGTGGTGTGCCGGGACGGGCTGTGGTGGGACGGGACGGGCTGTGGTGTGCCGGGACGGGCTGTGGTGTGCCGGGACGGGCTGTGGTAGGCTGGGACGGGCTGTGGTGGTCTGGGACGCGCTGTGGTGCACTGGGACGAATTGTGGTGGGCTGGGACGGGCTGTGGTGGGCCGTGGTGGGCCGTTGTGGGCTGGGACGGGTTGTGGTGGGCTGGGACGGGCCGCAGTGGGCTGGGACGGGTTGTGGTGGGCTGGGACGGGCTATGGTGAGCCGGGACAAGCTGTGGTAGGTTGGGACGGGCTCTGGTGGGCTGGAACAGGCCGTGGTGGGCTGGGATGGGCTGTGGTGGGGTGTGGTGAGCTGAGACGGTCTGGGACGGGCTGAAACGGGCTGGGCCGGCTCTGGGGGTCTGGGAGGGGCTGGGAAGGCCTGTGGTGGGCTGGGACGAGCTGGGACGGGCTGGGACGGGCTGTGGTGGGCTGGGACGGGCTGTGGTGGGCTGGGACGGACTGTGGTGGGCTGAGGTGGGCCACGGTGGGCCGGGACGGACCATGGTGGGCCTGGACGGGCCGTGGTGGACCGTAGTGGGCTGGGACAGGCTGCGGTGGGCCGGGACGTGCTGTTGTAGGCTGTGGTGTGATGGGACGGGCTGTGGTGGTCTGGGACGTGCTGTGGTGGGCTGGGACGCGCTGTGGTGGGCTGGGACGCGCTGTGGTGGGCTGGGACGGGCTGTGGTGGGCTGGGACGGGCTGTGGTGGTCTGGGACGCTCTGTGGTGGGCTGGGACGCGCTGTGGTGGGCATGGACGCGCTGTGGTGGGCTGGGACGGGCTGTGGTGTGCTGGGATGGGCTGTGGTGGGCTGGGACGGGCTGTGGTGGGCCGGTACGTGCTATGGTAGGCTGTGGTGTGCTGGGATGGGCTGTGGTGGGCTGGGAAGGGCTGTTGTGGGCTGGGACGGGCTGTGGTGGGCTGGGATGGGCCGTGGTGGGCTGGGTCGGGCTGTGGTGGGCTGGGACGGGCTGTGGTGGGCTGGGACAGGGCGTAGTAGGCCGGGACGGGCCGTGGTGGGTTGTTATGGGCCGTGGTGGGCTGGGACGGGCAGGGACGGGCCGTGGTGGGCTGGGACGGGCCGTGGTGGACCGTAGTGGGCTGGGACAGGCTGCGGTGGGCCGGGACGTGCTGTTGTAGGCTGTGGTGTGATGGGACGGGCTGTGGTGGTCTGGGACGTGCTGTGGTGGGCTGGGACGCGCTGTGGTGGGC
Organism: Falco cherrug; assembly: GCF_023634085.1. Lineage (NCBI taxonomy): Eukaryota > Metazoa > Chordata > Aves > Falconiformes > Falconidae > Falco > Falco cherrug. Next base: position 1,161,785 of record NC_073717.1, read on the forward strand.
TGGGACGCGCTGTGGTGGGCTGGGACGGGCTGTGGTGGGCTGGGACGGGCTGTGGTGGTCTGGGACGCTCTGTGGTGGGCTGGGACGCGCTGTGGTGGGCATGGACGCGCTGTGGTGGGCTGGGACGGGCTGTGGTGTGCTGGGATGGGCTGTGGTGGGCTGGGACGGGCTGTGGTGGGCCGGTACGTGCTATGGTAGGCTGTGGTGTGCTGGGATGGGCTGTGGTGGGCTGGGAAGGGCTGTTGTGGGCTGGGACGGGCTGTGGTGGGCTGGGATGGGCCGTGGTGGGCTGGGTCGGGCTGTGGTGGGCTGGGACGGGCTGTGGTGGGCTGGGACAGGGCGTAGTAGGCCGGGACGGGCCGTGGTGGGTTGTTATGGGCCGTGGTGGGCTGGGACGGGCAGGGACGGGCCGTGGTGGGCTGGGACGGGCCGTGGTGGGCTGGGACGGGCCGTGGTGGGCTGGGACGGGTCGTGGTGGGCTGGGACGGGCTGTGGTGGGTTGTGGTGGGCTGTTGTGGGCTGGGACGGGCCGTGGTGAGCTGTGGTGGGTTGGGACGGGCTGTGGGGGGCTGGGTCGGGCTAAGACGGGCTGTGGTGGGCTGGGACGGGCTGTGGTGGGATGTGGTGAGCTGGGACAGGCTGGGACGGGCTGTGGTGGGCTGGGACAGGCTGGGTCAGGCTGTGGTGGGCTGAGACGTGCTCTGGTGGGTTGGAACGGGCCGTGGTGGGCTGGGACGGGCTGTGGTGTGCTGGGACGGGCTATGGTGGGCCGGGAGAAGCTGTGGTAGCTTGGGACGGGCTCTGGTGGACTGGGACGGTCTCTGGTGGGCTGGAACAGGCCGTGGTGGGCTGGGACGCGCTGTGGTGGGCTGGGAAGGGCTGGGACGGGCTGTGGTGGGCTGGGATGGGCTGTGGTTGGCTGGGATGGGCTGTGGTGGGCTGAAAAGGGCTGTGGAGGGCTGGGACAAGTTGTGGTGGGCTGTGGTGATCTGCGACGGGCTGTGGTGGTCTGCGGTAGGCTGTGGTTTGCTGTAGTGGCCTGTGGTGGGCTGGGACGGGCTGTGGTGGGCTGGGACGGGCTGTGGTGGGCTGGGACGGGCTGTGGTGGGCTGGGACGGGCTGTGGTGGGCCGTGTTTGTCTGTGGTGGGTTGTGGTGGGCTGGGACAGGCTGTGGTGAGTTGAGACGGGCTGTGGTGGGCTGGGACACGATGTGGTGGGCTGGGCCGGGCTGTGGTGGGTTGGGACGGGCTCTGGTGCGCTGTGTTGGGTTGTGATGAGGTGAGACAGTCTGTGGTGGGTTGGGACGGGCTGTGGAGAGCTGTGGAGGGCTGTGGTGGGCTGTGGCAGGCTGTGGTGGGTTGAGATCTGTCGTGGTGGGCCATATTGGGCTGGGACGGGCCGTGGTGTGCTGGCATGGGCCGTGGTGGGCTGGGATGGGCCGTGGTGGGCCGGGACGGGCCGTGGTGGGCCGGGACGGGCAGTGGTGGGCCGGGACGGTCCGTGGTAATCAGGGACGGGCCGTGGTGGGCTGGGACGGGCTGTGGTGGGCTGGGACGGGCTGTGGTGGGCTGAGGTCGGCCGCGGTGGGCCGGGACGGACCATGGCGGGCCGGGACGGGCGGTGATGGGCCTGGATGGGCCGTGGTGGACCGTAGTGGGCTGGGACGGGCTTTGGTGGGCCGGGACGTGCTGTTGTAGGCTGTGGTGGGCTGGGATGGGCTGTGGTTGGCTGGGACGGGCTGTGGTGGGCTGAGACGCGCTGTGGTGGGCTGGGACGCGCTGTGGTGGGCTGGGAAGGGCTGGGACAAGCTGTGGTGGTCTGCGATGGGCTGTGGTTGGCTGGGATGGGCTGTGGTGGGCTGGGACGGGCTCTGGTGGGCCGGGACGTGCTGTGGTAGGCTGTGGTGTGCTGGGATGGGTTGTGGAGGGCTGGGACGGGCTGTCGTGTGCTGGGAAGGGCTGTGGTGGGCTGGGACGGGCTGGGAAGGGCTGGGACAGGCTGTGGTGGGCTGGGACGGGCTGTGGTGTGCTGGGACATACTGTGGTGGGCTGTGGTGTGCTATGGTGGGCTGGGACGGGCTGTGGTGGGCTGTGGAGGGCTGGGACAGGCTGTGGTGGGCTGTGGTGGGCTGTGGTAAGCTGGGACGGGCTCTGGCGGGCTGGGACGGTCTGTGTTGAGCTGTGGTGGGCTGGGATGGGCTGTGGTGGGCTGGGACGGGCTGTGGTGGGCTGAGGTGGGCCGTGGTGGGCCGGGACCACCCGTGGTGGGCCGTGGTGGGCCGTGTTAGGCGGGGACGGGCCCTGGTGGGCGGGGACGGGCTGTGTTGGGTTGTGGTGAGCTGGGAAGGGCTGTGGTGGGGTGTGGTAAACTGGGACGGGCTTTGGTGGGCTGGGACGGTCGGTGGTGGGCTGTGGTGGGCTGGGACGGGCCGTGGTGGGCTGGGACGGGCTGTGGTGGGCTGGGACGGGCTGTGGTGGGCTGGGACTGGCTGTGGTGGGCTGTGGTGGGCTTGGACAGGCTGTGGTGGGCTGGGATGGGCTGTGGTGGGCTATGGTCGTGTGGAACGGGCTGGGACAGGCTGGGACGTGCTGTGGTGGGCTGAGACGTACTGTGGTGGGCTGTGGTGTGCTGTGGTGGGCTGGGACGGGCCGTGGAGGGCTGGGACAAGCTGGGACAGGCTGTGGTGGGCTGGGACGGGCCGTTGTGGGCTGGGACGGGCTGTGGTGGGCCGTAGTGGGCTGTGGTGGGCTGGGACGGGCTGTGGTGGTCTGTGACAAGCTCTTGTGGGCTGTGGTGGGCTGGGACGAGCTGTGGTGGGCTCTCGTGGGCTCTGGTGGGCTGGGACGGGCTGTCGTGGGCTGGGACGGGCTGTCGTGGGCTGGGACGGGCTGGGACGGGCCGTGGTGGGCTGGGACGGGCCGTGGTTGGCTGGGACGGGCCATGGTGGGCTGGGACGGGTTGGGATAGGCTGCAGTGGGCCGTGGTGGGCTGGGATAGGCTGTGGTGAGCTGAGACGGGCTCTGGAGATCTGTGGTGGGCTAGGACGGCTTGTGGTGGGCTGGGACGGGCTGTGGTGGGCTGTGGTGGGCTTTCGTGGGCCGTGGTGGTCTGGGACGGGCTGTGGTGGGCTGTGACGGGCTGCGGTGTGTTGTGGAGAGCTGGGACGGGCTGTTACGGGCTGTGGTGGGCCGGGACGGGCCGTGGTGGGCTGTGGTGCGCCGTGTTTATCTGGGACGAGCTGTGGCGGGCCATGGCGGGCCGTGGTGGGCTGAGACGGGCCGTGGTTTGCCGTGGTGGGCTGAAACAGGCTGTGGTGACCTGTGGTGGGCTGTGGTGACCGGTGGTGGGCTGTGGTGACCTGTGGTGGGCTGCGGTGGGCTGGGACGGGTTGCGGTGGGCTGGGACGGGTTTCAGTGGGCTGGGATAAGCTGTGTTGGGCTGCGACGGGCTGTGGTAGGCTGGGATGTGCTGTGGAGGGTTGGGACGGGCTGTGGAGGGTTGTGGAGGGCTGTGCTGGGCTTGGACAGGCTGTGGTGGGCTGAGATGGGCCGTGGTGGTCCGTGGTGGGCTGGGACGGGCCGTGCTGGGCTAGGACGGGCTGTGGTGAACTGTGGTGGGCTGTGATGGGCTGTGGTGGGCTGGGACGGGCCGTGGTGGGCTGGGACGGGCCGTGGTGGGCTGGGACAGGCCGTGGTGGGCTGTGGTGGACTGGGAAGGGCCGTGGTGGGCCGTGGTGTGCTCTGGTGGGCCATGGTTGACCGTGGTTGGCCGTGGTGGGCCGGGACAGGACGTGGTTAGCCGTGGTGGGCTGAAACAGGCTGGGACGGGCTCTGGTGGGCTGGGACGGGCCGTGGTGGGCTGGGACGGGCCGTGGTGGGCTGGGACGGGCTGTGGTGGGCTGTGGTGGGCTGGGACGGGCTGTGGTCGTCTGGGACGGGTTGTGGTGAGCTGAGACGGGCCGTGGTGGGCTGAGACGGGCCGTGGTGGGCTGGGACGGGCTGGTACTTGCTGTGGTGGGCTGTTACGGGCTGTGGTGTGCTGTGAGAGGCTGTGGTGGTCTCAGACGAGCTGGGACGGGCTGTGGTGGGCTGGGACGGGCTGTGGTGGGCTGGGACAGGCTCTGGTGGGCCGTAGTGGGCTGTGGTGGGCTGGGACGGGCTGTGGTGGTCTGTGACAAGCTCTTGTGGGCTGTGGTGGGCTGGGACGAGCTGTGGTGGGCTCTGGTGGGCTCTGGTGGGCTGGGACGGACTGTCGTGGGCTGGGACGAGCTGTCGTGGGCTGGGACGGGCTGGGACGGGCCGTGGTGGGCTGGGACGGGCCGTGGTGGGCTGGGACTGGTTGGGATAGGCTGCGGTGGGCTGGGGCGGGCTGTGGTGGGTTGTGGTGAGCTGAGACGGGCTGTGGTGAAATTGGACGGGCTGTGGTGGGCTGTGGTGAACTGGGAAGGGCTCTGGTGGTCTGGAATGGGCTGTGGTGGGCTGGGATGGGCCGTGGCGGGCTGCGGTGGGCTGGGACGGGCTGTGGTGGGCTGGGACAGGCTCTGGTGGGCCGGGACAGACTCTGGTGCGCTGTGGTGGGCTGTGGTGGGCTATGGTGCGCTGTGGTGGGTTGTGGTGAGCTAGAACGGGTTGTGGTGGGCTGGGACGGGCTATAGTGGACTGGGACGGGATTGTGGTGGGCTGGGACGGGCTCTGATGGTCTGCGGCGGCCGTGGTGGGCTGGGACGGGCTGTGACGGGCTGGGACGGGCTGGGAAGGGCTTTGGTGGGTTGTGGTGAGCTGGGACGACCTCTGGTGGGCTGGGACGGGCTGTGACGGGCTGTGGTGGGCTGTGGTAAGCTGGGACGGGCTCAGTTGGGTTGGGACGGGCTGTGGTGCGCTGTGGTTGGCTGGGACGGGCTGTGGTGGGCGGGGACGGGCTTTGGTGGGTTAGTGGTGGGCTGGGACGACCTCTTGTGGTCTGGGACGGGCTGTGGTGGGCTGTGGTGAGCTGGGACGGGCTCTGGTGGGTTGGCACGGGGCATGGTGGGCTGTGGTGGGCTGGGACGGGCTGTGGTGGGCTGGGACGGGCTCTGGTGGTCTGGGACATACTGTGGTGGGCTGGGACGAGCTGTGGTGCTCTGTGGTGGGCTGGGACGTGCTGTGGTGGACCGTGGTGGGCTTGGATGGGCCGTGGTGGGCTTGGATGGGCCGTGGTGGGCTGTGGTCGGCCGTGGTGCGCTGTGGTGGGCTGTGGTCGGTTGTGGTGGGCTGTGGTCGGTTGTGGTGGGCTGGGACGGGCTGTGGTGGGCTGAGATGGGATGTGGTGGTGTGGGACAGGCTGTAATGGGCTGGGATGGGCTGTGGTGCGCCTTGGTGGGCTGTGTTGGGCCCGGATGGGCCGTGGTGGGCTGTGGTGGGCCGTGGTGGGCTGGGACGGGCTGTGGTGGGCTGGGACGGGCCGTGGTTGGCTGGGACGGGCTGTGGTGGGCTGTGGTGTGATGGGACGGGCTGTGGTGGGCTGGGATCGGCTGGGATAGGCTGTGGTTGGTTATGGTGGGCTGGGAAGAGCTGTGGTGGTCTGGGACAAGCTGTGGTGGGCTGTGGTGGGCTGGGACGGGATTTGGTGGGCTGGGACGGGCTGTAGTGTGCTGAGGCGGGCTGTGGTGGGCTTCACGGGCTGTGGTGGGCTGTGGTGGTCTGTGGTGGGCTGGGACGGGCTGTGGTGGGCTGTGGTGGGTTCTGAAGGGCTGTGGTGGGCTGTGGTGGGTTGGGACACGCTGTGGTGGGTAGGGACGGGCTGTGGTGGGCTCTGGTGTGTTGTGACGGGCTGGGACGGGCTGGGACGGGCCGTGGTGGGCTGGGATTGGCTGCGGTGGACTGTGGTGGGCTGTGGTGGGCTGGGACGGGCTGGGACGGGCTGGGACGGGCCGTGGTGGGCTGGGACAGGCCGTGGTGGGCTGGGACGGGCCGTGGTGGGCTGCGACGGGCCGTGGTGGGCTGGGACGGGCCGTGGTGGGCTGGGACAGGCTGTGGTGGGCTGTGGTGGACTGGGAAGGGCCGTGGTGGGCCGTGGTGTGCTCTGGTGGGCCATGGTGGACCGTGGTTGGCCGTGGTGGGCCGGGACAGGCCGTGGTTAGCCGTGGTGGGCTGAAACAGGCTGGGACGGGCTCTGGTGGGCTGGGACGGGCTGTGGTGGGCTGGGACGGGCCGTGGTGGGCTGGGACGGGCTGTGGTGGGCTGTGGTGGGCTGGGACGGGCTGTGGTCGTCTGGGACGGGTTGTGGTGAGCTGAGACGGGCCGTGGTGGGCTGAGACGGGCCGTTGTGGTCTGGGACGGGCTGGTACTTGCTGTGGTGGGCTGTTACGGGCTCTGGTGTGCTGTGAGAGGCTGTGGTGGTCTGGGACGAGCTGGGACGGGCTGTGGTGGGCTGGGACGGGCTGTGGTGGGCTGGGACGGGCTGTGGTGGGCTGGGACGGGCTGTGGTGGGCCGTAGTGGGCTGTGGTGGGCTGGGACGGGCTGTGGTGGTCTGTGACAAGCTCTTGTGGGCTGTGGTGGGCTGGGACGAGCTGTGGTGGGCTCTGGTGGGCTCTGGTGGGCTGGGACGGGCTGTCGTGGGCTGGGACGGGCTGTGGTGGGCTGGGACGGGCTGGGACGGGCCGTGGCGGGCTGGGACGGGCCGTGGTGGGCTGGGACGGGCCGTGGTGGGCTGGGGTGGGCCGTGGTGGGCTGGGACGGGCCGTGGTGGGCTGGGACAGGCTGTGGTGGGCTGTGGTGGACTGGGAAGGGCCGTGGTGGGCCGTGGTGTGCTCTGCTGGGCCATGGTGGACCGTGGTTGGCCGTGGTGGGCCGGGACAGGCCGTGGTTAGCCGTGCTGGGCTGAAACAGGCTGGGACGGACTCTGGTGGGCTGGGACGGGCCGTGGTGAGCTGAGACGGGCCGTGGTGGGCTGGGACGGGCTGTGGTGGGCTGTGGTGGGCTGGGACGGGCTGTGGTCGTCTGGGACGGGTTGTGGTGAGCTGAGACGGGCCGTGGTGGGCTGAGACGGGCCGTGGTGGGCTGGGACGGGCTGGTACTTGCTGTGGTGGGCTGTTACGGGCTGTGGTGTGCTGTGAGAGGCTGTGGTGGTCTGGGACGAGCTGGGACGGGCTGTGGTGGGCTGGGACGGGCTGTGGTGGGCTGGGACGGGCTGTGGTGGGCTGGGACGGGCTGTGGTGGGCCGTAGTGGGCTGTGTTGGGCTGGGCGCGGGCTGTGGTGGTCTGTGACAAGCTCTTGTGGGCTGTGGTGGGCTGGGACGAGCTGTGGTGGGCTCTGGTGGGCTGGGACGGGCTGTCGTGGGCTGGGACGGGCTGTCGTGGGCTGGGACGGGCTGTCGTGGGCTGGGACGGGCTGGGACGGGCCGTGGTGGGCTGGGACGGGCCGTGGTGGGCTGGGACGGGTTGGGATAGGCTGCGGTGGGCCGTGGTGTGCTGTGGTGGGCTGTGGTGGGCTGGGATAGGCTGTGGTGAGCTGAGACGGGCTCTGGAGGTCTGTGGTGGGCTAGGACGGCTTGTGGTGGGCTGGGACGGGCTGTGGTGGGCTGTGGTGGGCTTTCGTGGGCCGTGGTGGGCTGGGACGGGCTGTGGTGGGCTGGGACGGGCTATAGTGGGCTGGGACGGGATTGTGGTGGGCTGGGACGGGCTCTGATGGTCTGCAGCGGCCGTGGTGGGCTGGGACGGGCTGTGGTGGGCTGGGACGGGCTGGGAAGGGCTTTGGTGGGTTGTGGTGAGCTGGGACGACCTCTGGTGGGCTGGGACGGGCTGTGACGGGCTGTGGTGGGCTGTGGTAAGCTGGGACAGGCTCAGGTGGGTTGGGACGGGCTGTGGTGCGCTGTGGTTGGCTGGGACGGGCTGTGGTGGGCGGGGACGGGCTTTGGTGGGTTAGTGGTGGGCTGGGACGACCTCTTGTGGTCTGGGACGGGCTGTGGTGGGCTGTGGTGAGCTGGGACGGGCTCTGGTGGGTTGGCACGGGGCGTGGTGGGCTGTGGTGGGCTGGGACAGGCTGTGGTGGGCTGGGACGGGCTCTGGTGGTCTGGGACATACTGTGGTGGGCTGGGACGAGCTGTGGTGCTCTGTGGTGGGCTGGGACGTGCTGTGGTGGACCGTGGTGGGCTTGGATGGGCCGTGGTGGGCTTGGATGGGCCGTGGTGGGCTGTGGTCGGCCGTGGTGGGCTGTGGTCGGCCGTGGTGGGCTGTGGTGGGCTGTGGTCGGTTGTGGTGGGCTGGGACGGGCTGTGGTGGGCTGAGATGGGATGTGGTGGTGTGGGACAGGCTGTAATGGGCTGGGATGGGCTGTGGTGCGCCTTGGTGGGCTGTGTTGGGCCCGGATGGGCCGTGGTGGGCTGTGGTGGGCCGTGGTGGGCTGGGACGGGCTGTGGTGGGCTGGGACGGGCCGTGGTTGGCTGGGACGGGCTGTGGTGGGCTGTGGTGTGATGGGACGGGCTGTGGTGGGCTGGGATCGGCTGGGATAGGCTGTGGTTGGTTAAGGTGGGCTGGGAAGAGCTGTAGTGGTCTGGGACAAGCTGTGGTGGGCTGTGGTGGGCTGGGACGGGATTTGGTGGGCTGGGACGGGCTGTAGTGGGCTGAGGCGGGCTGTGGTGGGCTTCACGGGCTGTGGTGGGCTGTGGTGGTCTGTGGTGGCCTGGGACGTGCTGTGGTGGGCTGGGACGGGCTGTGGTGGGCTGTGGTGGGTTCTGAAGGGCTGTGGTGGGCTGTGGTGGGCTGGGACACGCTGTGGTGGGTAGGGACGGGCTGTGGTGGGCTCTGGTGTGTTGTGACGGGCTGGGACGGGCTGGGACGGGCCGTGGTGGGCTGGGATTGGCTGCGGTGGACTGTGGTGGGCTGGGACGGGCTGGGACGGGCTGGGACGGGCCGTGGTGGGCTGGGACGGGCCGTGGTGGGCTGGGACGGGCCGTGGTGGTCTGGGGTGGGCCGTGGTGGGCTGGGACGGGCCGTGGTGGGCTGGGACAGGCTGTGGTGGGCTGTGGTGGACTGGGAAGGGCCGTGGTGGGCCGTGGTGTGCTCTGGTGGGCCATGGTGGACCGTGGTTGGCCGTGGTGGTCCGGGACAGGCCGTGGTTAGCCGTGGTGGGCTGAAACAGGCTGGGACGGGCTCTGGTGGGCTGGGACGGGCTGTGGTGGGCTGGGACGGGCCGTGGTGGGCTGGGACGGGCTGTGGTGGGCTGTGGTGGGCTGGGACGGGCTGTGGTCATCTGGGATGGGTTGTGGTGAGCTGAGACGGGCCGTGGTGGGCTGAGACGGGCCGTGGTGGGCTGAGACGGGCCGTGGTGGGCTGGGACGGGCTGGTACTTGCTGTGGTGGGCTGTTACGGGCTGTGGTGGGCTGGGACGGGCTGTGGTGGGCTGGGACGGGCTGTGGTGGGCTGGGACGGGCTGTGGTGGGCCGTAGTGGGCTGTGGTGGGCTGGGACGGGCTGTGGTGGTCTGTGACAAGCTCTTGTGGGCTGTGGTGGGCTGGGACGAGCTGTGGTGGGCTCTGGTGGGCTCTGGTGGGCTGGGACGGACTGTCGTGGGCTGGGACGGGCTGTCGTGGGCTGGGATGGGCTGGGACGGGCCGTGGTGGGCTGGGACGGGCCGTGGTGGGCTGGGACGGGCCATGGTGGGCTGGGACGGGTTGGGATAGGCTGCGGTGTGCTGGGACGCGCTGTGGTGGGTTGTGGTGAGCTGAGACGGGCTGTGGTGAAATTGGACGGGCTGTGGTGGGCTGTGGTGTGCTGGGACACGCTGTGGTGGGTAGGGACGGGCTGTGGTGGGCTGTGGTGTGTTGTGACGGGTTGGCACGGGCTGGGACGGGCCGTGGTGGGCTGGGATGGGCTGCGGTGGACTGTGGTGGGCTGTGGTTGGCTGGGACGGGCTGGGACGGGCCGTGGTGGGCTGGGACAGGCCGTGGTGGGCTGGGACGGGCCGTGGTGGGCTGCGACGGGCCGTGGTGGGCTGGGACGGGCCGTGGTGGGCTGGGACAGGCTGTGGTGGGCTGTGGTGGACTGGGAAGGGCCGTGGTGGGCCGTGGTGTGCTCTGGTGGGCCATGGTGGACCGTGGTTGGCCGTGGTGGGCCGGGACAGGCCGTGGTTAGCCGTGGTGGGCTGAAACAGGCTGGGACGGACTCTGGTGGGCTGGGACGGGATGTGGTGGGCTGGGACGGGCCGTGGTGGGCTGGGACGGGCTGTGGTGGGCTGTGGTGGGCTGGGACGGGCTGTGGTCATCTGGGACGGGTTGTGGTGAGCTGAGACGGGCCGTGGTGGGCTGAGACGGGCCGTGGTGGGCTGGGACGGGCTGGTACTTGCTGTGGTGGGCTGTTACGGGCTGTGGTGTGCTGTGAGAGGCTGTGGTGGTCTGGGACGAGCTGGGACGGGCTGTGGTGGGCTGGGACGGGCTGTGGTGGGCTGGGACGGGCTGTGGTGGGCTGGGACGGGCTGTGGTGGGCCGTAGTGGGCTGTGGTGGGCTGGGACGGGCTGTGGTGGTCTGTGACAAGCTCTTGTGGGCTGTGGTGGGCTGGGACGAGCTGTGGTGGGCTCTGGTGGGCTCTGGTGGGCTGGGACGGGCTGTCGTGGGCTGGGACGGGCTGTCGTGGGCTGGGACGGGCTGGGACGGGCCGTGGTGGGCTGGGACGGGCCGTGGTGGGCTGGGACGGGCCGTGGTGGGCTGGGTCGGGTTGGGATACGCTGTGGTGGGCTGGGACGGGCTGTGGTGGGTTGTGGTGAGCTGAGACGGGCTGTGGTGAAATTGGACGGGCTGTGGTGGGCTGTGGTGTGCTGGGACATGCTGTGGTGAACTGGGAAGGGCTTTGGTGGTCTGGAATGGGCTTTGGTGGGCTGGGACGGGCCGTGGCGGGCTGCGGTGGGCTGGGACGGGCTGTGGTGGGCTGGGACAGGCTCTGGTGGGCCGGGACAGACTCTGGTGCGCTGTGGTGGGCTGTGGTGGGCTATGGTGCGCTGTGGTGGGTTGTGGTGAGCTGAGACGGGCTGTGGTGAAATTGGACGGGCTGTGGTGGGCTGTGGTGTGCTGGGACATGCTGTGGTGAACTGGGAAGGGCTCTGGTGGTCTGGAATGGGCTTTGGTGGGCTGGGACGGGCCGTGGCGGGCTGCGGTGGGCTGGGACGGGCTGTGGTGGGCTGGGACAGGCTCTGGTGGGCCGGGACAGACTCTGGTGCGCTGTGGTGGGCTGTGGTGGGCTATGGTGCGCTGTGGTGGGTTGTGGTGAGCTAGAACGGGTTGTGGTGGGCTGGGACGGGCTGTGGTGGGCTGAGATGGGATGTGGTGGTCTGGGACAGGCTGTAATGGGCTGGGATGGGCTGTGGTGCGCCTTGGTGGGCTGTGTTGGGCCCGGATGGGCCGTGGTGGGCTGTGGTGGGCCGTGGTGGGCTGGGACGGGCTGTGGTGGGCTGGGACGGGCCGTGGTTGGCTGGGACGGGCTGTGGTGGGCTGTGGTGTGATGGGACGGGCTGTGGTGGGCTGGGATCGGCTGGGATAGGCTGTGGTTGGTTATGGTGGGCTGGGAAGAGCTGTGGTGGTCTGGGACAAGCTGTGGTGGGCTGTGGTGGCCTGGGACGGGCTGTGGTGGGCTGGCACGGGCTGTGGTGGCCTGGGACGTGCTGTGGTGGGCTGGGACGGGCTTTGGTGGGCTGTGGTGGGCTGTGGTGTGTTGGGACGGGCTGTGGTGGGTTGGGACGGTCTGGGACGGGCAGTGGTGGGCTGTGATGGGCTGTGGTGGGCTGTGGTGTGCTGGGACGGGCTTTGGTGCGTTGGGACGGGCTGGGACGGGCTGGGACGGGCAGTGGTGGGCTGGGACGGGCAGTGGTGGGCTGGGACGGGCTGTGGTGGGCTGGGACGGGCTGTGGTGGGCTGGGACGGTCTGTGGTGGGCTGTGGTAAGCTGGGACGGGCTGTGGTGGGCTGTGATGGGCTGTGGTGGGCTGTGGTGTGCTGGGACGGGTTGCGGTGGGCTGGGACGGGTTTCGGTGGGCTAGGACGGGCTGCGGTGGGCTGGGACGGGCTGCGGTGGGCTGGGATAAGCTGTGTTGGACTGCGACGGGCTGTGGTAGGCTGGGATGAGCTGTGGAGGGTTGGGACGGGCTGTGGAGGGTTGTGGAGGGCTGTGCTGGGCTTGGACAGGCTGTGGTGGGCTGAGATGGGCCGTGGTGGTCCGTGGTGGGCTGGGACGGGCCGTGCTGGGCTAGGACGGGCTGTGGTGAACTGTGGTGGGCTGTGATGGGCCGTGGTGGGCTGGGACGGGCCGTGGTGGTCTGGGACGGGCCGTGGTGGGCTGGGACGGGCCGTGGTGGGCTGGGACAGGCTGTGGTGGGCTGTGGTGGACTGAGAAGGGCCGTGGTGGGCCGTGGTGTGCTCTGGTGGGCCATGGTGGACCGTGGTTGGCCGTGGTGGGCCGGGACACGCTGGGACGGGCTGTGGTGGGCTGGGACGGGCTGTGGTGGGCTGGGACGGGCTGTGGTGAGCTGAGACGGGCCGTGGTGGGCTGGGACGGGCTGTGGTGGGCTGGGACGGGCTGTGGTCGTCTGGGACGGGTTGTGGTGACCTGAGACGGGCCGTGGTGGGCTGAGACGGGCCGTGGTGGGCTGAGACGGGCTGGTACTTGCTGTGGTGGGCTGGGACGGGCTGTGGTGTGCTGTGAGAGGCTGTGGTGGTCTGGGACGAGCTGGGACGGGCTGTGGTGGGCTGGGACGGGCCGTGGTGGGCTGGGACGGGCCGTGGTGTGCTGGGGTGGGCCGTGGTGGGCTGGGACGGGCCGTGGTGGGCTGTGGTGGAGTGGGAAGGGCCGTGGTGGCCCGTGGTGTGCTCTGGTGGGCCATGGTGGACCGTGGTTGGCCGTGGTGGGCCGGGACAGGCCGTGGTTAGCCGTGGTGGGCTGAAACAGGCTGGGACGGGCTCTGGTGGGCTGGGACGGGCTGTGGTGGGCTGGGACGGGCCGTGGTGGGCTGGGACGGGCTGTGGTGGGCTGTGGTGGGCTGGGACGGGCTGTGGTCGTCTGGGATGGGTTGTGGTGAGCTGAGACGGGCCGTGGTGGGCTGAGACGGGCCGTGGTGGGCTGAGACGGGCCGTGGTGGGCTGGGACGGGCTGGTACTTGCTGTGGTGGGCTGTTACGGGCTGTGGTGGGCTGGGACGGGCTGTGGTGGGCTGGGACGGGCTGTGGTGGGCTGGGACGGGCTGTGGTGGGCCGTAGTGGGCTGTGGTGGGCTGGGACGGGCTGTGGTGGTCTGTGACAAGCTCTTGTGGGCTGTGGTGGGCTGGGACGAGCTGTGGTGGGCTCTGGTGGGCTCTGGTGGGCTGGGACGGACTGTCGTGGGCTGGGACGGGCTGTCGTGGGCTGGGACGGGCTGGGACGGGCCGTGGTGGGCTGGGACGGGCCGTGGTGGGCTGGGACGGGCCATGGTGGGCTGGGACGGGTTGGGATAGGCTGCGGTGTGCTGGGACGCGCTGTGGTGGGTTGTGGTGAGCTGAGACGGGCTGTGGTGAAATTGGACGGGCTGTGGTGGGCTGTGGTGTGCTGGGACACGCTGTGGTGGGTAGGGACGGGCTGTGGTGGGCTGTGGTGTGTTGTGACGGGTTGGCACGGGCTGGGACGGGCCGTGGTGGGCTGGGATGGGCTGCGGTGGACTGTGGTGGGCTGGGACGGGCTGGGACGGGCTGGGACGGGCCGTGGTGGGCTGGGACAGGCCGTGGTGGGCTGGGACGGGCCGTGGTGGGCTGCGACGGGCCGTGGTGGGCTGGGACGGGCCGTGGTGGGCTGGGACAGGCTGTGGTGGGCTGTGGTGGACTGGGAAGGGCCGTGGTGGGCCGTGGTGTGCTCTGGTGGGCCATGGTGGACCGTGGTTGGCCGTGGTGGGCCGGGACAGGCCGTGGTTAGCCGTGGTGGGCTGAAACAGGCTGGGACGGGCTCTGGTGGGCTGGGACGGGATGTGGTGGGCTGGGACGGGCCGTGGTGGGCTGGGACGGGCTGTGGTGGGCTGTGGTGGGCTGGGACGGGCTGTGGTCGTCTGGGACGGGTTGTGGTGAGCTGAGACGGGCCGTGGTGGGCTGGGACGGGCTGTGGTGGGCTGTGGTGGGCTGGGACGGGCTGTGGTCATCTGGGACGGGTTGTGGTGAGCTGAGACGGGCCGTGGTGGGCTGAGACGGGCCGTGGTGGGCTGGGACGGGCTGGTACTTGCTGTGGTGGGCTGTTACGGGCTGTGGTGTGCTGTGAGAGGCTGTGGTGGTCTGGGACGAGCTGGGACGGGCTGTGGTGGGCTGGGACGGGCTGTGGTGGGCTGGGACGGGCTGTGGTGGGCCGTAGTGGGCTGTGTTGGGCTGGGACGGGCTGTGGTGGTCTGTGACAAGCTCTTGTGGGCTGTGGTGGGCTGGGACGAGCTGTGGTGGGCTCTGGTGTGCTCTGGTGGGCTGGGACGGGCTGTCGTGGGCTGGGACGGGCTGTCGTGGGCTGGGACGGGCTGGGACGGGCCGTGGCGGGCTGGGACGGGCCGTGGTGGGCTGGGACGGGCCGTAGTGGGCTGGGACGGGTTGGGATACGCTGTGGTGGGCTGGGACGGGCTGTGGTGGGTTGTGGTGAGCTGAGACGGGCTGTGGTGAAATTGGACGGGCTGTGGTGGGCTGTGGTGTGCTGGGACATGCTGTGGTGAACTGGGAAGGGCTCTGGTGGTCTGGAATGGGCTTTGGTGGGCTGGGACGGGCCGTGGCGGGCTGCGGTGGGCTGGGACGGGCTGTGGTGGGCTGGGACAGGCTCTGGTGGGCCGGGACAGACTCTGGTGCGCTGTGGTGGGCTGTGGTGGGCTATGGTGCGCTGTGGTGGGTTGTGGTGAGCTAGAACGGGTTGTGGTGGGCTGGGACGGGCTGTGGTGGGCTGAGATGGGATGTGGTGGTCTGGGACAGGCTGTAATGGGCTGGGATGGGCTGTGGTGCGCCTTGGTGGGCTGTGTTGGGCCCGGATGGGCCGTGGTGGGCTGTGGTGGGCCGTGGTGGGCTGGGACGGGCTGTGGTGGGCTGGGACGGGCCGTGGTTAGTCGTGGTGGGCTGAAACAGGCTGGGACGGGCTGTGGTGGGCTGGGACGGGATGTGGTGGGCTGGGACGGGCCGTGGTGGGCTGGGACGGGCTGTGGTGGGCTGTGGTGGGCTGGGACGGGCTGTGGTCGTCTGGGACGGGTTGTGGTGAGCTGAGACGGGCCGTGGTGGGCTGAGACGGGCCGTGGTGGGCTGGGACGGGCTGGTACTTGCTGTGGTGGGCTGTTACGGGCTGTGGTGTGCTGTGAGAGGCTGTGGTGGTCTGGGACGAGCTGGGACGGGCTGTGGTGGGCTGGGACGGGCTGTGGTGGGCTGGGACGGGCTGTGGTGGGCTGGGACGGGCTGTGGTGGGCCGTAGTGGGCTGTGGTGGGCTGGGACGGGCTGTGGTGGTCTGTGACAAGCTCTTGTGGGCTGTGGTGGGCTGGGACGAGCTGTGGTGGGCTCTGGTGGGCTCTGGTGGGCTGGGACGGGCTGTCGTGGGCTGGGACGGGCTGTCGTGGGCTGGGACAGGCTGGGACGGGCCGTGGCGGGCTTGGACGGGCCGTGGTGGGCTGGGACGGGCCGTGGTGGGCTGGGACGGGTTGGGATACGCTGTGGTGGGCTGGGACGGGCTGTGGTGGGTTGTGGTGAGCTGAGACGGGCTGTGGTGAAATTGGACGGGCTGTGGTGGGCTGTGGTGTGCTGGGACATGCTGTGGTGAACTGGGAAGGGCTCTGGTGGTCTGGAATGGGCTTTGGTGGGCTGGGACGGGCCGTGGCGGGCTGCGGTGGGCTGGGACGGGCTGTGGTGGGCTGGGCCAGGCTCTGGTGGGCCGGGACAGACTCTGGTGCGCTGTGGTGGGCTATGGTGCGCTGTGGTGGGTTGTGGTGAGCTAGAACGGGTTGTGGTGGGCTGGGACGGGCTGTGGTGGGCTGAGATGGGATGTGGTGGTCTGGGACAGGCTGTAATGGGCTGGGATGGGCTGTGGTGTGCCTTGGTGGGCTGTGTTGGGCCCGGATGGGCCGTGGTGGGCTGTGGTGGGCCGTGGTGGGCTGGGACGGGCTGTGGTGGGCTGGGACGGGCCGTGGTTGGCTGGGACGGGCTGTGGTGGGCTGTGGTGTGATGGGACGGGCTGTGGTGGGCTGGGATCGGCTGGGATAGGCTGTGGTTGGTTATGGTGGGCTGGGAAGAGCTGTGGTGGTCTGGGACAAGCTGTGGTGGGCTGTGGTGGGCTGGGACGGGCTGTGGTGGGCTGGCACGGGCTGTGGTGGCCTGGGACGTGCTGTGGTGGGCTGGGACGGGCTTTGGTGGGCTGTGGTGGGCTGTGGTGTGTTGTGACGGGTTGGCACGGGCTGGGTCGGGCCGTGGTGGGCTGGGATGGGCTGCGGTGGGCTGTGGTGGGCTGTGGTGTGTTGTGACGGGCTGTGGTGGGTTGGGACGGGCTGGGACGGGCAGTGGTGGGCTGTGATGGGCTGTGGTGGGCTGTGGTGTGCTGGGACGGGCTTTGGTGCGTTGGGACGGGCTGGGACGGGCTGGGACGGGCAGTGGTGGGCTGGGACGGGCAGTGGTGGGCTGGGACGGGCTGTGGTGGGCTGGGACGGGCTGTGGTGGGCTGGGACGGTCTGTGGTGGGCTGTGGTAAGCTGGGACGGGCTGTGGTGGGCTGTGATGGGCTGTGGTGGGCTGTGGTGTGCTGGGACGGGTTGCGGTGGGCTGGGACGGGTTTCGGTGGGCTAGGACGGGCTGCGGTGGGCTGGGACGGGCTGCGGTGGGCTGGGATAAGCTGTGTTGGACTGCGACGGGCTGTGGTAGGCTGGGATGAGCTGTGGAGGGTTGGGACGGGCTGTGGAGGGTTGTGGAGGGCTGTGCTGGGCTTGGACAGGCTGTGGTGGGCTGAGATGGGCCGTGGTGGTCCGTGGTGGGCTGGGACGGGCCGTGCTGGGCTAGGACGGGCTGTGGTGAATTGTGGTGGGCTGTGATGGGCCGTGGTGGGCTGGGACGGGCCGTGGTGGGCTGCGACGGGCCGTGGTGGGCTGGGACGGGCCGTGGTGGGCTGGGACAGGCTGTGGTGGGCTGTAGTGGACTGAGAAGGGCCGTGGTGGCCCGTGGTGTGCTCTGGTGGGCCATGGTGGACCGTGGTTGGCCGTGGTGGGCCGGGACAGGCTGGGACGGGCTGTGGTGGGCTGGGACGGGCTGTGGTGGGCTGGGACGGGCTGTGGTGAGCTGAGACGGGCCGTGGTGGGCTGGGACGGGCTGTGGTGGGCTGGGACGGGCTGTGGTCGTCTGGGACGGGTTGTGGTGACCTGAGACGGGCCGTGGTGGGCTGAGACGGGCCGTGGTGGGCTGAGACGGGCTGGTACTTGCTGTGGTGGGCTGTTACGGGCTGTGGTGTGCTGTGAGAGGCTGTGGTGGTCTGGGACGAGCTGGGACGGGCTGTGGTGGGCTGGGACGGGCTGCGGTGGGCTGGGACGGGCTGTGGTGGGCCGTAGTGTGCTGTGGTGGGCTGGGACGGGCTGTGGTGAACTGTGGTGGGCTGTGATGGGCCGTGGTGGGCTGGGACGGGCCGTGGTGGGCTGGGACGGGCCGTGGTGTGCTGGGGTGGGCCGTGGTGGGCTGGGACGGGCCGTGGTGGGCTGTGGTGGAGTGGGAAGGGCCGTGGTGGGCCGTGGTGTGCTCTGGTGGGCCATGGTGGACCGTGGTTGGCCGTGGTGGGCCGGGACAGGCCGTGGTGGGCTGTGGTGGACTGGGAAGGGCCGTGGTGGGCCGTGGTGTGCTCTGGTGGGCCATGGTGGACCGTGGTTGGCCGTGGTGGGCCGGGACAGGCCGTGGTTAGCCGTGGTGGGCTGAAACAGGCTGGGACGGGCTGTGGTGGGCTGGGACGGGCTGTGGTGGGCTGGGACGGGCCGTGGTGGGCTGGGACGGGCTGTGGTGGGCTGTGGTGGGCTGGGACGGGCTGTGGTCGTCTGGGACGGGTTGTGGTGAGCTGAGACGGGCCGTGGTGGGCTGAGACGGGCCGTGGTGGTCTGGGACGGGCTGGTACTTGCTGTGGTGGGCTGTTACGGGCTCTGGTGTGCTGTGAGAGGCTGTGGTGGTCTGGGACGAGCTGGGACGGGCTGTGGTGGGCTGGGACGGGCTGTGGTGGGCTGGGACGGGCTGTGGTGGGCTGGGACGGGCTGTGGTGGGCCGTAGTGGGCTGTGTTGGGCTGGGACGGGCTGTGGTGGTCTGTGACAAGCTCTTGTGGGCTGTGGTGGGCTGGGACGAGCTGTGGTGGGCTCTGGTGGGCTCTGGTGGGCTGGGACGGGCTGTCGTGGGCTGGGACGGGCTGTCGTGGGCTGGGAGGGGCTGGGACGGGCCGTGGCGGGCTGGGACGGGCCGTGGTGGGCTGGGACGGGCCGTGGTGGGCTGGGACGGGTTGGGATACGCTGTGGTGGGCTGGGACGGGCTGTGGTGGGTTGTGGTGAGCTGAGACGGGCTGTGGTGAAATTGGACGGGCTGTGGTGGGCTGTGGTGTGCTGGGACATGCTGTGGTGAACTGGGAAGGGCTCTGGTGGTCTGGAATGGGCTTTGGTGGGCTGGGACGGGCCGTGGCGGGCTGCGGTGGGCTGGGACGGGCTGTGGTGGGCTGGGACAGGCTCTGGTGGGCCGGGACAGACTCTGGTGCGCTGTGGTGGGCTGTGGTGGGTTGTGGTGAGCTAGAACGGGTTGTGGTGGGCTGGGACGGGCTGTGGTGGGCTGAGATGGGATGTGGTGGTCTGGGACAGGCTGTAATGGGCTGGGATGGGCTGTGGTGCGCCTTGGTGGGCTGTGTTGGGCCCGGATGGGCCGTGGTGGGCTGTGGTGGGCCGTGGTGGGCTGGGACGGGCTGTGGTGGGCTGGGACGGGCCGTGGTTGGCTGGGACGGGCTGTGGTGGGCTGTGGTGTGATGGGACGGGCTGTGGTGGGCTGGGATCGGCTGGGATAGGCTGTGGTTGGTTATGGTGGGCTGGGAAGAGCTGTGGTGGTCTGGGACAAGCTGTGGTGGGCTGTGGTGGGCTGGGACGGGCTGTGGTGGGCTGGCACGGGCTGTGGTGGCCTGGGACGTGCTGTGGTGGGCTGGGACGGGCTTTGGTGGGCTGTGGTGGGCTGTGGTGTGTTGTGACGGGTTGGCACGGGCTGGGTCGGGCCGTGGTGGGCTGGGATGGGCTGCGGTGGGCTGTGGTGGGCTGTGGTGTGTTGTGACGGGCTGTGGTGGGTTGGGACGGGCTGGGACGGGCAGTGGTGGGCTGTGATGGGCTGTGGTGGGCTGTGGTGTGCTGGGACGGGCTTTGGTGCGTTGGGACGGGCTGGGACGGGCTGGGACGGGCAGTGGTGGGCTGGGACGGGCAGTGGTGGGCTGGGACGGGCTGTGGTGGGCTGGGACGGGCTGTGGTGGGCTGTGGTAAGCTGGGACGGGCTGTGGTGGGCTGTGATGGGCTGTGGTGGGCTGTGGTGGGCTGGGACGGGTTGCGGTGGGCTGGGACAGGTTTCGGTGGGCTAGGACGGGCTGCGGTGGGCTGGGACGGGCTGCGGTGGGCTGGGATAAGCTGTGTTGGGCTGCGACGGGCTGTGGTAGGCTGGGATGAGCTGTGGAGGGTTGGGACGGGCTGTGGAGGGTTGTGGAGGGCTGTGCTGGGCTTGGACAGGCTGTGGTGGGCTGAGATGGGCCGTGGTGGTCCGTGGTGGGCTGGGACGGGCCGTGCTGGGCTAGGACGGGCTGTGGTGAACTGTGGTGGGCTGTGATGGGCCGTGGTGGGCTGGGACGGGCCGTGGTGGGCTGGGGTGGGCCGTGGTGGGCTGGGACGGGCCGTGGTGGGCTGGGACAGGCTGTGGTGGGCTGTGGTGGACTGGGAAGGGCCGTGGTGGGCCGTGGTGTGCTCTGGTGGGCCATGGTGGACCGTGGTTGGCCGTGGTGGGCCGGGACAGGCTGGGACGGGCTGTGGTGGGCTGGGACGGGCTGTGGTGGGCTGGGACGGGCTGTGGTGAGCTGAGACGGGCCGTGGTGGGCTGGGACGGGCTGTGGTGGGCTGGGACGGGCTGTGGTCGTCTGGGACGGGTTGTGGTGACCTGAGACGGGCCGTGGTGGGCTGAGACGGGCCGTGGTGGGCTGAGACGGGCTGGTACTTGCTGTGGTGGGCTGTTACGGGCTGTGGTGTGCTGTGAGAGGCTGTGGTGGTCTAGGACGAGCTGGGACGGGCTGTGGTGGGCTGGGACGGGCTGCGGTGGGCTGGGACGGGCTGTGGTGGGCCGTAGTGTGCTGTGGTGGGCTGGGACGGGCTGTGGTGAACTGTGGTGGGCTGTGATGGGCCGTGGTGGGCTGGGACATGCCGTGGTGGGCTGGGACGGGCCGTGGTGTGCTGGGGTGGGCCGTGGTGGGCTGGGACGGGCCGTGGTGGGCTGTGGTGGAGTGGGAAGGGCCGTGGTGGGCCGTGGTGTGCTCTGGTGGGCCATGGTGGACCGTGGTTGGCCGTGGTGGGCCGGGACAGGCCGTGGTTAGCCGTGGTGGGCTGAAACAGGCTGGGACGGGCTCTGGTGGGCTGGGACGGGCTGTGGTGGGCTGGGACGGGCCGTGGTGGGCTGGGACGGGCTGTGGTGGGCTGTGGTGGGCTGGGACGGGCTGTGGTCGTCTGGGATGGGTTGTGGTGAGCTGAGACGGGCCGTGGTGGGCTGGGACGGGCCGTGGTGGGCTGGGGTGGGCCGTGGTGGGCTGGGACGGGCCGTGGTGGGCTGTGGTGGAGTGGGAAGGGCCGTGGTGGGCCGTGGTGTGCTCTGGTGGGCCATGGTGGACCGTGGTTGGCCGTGGTGGGCCGGGACAGGCCGTGGTGGGCTGTGGTGGACTGGGAAGGGCCGTGGTGGGCCGTGGTGTGCTCTGGTGGGCCATGGTGGACCGTGGTTGGCCGTGGTGGGCCGGGACAGGCCGTGGTTAGCCGTGGTGGGCTGAAACAGGCTGGGACGGGCTCTGGTGGGCTGGGACGGGCTGTGGTGGGCTGGGACGGGCCGTGGTGGGCTGGGACGGGCTGTGGTGGGCTGTGGTGGGCTGGGACGGGCTGTGGTCGTCTGGGATGGGTTGTGGTGAGCTGAGACGGGCCGTGGTGGGCTGAGACGGGCCGTGGTGGGCTGAGACGGGCCGTGGTGGGCTGGGACGGGCTGGTACTTGCTGTGGTGGGCTGTTACGGGCTGTGGTGGGCTGGGACGGGCTGTG
Source organism: Falco cherrug (assembly GCF_023634085.1). NCBI lineage: Eukaryota > Metazoa > Chordata > Aves > Falconiformes > Falconidae > Falco > Falco cherrug. Next base: position 1,183,030 of record NC_073717.1, read on the forward strand.
GTGGGCTGGGACGGGCTGTGGTGGGCTGGGACGGGCTGTGGTGGGCCGTAGTGGGCTGTGGTGGGCTGGGACGGGCTGTGGTGGTCTGTGACAAGCTCTTGTGGGCTGTGGTGGGCTGGGATGAGCTGTGGTGGGCTCTGGTGGGCTCTGGTGGGCTGGGACGGACTGTCGTGGGCTGGGACGGGCTGTCGTGGGCTGGGACGGGCTGGGACGGGCCGTGGTGGGCTGGGACGGGCCGTGGTGGGCTGGGACGGGCCATGGTGGGCTGGGACGGGTTGGGATAGGCTGCGGTGTGCTGGGACGCGCTGTGGTGGGTTGTGGTGAGCTGAGACGGGCTGTGGTGAAATTGGACGGGCTGTGGTGGGCTGTGGTGTGCTGGGACACGCTGTGGTGGGTAGGGACGGGCTGTGGTGGACTGTGGTGTGTTGTGACGGGTTGGCACGGGCTGGGACGGGCCGTGGTGGGCTGGGATGGGCTGCGGTGGACTGTGGTGGGCTGTGGTGGGCTGGGACGGGCTGGGACGGGCCGTGGTGGGCTGGGACAGGCCGTGGTGGGCTGGGACGGGCCGTGGTGGGCTGCGACGGGCCGTGGTGGGCTGGGACGGGCCGTGGTGGGCTGGGACAGGCTGTGGTGGGCTGTGGTGGACTGGGAAGGGCCGTGGTGGGCCGTGGTGTGCTCTGGTGGGCCATGGTGGACCGTGGTTGGCCGTGGTGGGCCGGGACAGGCCGTGGTTAGCCGTGCTGGGCTGAAACAGGCTGGGACGGGCTCTGGTGGGCTGGGACGGGATGTGGTGGGCTGGGACGGGCCGTGGTGGGCTGGGACGGGCTGTGGTGGGCTGTGGTGGGCTGGGACGGGCTGTGGTCATCTGGGACGGGTTGTGGTGAGCTGAGACGGGCCGTGGTGGGCTGAGACGGGCCGTGGTGGGCTGGGACGGGCTGGTACTTGCTGTGGTGGGCTGTTACGGGCTGTGGTGTGCTGTGAGAGGCTGTGGTGGTCTGGGACGAGCTGGGACGGGCTGTGGTGGGCTGGGACGGGCTGTGGTGGGCTGGGACGGGCTGTGGTGGGCTGGGACGGGCTGTGGTGGGCCGTAGTGGGCTGTGGTGGGCTGGGACGGGCTGTGGTGGTCTGTGACAAGCTCTTGTGGGCTGTGGTGGGCTGGGACGAGCTGTGGTGGGCTCTGGTGGGCTCTGGTGGGCTGGGACGGGCTGTCGTGGGCTGGGACGGGCTGTCGTGGGCTGGGACGGGCTGGGACGGGCCGTGGTGGGCTGGGACGGGCCGTGGTGGGCTGGGTCGGGTTGGGATACGCTGTGGTGGGCTGGGACGGGCTGTGGTGGGTTGTGGTGAGCTGAGACGGGCTGTGGTGAAATTGGACGGTCTGTGGTGGGCTGTGGTGTGCTGGGACATGCTGTGGTGAACTGGGAAGGGCTTTGGTGGTCTGGAATGGGCTTTGGTGGGCTGGGACGGGCCGTGGCGGGCTGCGGTGGGCTGGGACGGGCTGTGGTGGGCTGGGACAGGCTCTGGTGGGCCGGGACAGACTCTGGTGCGCTGTGGTGGGCTGTGGTGGGCTATGGTGCGCTGTGGTGGGTTGTGGTGAGCTGAGACGGGCTGTGGTGAAATTGGACGGGCTGTGGTGGGCTGTGGTGTGCTGGGACATGCTGTGGTGAACTGGGAAGGGCTCTGGTGGTCTGGAATGGGCTTTGGTGGGCTGGGACGGGCCGTGGCGGGCTGCGGTGGGCTGGGACGGGCTGTGGTGGGCTGGGACAGGCTCTGGTGGGCCGGGACAGACTCTGGTGCGCTGTGGTGGGCTGTGGTGGGCTATGGTGCGCTGTGGTGGGTTGTGGTGAGCTAGAACGGGTTGTGGTGGGCTGGGACGGGCTGTGGTGGGCTGAGATGGGATGTGGTGGTCTGGGACAGGCTGTAATGGGCTGGGATGGGCTGTGGTGCGCCTTGGTGGGCTGTGTTGGGCCCGGATGGGCCGTGGTGGGCTGTGGTGGGCCGTGGTGGGCTGGGACGGGCTGTGGTGGGCTGGGACGGGCCGTGGTTGGCTGGGACGGGCTGTGGTGGGCTGTGGTGTGATGGGACGGGCTGTGGTGGGCTGGGATCGGCTGGGATAGGCTGTGGTTGGTTATGGTGGGCTGGGAAGAGCTGTGGTGGTCTGGGACAAGCTGTGGTGGGCTGTGGTGGGCTGGGACGGGCTGTGGTGGGCTGGCACGGGCTGTGGTGGCCTGGGACGTGCTGTGGTGGGCTGGGACGGGCTTTGGTGGGCTGTGGTGGGCTGTGGTGTGTTGGGACGGGCTGTGGTGGGTTGGGACGGTCTGGGACGGGCAGTGGTGGGCTGTGATGGGCTGTGGTGGGCTGTGGTGTGCTGGGACGGGCTTTGGTGCGTTGGGACGGGCTGGGACGGGCTGGGACGGGCAGTGGTGGGCTGGGACGGGCAGTGGTGGGCTGGGACGGGCTGTGGTGGGCTGGGACGGGCTGTGGTGGGCTGGGACGGTCTGTGGTGGGCTGTGGTAAGCTGGGACGGGCTGTGGTGGGCTGTGATGGGCTGTGGTGGGCTGTGGTGTGCTGGGACGGGTTGCGGTGGGCTGGGACGGGTTTCGGTGGGCTAGGACGGGCTGCGGTGGGCTGGGACGGGCTGCGGTGGGCTGGGATAAGCTGTGTTGGACTGCGACGGGCTGTGGTAGGCTGGGATGAGCTGTGGAGGGTTGGGACGGGCTGTGGAGGGTTGTGGAGGGCTGTGCTGGGCTTGGACAGGCTGTGGTGGGCTGAGATGGGCCGTGGTGGTCCGTGGTGGGCTGGGACGGGCCGTGCTGGGCTAGGACGGGCTGTGGTGAACTGTGGTGGGCTGGGACGGGCCGTGGTGGTCTGGGACGGGCCGTGGTGGGCTGGGACGGGCCGTGGTGGGCTGGGACAGGCTGTGGTGGGCTGTGGTGGACTGGGAAGGGCCGTGGTGGGCCGTGGTGTGCTCTGGTGGGCCATGGTGGACCGTGGTTGGCCGTGGTGGGCCGGGACACGCTGGGACGGGCTGTGGTGGGCTGGGACGGGCTGTGGTGGGCTGGGACGGGCTGTGGTGAGCTGAGACGGGCCGTGGTGGGCTGGGACGGGCTGTGGTGGGCTGGGACGGGCTGTGGTCGTCTGGGACGGGTTGTGGTGACCTGAGACGGGCCGTGGTGGGCTGAGACGGGCCGTGGTGGGCTGAGACGGGCTGGTACTTGCTGTGGTGGGCTGGGACGGGCTGTGGTGTGCTGTGAGAGGCTGTGGTGGTCTGGGACGAGCTGGGACGGGCTGTGGTGGGCTGGGACGGGCCGTGGTGGGCTGGGACGGGCCGTGGTGTGCTGGGGTGGGCCGTGGTGGGCTGGGACGGGCCGTGGTGGGCTGTGGTGGAGTGGGAAGGGCCGTGGTGGGCCGTGGTGTGCTCTGGTGGGCCATGGTGGACCGTGGTTGGCCGTGGTGGGCCGGGACAGGCCGTGGTTAGCCGTGGTGGGCTGAAACAGGCTGGGACGGGCTCTGGTGGGCTGGGACGGGCTGTGGTGGGCTGGGACGGGCCGTGGTGGGCTGGGACGGGCTGTGGTGGGCTGTGGTGGGCTGGGACGGGCTGTGGTCGTCTGGGATGGGTTGTGGTGAGCTGAGACGGGCCGTGGTGGGCTGAGACGGGCCGTGGTGGGCTGAGACGGGCCGTGGTGGGCTGGGACGGGCTGGTACTTGCTGTGGTGGGCTGTTACGGGCTGTGGTGGGCTGGGACGGGCTGTGGTGGGCTGGGACGGGCTGTGGTGGGCTGGGACGGGCTGTGGTGGGCCGTAGTGGGCTGTGGTGGGCTGGGACGGGCTGTGGTGGTCTGTGACAAGCTCTTGTGGGCTGTGGTGGGCTGGGACGAGCTGTGGTGGGCTCTGGTGGGCTCTGGTGGGCTGGGACGGACTGTCGTGGGCTGGGACGGGCTGTCGTGGGCTGGGACGGGCTGGGACGGGCCGTGGTGGGCTGGGACGGGCCGTGGTGGGCTGGGACGGGCCATGGTGGGCTGGGACGGGTTGGGATAGGCTGCGGTGTGCTGGGACGCGCTGTGGTGGGTTGTGGTGAGCTGAGACGGGCTGTGGTGAAATTGGACGGGCTGTGGTGGGCTGTGGTGTGCTGGGACACGCTGTGGTGGGTAGGGACGGGCTGTGGTGGGCTGTGGTGTGTTGTGACGGGTTGGCACGGGCTGGGACGGGCCGTGGTGGGCTGGGATGGGCTGCGGTGGACTGTGGTGGGCTGGGACGGGCTGGGACGGGCTGGGACGGGCCGTGGTGGGCTGGGACAGGCCGTGGTGGGCTGGGACGGGCCGTGGTGGGCTGCGACGGGCCGTGGTGGGCTGGGACGGGCCGTGGTGGGCTGGGACAGGCTGTGGTGGGCTGTGGTGGACTGGGAAGGGCCGTGGTGGGCCGTGGTGTGCTCTGGTGGGCCATGGTGGACCGTGGTTGGCCGTGGTGGGCCGGGACAGGCCGTGGTTAGCCGTGGTGGGCTGAAACAGGCTGGGACGGGCTCTGGTGGGCTGGGACGGGATGTGGTGGGCTGGGACGGGCCGTGGTGGGCTGGGACGGGCTGTGGTGGGCTGTGGTGGGCTGGGACGGGCTGTGGTCATCTGGGACGGGTTGTGGTGAGCTGAGACGGGCCGTGGTGGGCTGAGACGGGCCGTGGTGGGCTGGGACGGGCTGGTACTTGCTGTGGTGGGCTGTTACGGGCTGTGGTGTGCTGTGAGAGGCTGTGGTGGTCTGGGACGAGCTGGGACGGGCTGTGGTGGGCTGGGACGGGCTGTGGTGGGCTGGGACGGGCTGTGTTGGGCTGGGACGGGCTGTGGTGGGCCGTAGTGGGCTGTGTTGGGCTGGGACGGGCTGTGGTGGTCTGTGACAAGCTCTTGTGGGCTGTGGTGGGCTGGGACGAGCTGTGGTGGGCTCTGGTGTGCTCTGGTGGGCTGGGACGGGCTGTCGTGGGCTGGGACGGGCTGTCGTGGGCTGGGACGGGCTGGGACGGGCCGTGGCGGGCTGGGACGGGCCGTGGTGGGCTGGGACGGGCCGTGGTGGGCTGGGACGGGTTGGGATACGCTGTGGTGGGCTGGGACGGGCTGTGGTGGGTTGTGGTGAGCTGAGACGGGCTGTGGTGAAATTGGACGGGCTGTGGTGGGCTGTGGTGTGCTGGGACATGCTGTGGTGAACTGGGAAGGGCTCTGGTGGTCTGGAATGGGCTTTGGTGGGCTGGGACGGGCCGTGGCGGGCTGCGGTGGGCTGGGACGGGCTGTGGTGGGCTGGGACAGGCTCTGGTGGGCCGGGACAGACTCTGGTGCGCTGTGGTGGGCTGTGGTGGGCTATGGTGCGCTGTGGTGGGTTGTGGTGAGCTAGAACGGGTTGTGGTGGGCTGGGACGGGCTGTGGTGGGCTGAGATGGGATGTGGTGGTCTGGGACAGGCTGTAATGGGCTGGGATGGGCTGTGGTGCGCCTTGGTGGGCTGTGTTGGGCCCGGATGGGCCGTGGTGGGCTGTGGTGGGCCGTGGTGGGCTGGGACGGGCTGTGGTGGGCTGGGACGGGCCGTGGTTAGTCGTGGTGGGCTGAAACAGGCTGGGACGGGCTGTGGTGGGCTGGGACGGGATGTGGTGGGCTGGGACGGGCCGTGGTGGGCTGGGACGGGCTGTGGTGGGCTGTGGTGGGCTGGGACGGGCTGTGGTCGTCTGGGACGGGTTGTGGTGAGCTGAGACGGGCCGTGGTGGGCTGAGACGGGCCGTGGTGGGCTGGGACGGGCTGGTACTTGCTGTGGTGGGCTGTTACGGGCTGTGGTGTGCTGTGAGAGGCTGTGGTGGTCTGGGACGAGCTGGGACGGGCTGTGGTGGGCTGGGACGGGCTGTGTTGGGCTGGGACGGGCTGTGGTGGGCCGTAGTGGGCTGTGTTGGGCTGGGACGGGCTGTGGTGGTCTGTGACAAGCTCTTGTGGGCTGTGGTGGGCTGGGACGAGCTGTGGTGGGCTCTGGTGGGCTCTGGTGGGCTGGGACGGGCTGTCGTGGGCTGGGACGGGCTGTCGTGGGCTGGGACGGGCTGGGACGGGCCGTGGCGGGCTGGGACGGGCCGTGGTGGGCTGGGACGGGCCGTGGTGGGCTGGGACGGGTTGGGATACGCTGTGGTGGGCTGGGACGGGCTGTGGTGGGTTGTGGTGAGCTGAGACGGGCTGTGGTGAAATTGGACGGGCTGTGGTGGGCTGTGGTGTGCTGGGACATGCTGTGGTGAACTGGGAAGGGCTCTGGTGGTCTGGAATGGGCTTTGGTGGGCTGGGACGGGCCGTGGCGGGCTGCGGTGGGCTGGGACGGGCTGTGGTGGGCTGGGACAGGCTCTGGTGGGCCGGGACAGACTCTGGTGCGCTGTGGTGGGCTATGGTGCGCTGTGGTGGGTTGTGGTGAGCTAGAACGGGTTGTGGTGGGCTGGGACGGGCTGTGGTGGGCTGAGATGGGATGTGGTGGTCTGGGACAGGCTGTAATGGGCTGGGATGGGCTGTGGTGCGCCTTGGTGGGCTGTGTTGGGCCCGGATGGGCCGTGGTGGGCTGTGGTGGGCCGTGGTGGGCTGGGACGGGCTGTGGTGGGCTGGGACGGGCCGTGGTTGGCTGGGACGGGCTGTGGTGGGCTGTGGTGTGATGGGACGGGCTGTGGTGGGCTGGGATCGGCTGGGATAGGCTGTGGTTGGTTATGGTGGGCTGGGAAGAGCTGTGGTGGTCTGGGACAAGCTGTGGTGGGCTGTGGTGGGCTGGGACGGGCTGTGGTGGGCTGGCACGGGCTGTGGTGGCCTGGGACGTGCTGTGGTGGGCTGGGACGGGCTTTGGTGGGCTGTGGTGGGCTGTGGTGTGTTGTGACGGGTTGGCACGGGCTGGGTCGGGCCGTGGTGGGCTGGGGTGGGCTGTGGTGGGCTGTGGTGTGTTGTGACGGGCTGTGGTGGGTTGGGACGGGCTGGGACGGGCAGTGGTGGGCTGTGATGGGCTGTGGTGGGCTGTGGTGTGCTGGGACGGGCTTTGGTGCGTTGGGACGGGCTGGGACGGGCTGGGACGGGCAGTGGTGGGCTGGGACGGGCAGTGGTGGGCTGGGACGGGCTGTGGTGGGCTGGGACGGGCTGTGGTGGGCTGGGACGGTCTGTGGTGGGCTGTGGTAAGCTGGGACGGGCTGTGGTGGGCTGTGATGGGCTGTGGTGGGCTGTGGTGTGCTGGGACGGGTTGCGGTGGGCTGGGACGGGTTTCGGTGGGCTAGGACGGGCTGCGGTGGGCTGGGACGGGCTGCGGTGGGCTGGGATAAGCTGTGTTGGACTGCGACGGGCTGTGGTAGGCTGGGATGAGCTGTGGAGGGTTGGGACGGGCTGTGGAGGGTTGTGGAGGGCTGTGCTGGGCTTGGACAGGCTGTGGTGGGCTGAGATGGGCCGTGGTGGTCCGTGGTGGGCTGGGACGGGCCGTGCTGGGCTGCGACGGGCTGTGGTGAACTGTGGTGGTCTGGGACGGGCCGTGGTGGGCTGGGACGGGCCGTGGTGGGCTGGGACAGGTTGTGGTGGGCTGTAGTGGACTGAGAAGGGCCGTGGTGGCCCGTGGTGTGCTCTGGTGGGCCATGGTGGACCGTGGTTGGCCGTGGTGGGCCGGGACAGGCTGGGACGGGCTGTGGTGGGCTGGGACGGGCTGTGGTGGGCTGGGACGGGCTGTGGTGAGCTGAGACGGGCCGTGGTGGGCTGGGACGGGCTGTGGTGGGCTGGGACGGGCTGTGGTCGTCTGGGACGGGTTGTGGTGACCTGAGACGGGCCGTGGTGGGCTGAGACGGGCCGTGGTGGGCTGAGACGGGCTGGTACTTGCTGTGGTGGGCTGTTACGGGGTGTGGTGTGCTGTGAGAGGCTGTGGTGGTCTGGGACGAGCTGGGATGGGCTGTGGTGGGCTGGGACGGGCTGCGGTGGGCTGGGACGGGCTGTGGTGGGCCGTAGTGTGCTGTGGTGGGCTGGGACGGGCTGTGGTGAACTGTGGTGGGCTGTGATGGGCCGTGGTGGGCTGGGACGGTCCGTGGTGGGCTGGGACGGGCCGTGCTGTGCTGGGGTGGGCCGTGGTGGGCTGGGACGGGCCGTGGTGGGCTGTGGTGGAGTGGGAAGGGCCGTGGTGGGCCGTGGTGTGCTCTGGTGGGCCATGGTGGACCGTGGTTGGCCGTGGTGGGCCGGGACAGGCCGTGGTGGGCTGTGGTGGACTGGGAAGGGCCGTGGTGGGCCGTGGTGTGCTCTGGTGGGCCATGGTGGACCGTGGTTGGCCGTGGTGGGCCGGGACAGGCCGTGGTTAGCCGTGGTGGGCTGAAACAGGCTGGGACGGGCTGTGGTGGGCTGGGACGGGCTGTGGTGGGCTGGGACGGGCCGTGGTGGGCTGGGACGGGCTGTGGTGGGCTGTGGTGGGCTGGGACGGGCTGTGGTCGTCTGGGACGGGTTGTGGTGAGCTGAGACGGGCCGTGGTGGGCTGAGACGGGCCGTGGTGGTCTGGGACGGGCTGGTACTTGCTGTGGTGGGCTGTTACGGGCTGTGGTGTGCTGTGAGAGGCTGTGGTGGTCTGGGACGAGCTGGGACGGGCTGTGGTGGGCTGGGACGGGCTGTGGTGGGCTGGGACGGGCTGTGTTGGGCTGGGACGGGCTGTGGTGGGCCGTAGTGGGCTGTGTTGGGCTGGGACGGGCTGTGGTGGTCTGTGACAAGCTCTTGTGGGCTGTGGTGGGCTGGGACGAGCTGTGGTGGGCTCTGGTGTGCTCTGGTGGGCTGGGACGGGCTGTCGTGGGCTGGGACGGGCTGTCGTGGGCTGGGAGGGGCTGGGACGGGCCGTGGCGGGCTGGGACGGGCCGTGGTGGGCTGGGACGGGCCGTGGTGGGCTGGGACGGGTTGGGATACGCTGTGGTGGGCTGGGACGGGCTGTGGTGGGTTGTGGTGAGCTGAGACGGGCTGTGGTGAAATTGGACGGGCTGTGGTGGGCTGTGGTGTGCTGGGACATGCTGTGGTGAACTGGGAAGGGCTCTGGTGGTCTGGAATGGGCTTTGGTGGGCTGGGACGGGCCGTGGCGGGCTGCGGTGGGCTGGGACGGGCTGTGGTGGGCTGGGACAGGCTCTGGTGGGCCGGGACAGACTCTGGTGCGCTGTGGTGGGCTGTGGTGGGTTGTGGTGAGCTAGAACGGGTTGTGGTGGGCTGGGACGGGCTGTGGTGGGCTGAGATGGGATGTGGTGGTCTGGGACAGGCTGTAATGGGCTGGGATGGGCTGTGGTGCGCCTTGGTGGGCTGTGTTGGGCCCGGATGGGCCGTGGTGGGCTGTGGTGGGCCGTGGTGGGCTGGGACGGGCTGTGGTGGGCTGGGACGGGCCGTGGTTGGCTGGGACGGGCTGTGGTGGGCTGTGGTGTGATGGGACGGGCTGTGGTGGGCTGGGATCGGCTGGGATAGGCTGTGGTTGGTTATGGTGGGCTGGGAAGAGCTGTGGTGGTCTGGGACAAGCTGTGGTGGGCTGTGGTGGGCTGGGACGGGCTGTGGTGGGCTGGCGCGGGCTGTGGTGGCCTGGGACGTGCTGTGGTGGGCTGGGACGGGCTTTGGTGGGCTGTGGTGGGCTGTGGTGTGTTGTGACGGGTTGGCACGGGCTGGGTCGGGCCGTGGTGGGCTGGGACGGGCTGCGGTGGGCTGTGGTGGGCTGTGGTGTGTTGTGACGGGCTGTGGTGGGTTGGGACGGGCTGGGACGGGCAGTGGTGGGCTGTGATGGGCTGTGGTGGGCTGTGGTGTGCTGGGACGGGCTTTGGTGCGTTGGGACGGGCTGGGACGGGCTGGGACGGGCAGTGGTGGGCTGGGACGGGCTGTGGTGGGCTGGGACGGGCTGTGGTGGGCTGGGACGGTCTGTGGTGGGCTGTGGTAAGCTGGGACGGGCTGTGGTGGGCTGTGATGGGCTGTGGTGGGCTGTGGTGGGCTGGGACGGGTTGCGGTGGGCTGGGACAGGTTTCGGTGGGCTAGGACGGGCTGCGGTGGGCTGGGACGGGCTGCGGTGGGCTGGGATAAGCTGTGTTGGGCTGCGACGGGCTGTGGTAGGCTGGGATGAGCTGTGGAGGGTTGGGACGGGCTGTGGAGGGTTGTGGAGGGCTGTGCTGGGCTTGGACAGGCTGTGGTGGGCTGAGATGGGCCGTGGTGGTCCGTGGTGGGCTGGGACGGGCCGTGCTGGGCTAGGACGGGCTGTGGTGAACTGTGGTGGGCTGTGATGGGCCGTGGTGGGCTGGGACGGGCCGTGGTGGGCTGGGGTGGGCCGTGGTGGGCTGGGACGGGCCGTGGTGGGCTGGGACAGGCTGTGGTGGGCTGTGGTGGACTGGGAAGGGCCGTGGTGGGCCGTGGTGTGCTCTGGTGGGCCATGGTGGACCGTGGTTGGCCGTGGTGGGCCGGGACAGGCTGGGACGGGCTGTGGTGGGCTGGGACGGGCTGTGGTGGGCTGGGACGGGCTGTGGTGAGCTGAGACGGGCCGTGGTGGGCTGGGACGGGCTGTGGTGGGCTGGGACGGGCTGTGGTCGTCTGGGACGGGTTGTGGTGACCTGAGACGGGCCGTGGTGGGCTGAGACGGGCCGTGGTGGGCTGAGACGGGCTGGTACTTGCTGTGGTGGGCTGTTACGGGGTGTGGTGTGCTGTGAGAGGCTGTGGTGGTCTAGGACGAGCTGGGACGGGCTGTGGTGGGCTGGGACGGGCTGCGGTGGGCTGGGACGGGCTGTGGTGGGCCGTAGTGTGCTGTGGTGGGCTGGGACGGGCTGTGGTGAACTGTGGTGGGCTGTGATGGGCCGTGGTGGGCTGGGACATGCCGTGGTGGGCTGGGACGGGCCGTGGTGTGCTGGGGTGGGCCGTGGTGGGCTGGGACGGGCCGTGGTGGGCTGTGGTGGAGTGGGAAGGGCCGTGGTGGGCCGTGGTGTGCTCTGGTGGGCCATGGTGGACCGTGGTTGGCCGTGGTGGGCCGGGACAGGCCGTGGTTAGCCGTGGTGGGCTGAAACAGGCTGGGACGGGCTCTGGTGGGCTGGGACGGGCTGTGGTGGGCTGGGACGGGCCGTGGTGGGCTGGGACGGGCTGTGGTGGGCTGTGGTGGGCTGGGACGGGCTGTGGTCGTCTGGGATGGGTTGTGGTGAGCTGAGACGGGCCGTGGTGGGCTGGGACGGGCCGTGGTGGGCTGGGGTGGGCCGTGGTGGGCTGGGACGGGCCGTGGTGGGCTGTGGTGGAGTGGGAAGGGCCGTGGTGGGCCGTGGTGTGCTCTGGTGGGCCATGGTGGACCGTGGTTGGCCGTGGTGGGCCGGGACAGGCCGTGGTGGGCTGTGGTGGACTGGGAAGGGCCGTGGTGGGCCGTGGTGTGCTCTGGTGGGCCATGGTGGACCGTGGTTGGCCGTGGTGGGCCGGGACAGGCCGTGGTTAGCCGTGGTGGGCTGAAACAGGCTGGGACGGGCTCTGGTGGGCTGGGACGGGCTGTGGTGGGCTGGGACGGGCCGTGGTGGGCTGGGACGGGCTGTGGTGGGCTGTGGTGGGCTGGGACGGGCTGTGGTCGTCTGGGACGGGTTGTGGTGAGCTGAGACGGGCCGTGGTGGGCTGAGACGGGCCGTGGTGGTCTGGGACGGGCTGGTACTTGCTGTGGTGGGCTGTTACGGGCTCTGGTGTGCTGTGAGAGGCTGTGGTGGTCTGGGACGAGCTGGGACGGGCTGTGGTGGGCTGGGACGGGCTGTGGTGGGCTGGGACGGGCTGTGGTGGGCTGGGACGGGCTGTGGTGGGCCGTAGTGGGCTGTGTTGGGCTGGGACGGGCTGTGGTGGTCTGTGACAAGCTCTTGTGGGCTGTGGTGGGCTGGGACGAGCTGTGGTGGGCTCTGGTGGGCTCTGGTGGGCTGGGACGGGCTGTCGTGGGCTGGGACGGGCTGTCGTGGGCTGGGAGGGGCTGGGACGGGCCGTGGCGGGCTGGGACGGGCCGTGGTGGGCTGGGACGGGCCGTGGTGGGCTGGGACGGGTTGGGATACGCTGTGGTGGGCTGGGACGGGCTGTGGTGGGTTGTGGTGAGCTGAGACGGGCTGTGGTGAAATTGGACGGGCTGTGGTGGGCTGTGGTGTGCTGGGACATGCTGTGGTGAACTGGGAAGGGCTCTGGTGGTCTGGAATGGGCTTTGGTGGGCTGGGACGGGCCGTGGCGGGCTGCGGTGGGCTGGGACGGGCTGTGGTGGGCTGGGACAGGCTCTGGTGGGCCGGGACAGACTCTGGTGCGCTGTGGTGGGCTGTGGTGGGTTGTGGTGAGCTAGAACGGGTTGTGGTGGGCTGGGACGGGCTGTGGTGGGCTGAGATGGGATGTGGTGGTCTGGGACAGGCTGTAATGGGCTGGGATGGGCTGTGGTGCGCCTTGGTGGGCTGTGTTGGGCCCGGATGGGCCGTGGTGGGCTGTGGTGGGCCGTGGTGGGCTGGGACGGGCTGTGGTGGGCTGGGACGGGCCGTGGTTGGCTGGGACGGGCTGTGGTGGGCTGTGGTGTGATGGGACGGGCTGTGGTGGGCTGGGATCGGCTGGGATAGGCTGTGGTTGGTTATGGTGGGCTGGGAAGAGCTGTGGTGGTCTGGGACAAGCTGTGGTGGGCTGTGGTGGGCTGGGACGGGCTGTGGTGGGCTGGCACGGGCTGTGGTGGCCTGGGACGTGCTGTGGTGGGCTGGGACGGGCTTTGGTGGGCTGTGGTGGGCTGTGGTGTGTTGTGACGGGTTGGCACGGGCTGGGTCGGGCCGTGGTGGGCTGGGATGGGCTGCGGTGGGCTGTGGTGGGCTGTGGTGTGTTGTGACGGGCTGTGGTGGGTTGGGACGGGCTGGGACGGGCAGTGGTGGGCTGTGATGGGCTGTGGTGGGCTGTGGTGTGCTGGGACGGGCTTTGGTGCGTTGGGACGGGCTGGGACGGGCTGGGACGGGCAGTGGTGGGCTGGGACGGGCAGTGGTGGGCTGGGACGGGCTGTGGTGGGCTGGGACGGGCTGTGGTGGGCTGGGACGGTCTGTGGTGGGCTGTGGTAAGCTGGGACGGGCTGTGGTGGGCTGTGATGGGCTGTGGTGGGCTGTGGTGTGCTGGGACGGGTTGCGGTGGGCTGGGACAGGTTTCGGTGGGCTAGGACGGGCTGCGGTGGGCTGGGACGGGCTGCGGTGGGCTGGGATAAGCTGTGTTGGACTGCGACGGGCTGTGGTAGGCTGGGATGAGCTGTGGAGGGTTGGGACGGGCTGTGGAGGGTTGTGGAGGGCTGTGCTGGGCTTGGACAGGCTGTGGTGGGCTGAGATGGGCCGTGGTGGTCCGTGGTGGGCTGGGACGGGCCGTGCTGGGCTAGGACGGGCTGTGGTGAACTGTGGTGGGCTGTGATGGGCCGTGGTGGGCTGGGACGGGCCGTGGTGGGCTGGGGTGGGCCGTGGTGGGCTGGGACGGGCCGTGGTGGGCTGGGACAGGCTGTGGTGGGCTGTAGTGGACTGAGAAGGGCCGTGGTGGCCCGTGGTGTGCTCTGGTGGGCCATGGTGGACCGTGGTTGGCCGTGGTGGGCCGGGACAGGCTGGGACGGGCTGTGGTGGGCTGGGACGGGCTGTGGTGGGCTGGGACGGGCTGTGGTGAGCTGAGACGGGCCGTGGTGGGCTGGGACGGGCTGTGGTGGGCTGGGACGGGCTGTGGTCGTCTGGGACGGGTTGTGGTGACCTGAGACGGGCCGTGGTGGGCTGAGACGGGCCGTGGTGGGCTGAGACGGGCTGGTACTTGCTGTGGTGGGCTGTTACGGGGTGTGGTGTGCTGTGAGAGGCTGTGGTGGTCTGGGACGAGCTGGGACGGGCTGTGGTGGGCTGGGACGGGCTGCGGTGGGCTGGGACGGGCTGTGGTGGGCCGTAGTGTGCTGTGGTGGGCTGGGACGGGCTGTGGTGAACTGTGGTGGGCTGTGATGGGCCGTGGTGGGCTGGGACATGCCGTGGTGGGCTGGGACGGGCCGTGGTGTGCTGGGGTGGGCCGTGGTGGGCTGGGACGGGCCGTGGTGGGCTGTGGTGGAGTGGGAAGGGCCGTGGTGGGCCGTGGTGTGCTCTGGTGGGCCATGGTGGACCGTGGTTGGCCGTGGTGGGCCGGGACAGGCCGTGGTTAGCCGTGCTGGGCTGAAACAGGCTGGGACGGGCTCTGGTGGGCTGGGACGGGCTGTGGTGGGCTGGGACGGGCCGTGGTGGGCTGGGACGGGCTGTGGTCGTCTGGGATGGGTTGTGGTGAGCTGAGACGGGCCGTGGTGGGCTGAGACGGGCCGTGGTGGGCTGAGACGGGCTGTGGTGGGCTGGGACGGGCTGGTACTTGCTGTGGTGGGCTGTTACGGGCTGTGGTGGGCTGGGACGGGCTGTGGTGGGCTGGGACGGGCTGTGGTGGGCTGGGACGGGCTGTGGTGGGCCGTAGTGGGCTGTGGTGGGCTGGGACGGGCTGTGGTGGTCTGTGACAAGCTCTTGTGGGCTGTGGTGGGCTGGGACGAGCTGTGGTGGGCTCTGGTGGGCTCTGGTGGGCTGGGACGGACTGTCGTGGGCTGGGACGGGCTGTCGTGGGCTGGGATGGGCTGGGACGGGCCGTGGTGGGCTGGGACGGGCCGTGGTGGGCTGGGACGGGCCATGGTGGGCTGGGACGGGTTGGGATAGGCTGCGGTGTGCTGGGACGCGCTGTGGTGGGTTGTGGTGAGCTGAGACAGGCTGTGGTGAAATTTGACGGGCTGTGGTGGGCTGTGGTGTGCTGGGACATGCTGTGGTGAACTGGGAAGGGCTCTGGTGGTCTGGAATGGGCTGTGGTGGGCTGGGACGGGCTGTGGTGGGCTGGGACAGGCTCTGGTGCGCTGTGGTGGGCTGTGGTGTGCTATGGTGCGCTGTGGTGGGTTGTGGTGAGCTAGAACGGGTTGTGGTGGGCTGGGACGGGCTATAGTGGGCTGGGACGGGATTGTGGTGGGCTGTGTTGGGCTCTGATGGTCTGCGGCGGCCGTGGTGGGCTGGGACGGGCTGTGGTGGGCTGGGACGGGCTGGGAAGGGCTGTGGTGGGTTGTGGTGAGCTGGGACGACCTCTGGTGGGCTGGGACGGGCTGTGACGGGCTGTGGTGGGCTGTGGTTGGCTGGGACGGGCTGTGGTGGGCGGGGACGGGCTTTGGTGGGTTAGTGGTGGGCTGGGACGACCTCTTGTGGTCTGGGACGGGCTGTGGTGGGCTGTGGTGAGCTGGGACGGGCTCTGGTGGGTTGGCACGGGGCGTGGTGGGCTGTGGTGGGCTGGGACGGGCTGTGGTGGGCTGGGACGGGCTCTGGTGGTCTGGGACATACTGTGGTGGGCTGGGACGGGCTGGGACGGGCTGTGGTGCTCTGTGGTGGGCTGGGACGTGCCGTGGTGGACCGTGGTGGGCTTGGATGGGCCGTGGTGGGCTTGGATGGGCCGTGGTGGGCTGTGGTCGGCCGTGGTGGGCTGTGGTGGGCTGTGGTCGGTTGTGGTGGGCTGGAACGGGCTGTGGTGGGCTGAGATGGGATGTGGTGGTCTGGGACAGGCTGTAATGGGCTGGGATGGGCTGTGGTGCGCCTTGGTGGGCTGTGTTGGGCCCGGATGGGCCGTGGTGGGCTGTGGTGGGCCGTGGTGGGCTGGGACGGGCTGTGGTGGGCTGGGACGGGCCGTGGTTGGCTGGGACGGGCTGTGGTGGGCTGTGGTGTGATGGGACGGGCTGTGGTGGGCTGGGATCGGCTGGGATAGGCTGTGGTTGGTTATGGTGGGCTGGGAAGAGCTGTGGTGGTCTGGGACAAGCTGTGATGGGCTGTGGTGGGCTGGGACGGGCTGTGGTGGGCTGGGACGGGCTGTGGTTAGCTGGGATGGGCTGTGGTGGGCTGGGACTGGCTCTGGTGGGCCGGGACGTGCTGTGGTAGGCTGTGGTGTGCTGGGAAGGGCTCTGGTGGTCTGGAATGGGCTGTGGTGGGCTGGGACGGGCTGTGGTGGGCTGGGACAGGCTCTGGTGCGCTGTGGTGGGCTGTGGTGTGCTATGGTGCGCTGTGGTGGGTTGTGGTGAGCTAGAACGGGTTGTGGTGGGCTGGGACGGGCTATAGTGGGCTGGGACGGGATTGTGGTGGGCTGTGTTGGGCTCTGATGGTCTGCGGCGGCCGTGGTGGGCTGGGACGGGCTGTGGTGGGCTGGGACGGGCTGGGAAGGGCTGTGGTGGGTTGTGGTGAGCTGGGACGACCTCTGGTGGGCTGGGACGGGCTGTGACGGGCTGTGGTGGGCTGTGGTTGGCTGGGACGGGCTGTGGTGGGCGGGGACGGGCTTTGGTGGGTTAGTGGTGGGCTGGGACGACCTCTTGTGGTCTGGGACGGGCTGTGGTGGGCTGTGGTGAGCTGGGACGGGCTCTGGTGGGTTGGCACGGGGCGTGGTGGGGTGTGGTGGGCTGGGACGGGCTGTGGTGGGCTGGGACGGGCTCTGGTGGTCTGGGACATACTGTGGTGGGCTGGGACGGGCTGGGACGGGCTGTGGTGCTCTGTGGTGGGCTGGGACGTGCCGTGGTGGACCGTGGTGGGCTTGGATGGGCCGTGGTGGGCTTGGATGGGCCGTGGTGGGCTGTGGTCGGCCGTGGTGGGCTGTGGTGGGCTGTGGTCGGTTGTGGTGGGCTGGAACGGGCTGTGGTGGGCTGAGATGGGATGTGGTGGTCTGGGACAGGCTGTAATGGGCTGGGATGGGCTGTGGTGCGCCTTGGTGGGCTGTGTTGGGCCCGGATGGGCCGTGGTGGGCTGTGGTGGGCCGTGGTGGGCTGGGACGGGCTGTGGTGGGCTGGGACGGGCCGTGGTTGGCTGGGACGGGCTGTGGTGGGCTGTGGTGTGATGGGACGGGCTGTGGTGGGCTGGGATCGGCTGGGATAGGCTGTGGTTGGTTATGGTGGGCTGGGAAGAGCTGTGGTGGTCTGGGACAAGCTGTGATGGGCTGTGGTGGGCTGGGACGGGCTGTGGTGGGCTGGGACGGGCTGTAGTGGGCTGAGGCGGGCTGTGGTGGGCTTCATGGGCTGTGGTGGGCTGTGGTGGTCTGTGGTGGCCTGGGACGTGCTGTGGTGGGCTGGGACAGGCTGTGGTGGGCTGTGGTGGGTTGGGACACGCTGTGGTGGGTAGGGACGGGCTGTGGTGGGCTGTGGTGTGTTGTGACGGGTTGTGGTGGGCTGGGACGGGCCGTGGTGGGCTGGGATGGGCTGCGGTGGGCTGTGGTGGGCTGTGGTGGGCTGGGACGGGCTGTGGTGGGTTGGGACGGGCTGCGACGGGCTGGAACGGGCAGTGGTGGGCTGGGACGGGCAGTGGTGGGCTGGGACGGGCTGTGGTGGGCTGGGACGGTCTGGTGTGGGCTGTGGTATGCTGGGACGGGCTGTGGTGGGCTGTGATGGGCTGTGGTGGGCTGTGGTGTGCTGGGACGGGCTTTGGAGGGTTGGGACGGGCTGGGACGGGCTGGGACGGGCAGTGGTGGGCTGGGACGGGCAGTGGTGGGCTGGGACGGGCTGTGGTGGGCTGGGACGGTCTGTGGTGGGCTGGGACGGTCTGTGGTGACCGGTGGTGGGCTGTGGTGACCTGTGGTGGGCTGTGGTAAGCTGGGACGGGCTGTGGTGGGCCGGGACGGGCCGTGGTGGGCTGTGGTGCGCCGTGTTTATCTGGGACGAGCTGTGGTGGGCCATGGCGGGCCGTGGTGGGCTGGGACGGGCCGTGGTTTGCCGTGGTGGGCTGAAACAGGCTGTGGTGACCGGTGGTGGGCTTTGGTGACCGGTGGTGGGCTGTGGTGACCTGTGGTGGGCTGTGGTGACCTGTGGTGGGCTGGGACGGGTTGCGGTGGGCTGGGACGGGTTTCGTTGGGCTAGGACGGGCTGCGGTGGGCTGGGACGGGCTGCGGTGGGCTGGGATAAGCTGTGTTGGGCTGCGACGGGCTGTGGTAGGCTGGGATGAGCTGTGGAGGGTTGGGACGGGCTGTGGAGGGTTGTGGAGGGCTGTGCTGGGCTTGGACAGGCTGTGGTGGGCTGAGATGGGCCGTGGTGGTCCGTGGTGGGCTGGGACGGGCCGTGCTGGGCTAGGACGGGCTGTGGTGAACTGTGGTGGGCTGTGATGGGCCGTGGTGGGCTGGGACGGGCCGTGGTGGTCTGGGACGGGCCGTGGTGGGCTGGGGTGGGCCGTGGTGGGCTGGGACGGGCCGTGGTGGGCTGGGACAGGCTGTGGTGGGCTGTGGTGGGCTGGGATGCGCTGTGGTGGGCCGTGGTGTGCTCTGGTGGGCCATGGTGGACCGTGGTTGGCCGTGGTGGGCCGGGACAGGCCGTGGTTAGCCGTGGTGGGCTGAAACAGGCTGGGACGGGCTCTGCTGGGCTGGGACGGGCTGTGGTGGGCTGGGACGGGCCGTGGTGGGCTGGGACGGGCTGTGGTGGGCTGTGGTGGGCTGGGACGGGCTGTGGTCGTCTGGGACGGGTTGTGGTGAGCTGAGACGGGTTGTGGTGGGCTGAGACGGGCCGTGGTGGGCTGGGACGGGCTGGTACTTGCTGTGGTGGGCTGTTACGGGCTGTGATGTGCTGTGAGAGGCTGTGGTGGTCTGGGACGAGCTGGGACGGGCTGTGGTGGGCTGGGACGGGCTGTGGTGGGCTGGGACGGGCTGTGGTGGGCCGTAGTGGGCTGTGTTGGGCTGGGACGGGCTGTGGTGGTCTGTGACAAGCTCTTGTGGGCTGTGGTGGGCTGGGACGAGCTGTGGTGGGCTCTGGTGGGCTCTGGTGGGCTGGGACGGGCTGTCGTGGGCTGGGACGGGCTGTCGTGGGCTGGGACGGGCTGGGACGGGCCGTGGTGGGCTGGGACGGGCCGTGGTGGGCTGGGACGGGTTGGGATAGGCTGCGGTGGGCCGTGGTGTGCTGTGGTGGGCCGTGGTGGGCTGGGATAGGCTGTGGTGAGCTGAGACGGGCTCTGGATGTCTGTGGTGGGCTAGGACGGGCTGTGGTGGGCTGGGACGGGCTGTGGTGGGCCGTGGTGGGCTGTGGTGGGCTTTCGTGGGCCGTGGTGGGCTGGGACGGGCTGTGGTGGGCTGGGACGGGCTGCGGTGGGTTGTGGAGAGCTGGGACGGGCTGTGACGGGCTGTGGTGGGCTGCGACGGGCTCTGGGGGTCTGGGACAGGCTTGGACGAGCTGGGACAGCTTTGGACAGGCTGTGGTGGGCTGAGACGGGCTGTGGTGGGCTGGGACGGGCTCTGGTGGGCTGGGACATACTGTGTTGGGCTGGGACGGGCTTGGACGGGCTGTGGTGCTCTGTGGTGGGCTGGGACGTGCCGTGGTGGACCGTGGTGGGCTTGGATGGGCCGTGGTGGGCTTGGATGGGCCGTGGTGGGCTGTGGTCTGCCGTGGTGGGCTGTGGTCGGCCGTGGTGGGCTGTGGTGGGCTGTGGTCGGTTGTGGTGGGCTGGGACGGGCTGTGGTGGGCTGAGATGGGATGTGGTGGTCTGGGACAGGCTGTAATGGGCTGGGATGGGCTGTGGTGCGCCTTGGTGGGCTGTGTTGGGCCCGGATGGGCCGTGGTGGGCTGGGACGGGCTGTGGTGGGCTGGGACGGGCCGTGGTTGGCTGGGACGGGCTGTGGTGGGCTGTGGTGTGATGGGACGGGCTGTGGTGGGCTGGGATCGGCTGGGATAGGCTGTGGTTGGTTATGGTGGGCTGGGAAGAGCTGTGGTGGTCTGGGACAAGCTGTGGTGGGCTGTGGTGGGCCGGGACGGGCTGTGGTGGGCTGGGATGGGCTGTAGTGGGCTGAGGCGGGCTGTGGTGGGCTGGCACGGGCTGTGGTGGGCTGTGGTGGTCTGTGGTGGCCTGGGACGGGCTGTGGTGAGCTGTGGTGGGTTCTGAAGGGCTGTGGTGGGCTGTGGTGGGTTGGGACACGCTGTGGTGGGTAGGGACGGGCTGTGGTGGGCTGTGGTGTGTTGTGACGGGTTGGCACGGGCTGGGACGGGCCGTGGTGGGCTGGGATGGGCTGCGGTGGGCTGTGGTGGGCTGGGACAGGCTGTGGTGAGCTGAGACGGGCTCTGGAGGGCTGTGGTGGGCTGGGACGGGCTGTGGTGAACTGTGGTGGGACGTGGTGGGCTTTCGTGGGCTGTGGTGGGCTGGGACGGGCTGTGGTGGGCGAGGACGGGCTGTGGTGGGCTAGGACGGGCTGTGGTGGTCTACGGTAGCCTGTGGTGGGCTGGGACGGGCTGTGGTGGGCTGGGACGGGCTGTGGTGGGACGGGACGGGCTGTGGTGAGCCGGGACGGGCTGTGGTGTGCTGAGACGGGCTGTGGTGGGCTGGGACGGGCTGTAGTGGGACGGGACGGGCTGTGGTGGGACGGGACGGGCTGTGGTGGGACGGGATGGGCTGTGGTGTGCCGGGACGGGCTGTGGTGGGCTGGGATGCGCTGTGGTGACCGGTGGTGGGCTGTGGTGACCTGTGGTGGGCTGTGGTAAGCTGGGACGGGCTGTGGTGGGCCGGGACGGGCCGTGGTGGGCTGTGGTGCGCCGTGTTTATCTGGGACGAGCTGTGGTGGGCCGTGGCGGGCCGTGGTGGGCTGGGACGGGCCGTGGTTTGCCGTGGTGGGCTGAAACAGGCTGTGGTGACCGGTGGTGGGCTGTGGTGACCGGTGGTGGGCTGTGGTGACCTGTGGTGGGCTGTGGTGACCTGTGGTGGGCTGGGACGGGTTGCGGTGGGCTGGGACGGGTTTCGTTGGGCTAGGACGGGCTGCGGTGGGCTGGGACGGGCTGCGGTGGGCTGGGATAAGCTGTGTTGGGCTGCGACGGGCTGTGGTAGGTTGGGATGAGCTGTGGAGGGTTGGGACGGGCTGTGGAGGGTTGTGGAGGGCTGTGCTGGGCTTGGACAGGCTGTGGTGGGCTGAGATGGGCCGTGGTGGTCCGTGGTGGGCTGGGACGGGCCGTGCTGGGCTAGGACGGGCTGTGGTGAACTGTGGTGGGCTGTGATGGGCCGTGGTGGGCTGGGACGGGCCGTGGTGGGCTGGGACGGGCCGTGGTGGGCTGGGACGGGCCGTGGTGGGCTGGGACAGGCTGTGGTGGGCTGTGGTGGACTGGGAAGGGCCGTGGTGGGCCGTGGTGTGCTCTGGTGGGCCATGGTGGACCGTGGTTGGCCGTGGTGGGCCGGGACAGGCCGTGGTTAGCCGTGGTGGGCTGAAACAGGCTGGGACGGGCTCTGGTGGGCTGGGACGGGCTGTGGTGGGCTGGGACGGGCCGTGGTGGGCTGGGACGGGCTGTGGTGGGCTGTGGTGGGCTGGGACGGGCTGTGGTCGTCTGGGACGGGTTGTGGTGAGCTGAGACGGGTTGTGGTGGGCTGAGACGGGCCGTGGTGGGCTGGGACGGGCTGGTACTTGCTGTGGTGGGCTGTTACGGGCTGTGATGTGCTGTGAGAGGCTGTGGTGGTCTGGGACGAGCTGGGACGGGCTGTGGTGGGCTGGGACGGGCTGTGGTGGGCCGTAGTGGGCTGTGTTGGGCTGGGACGGGCTGTGGTGGTCTGTGACAAGCTCTTGTGGGCTGTGGTGGGCTGGGACGAGCTGTGGTGGGCTCTGGTGGGCTCTGGTGGGCTGGGACGGGCTGTCGTGGGCTGGGACGGGCTGTCGTGGGCTGGGACGGGCTGGGACGGGCCGTGGTGGGCTGGGACGGGCCGTGGTGGGCTGGGACGGGTTGGGATAGGCTGCGGTGGGCCGTGGTGTGCTGTGGTGGGCCGTGGTGGGCTGGGATAGGCTGTGGTGAGCTGAGACGGGCTCTGGATGTCTGTGGTGGGCTAGGACGGGCTGTGGTGGGCTGGGACGGGCTGTGGTGGGCCGTGGTGGGCTGTGGTGGGCTTTCGTGGGCCGTGGTGGGCTGGGACGGGCTGTGGTGGGCTGGGACGGGCTGCGGTGGGTTGTGGAGAGCTGGGACGGGCTGTGACGGGCTGTGGTGGGCTGCGACGGGCTCTGGGGGTCTGGGACAGGCTTGGACGAGCTGGGACAGCTTTGGACAGGCTGTGGTGGGCTGAGACGGGCTGTGGTGGGCTGGGACGGGCTCTGGTGGGCTGGGACATACTGTGTTGGGCTGGGACGGGCTTGGACGGGCTGTGGTGCTCTGTGGTGGGCTGGGACGTGCCGTGGTGGACCGTGGTGGGCTTGGATGGGCCGTGGTGGGCTTGGATGGGCCGTGGTGGGCTGTGGTCTGCCGTGGTGGGCTGTGGTCGGCCGTGGTGGGCTGTGGTGGGCTGTGGTCGGTTGTGGTGGGCTGGGACGGGCTGTGGTGGGCTGAGATGGGATGTGGTGGTCTGGGACAGGCTGTAATGGGCTGGGATGGGCTGTGGTGCGCCTTGGTGGGGAGTGTTGGGCCCGGATGGGCCGTGGTGGGCTGGGACGGGCTGTGGTGGGCTGGGACGGGCCGTGGTTGGCTGGGACGGGCTGTGGTGGGCTGTGGTGTGATGGGACGGGCTGTGGTGGGCTGGGATCGGCTGGGATAGGCTGTGGTTGGTTATGGTGGGCTGGGAAGAGCTGTGGTGGTCTGGGACAAGCTGTGGTGGGCTGTGGTGGGCCGGGACGGGCTGTGGTGGGCTGGGATGGGCTGTAGTGGGCTGAGGCGGGCTGTGGTGGGCTGGCACGGGCTGTGGTGGGCTGTGGTGGTCTGTGGTGGCCTGGGACGGGCTGTGGTGAGCTGTGGTGGGTTCTGAAGGGCTGTGGTGGGCTGTGGTGGGTTGGGACACGCTGTGGTGGGTAGGGACGGGCTGTGGTGGGCTGTGGTGTGTTGTGACGGGTTGGCACGGGCTGGGACGGGCCGTGGTGGGCTGGGATGGGCTGCGGTGGGCTGTGGTGGGCTGGGACAGGCTGTGGTGAGCTGAGACGGGCTCTGGAGGGCTGTGGTGGGCTGGGACGGGCTGTGGTGAACTGTGGTGGGACGTGGTGGGCTTTCGTGGGCTGTGGTGGGCTGGGACGGGCTGTGGTGGGCTTTCGTGGGCTGTGGTGGGCTGGGACGGGCTGTGGTGGTCTACGGTAGCCTGTGGTGGGCTGGGACGGGCTGTGGTGGGCTGGGACGGGCTGTGGTGGGACGGGACGGGCTGTGGTGAGCCGGGACGGGCTGTGGTGTGCTGAGACGGGCTGTGGTGGGCTGGGACGGGCTGTAGTGGGACGGGACGGGCTGTGGTGGGACGGGACGGGCTGTGGTGGGACGGGATGGGCTGTGGTGTGCCGGGACGGGCTGTGGTGGGCTGGGATGCGCTGTGGTGACCGGTGGTGGGCTGTGGTGACCTGTGGTGGGCTGTGGTAAGCTGGGACGGGCTGTGGTGGGCCGGGACGGGCCGTGGTGGGCTGTGGTGCGCCGTGTTTATCTGGGACGAGCTGTGGTGGGCCATGGCGGGCCGTGGTGGGCTGGGACGGGCCGTGGTTTGCCGTGGTGGGCTGAAACAGGCTGTGGTGACCGGTGGTGGGCTGTGGTGACCGGTGGTGGGCTGTGGTGACCTGTGGTGGGCTGTGGTGACCTGTGGTGGGCTGGGACGGGTTGCGGTGGGCTGGGACGGGTTTCGGTGGGCTAGGACGGGCTGCGGTGGGCTGGGACGGGCTGCGGTGGGCTGGGATAAGCTGTGTTGGGCTGCGACGGGCTGTGGTAGGCTGGGACGGGCTTTGGTGTGCTGTGGTGGGCGGGCACGGTCTGTGGTGGGCTGGAACAGGCTGTGGTGGGTTGGGACGGGCTGTGGTAAGCTGTAATGGCTGTGGTGGGTTGTGGTGGGCTGGGCTGGGCCGTGGTGGGTTGGGACGTGCCGTGGTGGGCCGGGACCGGTCTTGGTTGGCTGGGACGGGCTGTGGTGGGCCGGGAAGGGCCGTAGTGGGTGGGGACAAGTTGTGGTGGGCGGGGACAAGTTGTGGTGGGCAGGGACGGGCTGTGGTGGGCGGGGATGGGCTGTGGTGGGCGGGGATGGGCTGTGGTGGGCGGGGACGGGGTGTGGTGGGCTGTGGTGGGCTGGGATGCGCTGTGGTGGGCTGGGATGCGCTGTGGTGGGCTGGGATGCGCTGTGGTGGGCTGGGATGCGCTGTGGTGGGCTGGGATGCGCTGTGGTGGGCTGGGACGGGCTGTGGTTGGCTGGGATGGGCTGTGGTGGGCTGGGACTGGCTCTGGTGGGCCGGGACGTGCTGTGGTAGGCTGTGGTGTGCTGGGATGGGCTGTGGTGGGCTGGGACGGGCTGTGGTGGGCTGGGACGGGCTGTGGTGGGCTGGGACGGGCTGGGACGGGCTGGGAAGGGCTGGGATGGGCTGTGGTGTGCTGGGATATGCTGTGGTGGGCTGGGACGGACTGTGGTGGGCTGGGACAAGCTGTGGTGGGCTGTGGTGGGCTGAGACGGGCTGTGGAGGGCTGGGACGGGCTGTGGTGGTCTGGGACGGGCTGTGGTGGGCTGGGACGGGATGCGGTGGGCCGTGGTGGGCTGGGACAGGCTGTGGTGGGCTATGACGTGCCGTGGTGTGCCGTGGTGAACTGTGGTGGGCTGTGGTAAGCCGTGGTGGGTTGTGGTGGGCCGTGGTGGGCTGTGGTCGGACGTGGTGGGCTGGGACAAGCTGTGGTGGGCTGGGACGGGCCGTGGTGGGCCAGGACCGGCCTTGGTTGGCCGTGACGGGCCGTGGTGGGCCGGGCCGGGCTGTAGTGGGCGGGGACAAGTTGTGGTGGGCGGGGACAGGCTGTGGTGAGCAGGGAAGGGCTGTGGTGGCCTGGGACGGGCTGTGGTGAGCGGGGACGGGCTGTGTTGGGCGGGGACGGGCTTTGGTGGGCTCTGGTGGGCTGGAACGGGCTCTGCTGGGCTGGAACGGGCTGTGGTGGGCTGGGACGGGCTGTGGTGGGCTGGGAAGGGCTGTGGTGGGCTGTGGTGGGCTGGGACGGGCTGTGGTCGTCTGGGACGGGTTGTGGTGAGCTGAGACGGGCCGTGGTGGGCTGAGACGGGCCATGGCGGGCTGAGACGGGCCGTGGTGGGCTGGGACGGGCTGGTACTTGCTGTGGTGGGCTGTTACGGGCTGTGGTGTGCTGTGAGAGGCTGTGGTGGTCTGGGACGAGCTGGGACGGGCTGTGGTGGGCTGGGACGGGCTGTGGTGGGCCGTAGTGGGCTGTGGTGGGCTGGGACGGGCTGTGGTGGTCTGTGACAAGCTCTTGTGGGCTGTGGTGGGCTGGGACGAGCTGTGGTGGGCTCTGGTGGGCTCTGGTGGGCTGGGACGGGCTGTCGTGGGCTGGATCGGGCTGTCGTGGGCTGGGACGGGCTGTCGTGGGCTGGGACGGGCTGGGATGGGCCGTGGTGGGCTGGGACGGGCCGTGGTGGGCTGGGACAGGCCGTGGTAGGCTGGGACGGGTTGGGATAGGCTGCGGTGGGCCGTGGTGTGCTGTGGTGGGCCGTGGTGGGCTGGGATAGGCTGTGGTGAGCTGAGACGGGCTCTGGAGGTCTGTGGTGGGCTAGGACGGCTTGTGGTGGGCTGGGACGGGCTGTGGTGGGCCGTGGTGGGCTGTGGTGGGCTTTCGTGGGCCGTGGTGGGCTGTGACGGGCTGTGGTGGGCTGGGACGGGCTGCGGTGGGTTGTGGAGAGCTGGGACGGGCTGTGACGGGCTGTGGTGGGCTGCGACGGGCTCTGGGGGTCTGGGACAGGCTTGGACGAGCTGGGACAGGCTGGGACAGGCTGTGGTGGGCTGAGACGGGCTGGGAGGGGCTGGGACGGGCTGTGGTGGGCTGGGACGGGCTGTGGTGGGCTGTGGTAAGCTGAGACGGGCCGTGGTGGGCTGGGACGGGCTGGTACTTGCTGTGGTGGGCTGTTACGGGCTGTGGTGTGCTGTGAGAGGCTGTGGTGGTCTGGGACGAGCTGGGACGGGCTGTGGTGGGCTGGGACGGGCTGTGGTGGGCCGTAGTGGGCTGTGGTGGGCTGGGACGGGCTGTGGTGGTCTGTGACAAGCTCTTGTGGGCTGTGGTGGGCTGGGACGAGCTGTGGTGGGCTCTGGTGGGCTCTGGTGGGCTGGGACGGGCTGTCGTGGGCTGGGACGGGCTGTGGTGGGCTGGGACGGGCTGGGACGGGCCGTGGTGGGCTGGGACGGGCCATGGTGTGCTGTGGTGGGCCGTGGTGGGCTGGGACGGGTTGGGATAGGCTGCAGTGGGCCGTGGTGGGCTGGGATAGGCTGTGGTGAGCTGAGACGGGCTCTGGAGGTCTGTGGTGGGCTAGGACGGCTTGTGGTGGGCTGGGACGGGCTGTGGTGGGCTGTGGTGGGCTTTCGTGGGCCGTGGTGGGCTGTGGTGGGCTTTCGTGGGCCGTGGTGGGCTGGGACGGGCTGTGGTGGGCTGGGACGGGCTGCGGTGGGTTGTGGAGAGCTGGGACGGGCTGTGACGGGCTGTGGTGGGCTGCGACAGGCTCTGGGGGTCTGGGACAGGCTTGGACGAGCTGGGACAGGCTGGGACAGGCTGTGGTGGGCTGAGACGGGCTGGGAGGGGCTGGGACGGGCTCTGGTGGGCTGGGACGGTCTGTGGTGGGCTGTGGTATAGCTGGGACGGGCTGTGGTGGGCTGTGATGGGCTGTGGTGGGCTGTGGTGTGCTGGGACGGGCTGTGGTGGGCCATGGCAGGCCGTGGTGGGCTGTGGTGCGCCGTGTTTATCTGGGACGAGCTGTGGTGGGCCATGGCGGGCTGTGGTGGGCTGGGACGGGCCGTGGTTTGCCGTGGTGGGCTGAAACAGGCTGTGGTGACCGGTGGTGGGCTGTGGTGACCTGTGGTGGGTTGCGGTGGGCTGGGACGGGTTTCGGTGGGCTGGGATAAGCTGTGTTGGGCTGCGACGGGCTGTGGTAGGCTGGGATGAGCTGTGGAGGGTTGGGACGGGCTGTGGAGGGTTGTGGATGGCTGTGCTGGGCTTGGACAGGCTGTGGTGGGCTGAGATGGGCCGTGGTGGTCCGTGGTGGGCTGGGACGGGCCGTGCTGGGCTAGGACGGGCTGTGGTGAACTGTGGTGGGCTGTGATGGGCCGTGGTGGGCTGGGACGGGCCGTGGTGGGCTGGGGTGGGCCGTGGTGGGCTGGGACGGGCCGTGGTGGGCTGGGACAGGCTGTGGTGGGCTGTGGTGGACTGGGAAGGGCCGTGGTGGGCCGTGGTGTGCTCTGGTGGGCCATGGTGGACCGTGGTTGGCCGTGGTGGGCCGGGAAAGGCCGTGGTTAGCCGTGGTGGGCTGAAACAGGCTGGGACGGGCTCTGGTGGGCTGGGACGGGATGTGGTGGGCTGGGACGGGCTGGGACAAGCTGTGGTGGGCTGGGACGGGCCGTGGTGGGCTGGGATGGGCTGTGGTGGGCTGGTACGGGCTGTGGTCGTCTGGGTTGGGTTGTAGTGAGCTGAGACGGGCCGTGGTGGGCTGAGACGGGCCGTGGTGGGCTGGGACAGGCTGGTACTTGCTGTGGTGGGCTGTTACGGGCTGTGGTGTGCTGTGAGAGGCTGTGGTGGTCTGGGACGAGCTGGGACGGGCTGTGGTGGGCTGGGACGGGCTGTGGTGGGCTGGGACGGGCTGTGGTGGGCTGGGACAAGCTGTGGTGTGCTGGGACGGGCTGTGGTGTGCAGGGACAGGCTGGGACGGGCTGGGACGAGCTGGGACGGGCTGTGGTGGGCTGGAACTCGGTGTGGTGGAATGAGACGGGCTGGGACAGGCTGTGGTGGGCTGGGACGGGCTGGGACGGGCTGTGACGGGCTGTGACGGGCTGTGGTGAGCTGGGATGGGCTGTGGTGGGCTGTGGTGAGCTGGGACGAGCTGTGGTGGGCTCTGGTGGGCTCTGGTGGGCTGGGACGGGCTGTCGTGGGCTGGGACGGGCTGTCGTGGGCTGGGACGGGCTGGGACGGGCCGTGGTGGGCTGGGACGGGTTGGGATAGGCTGCGGTGGGCCGTGGTGTGCTGTGCTGGGCCGTGGTGGGCTGGGATAGGCTGTGGTGAGCTGAGACGGGCTTTGGAGGGCTGTGGTGGGCTGGGACGGCTTGTGGTGGGCTGGGACGGCTTGTGGTGGGCTGGGACGGCTTGTGGTGGGCTGGGACGGGCTGTGGTGGGCCGTGGTGGGCTGTGGTGGGCTTTCGTGGGCCGTGGTGGGCTGGGACGGGCTGTGGTGGGCTGGGACGGGCTGTGGTGGGTTGTGGAGAGCTGGGACGGGCTGTGACGGGCTGTGGTGGGCTGCGACGGGCTCTGGGGGTCTGGGACAGGCTTGGACGAGCTGGGACAGGCTGGGACAGGCTGTGGTGGGCTGACACGGGCTGGGAGGGGCTGGGACGGGCTGTGTTGGGTGGGGACGGCCTGTGTTGGGCTGGGACGGGCTGTGGTGGGCTGGGACGGGCTGTGGTGTGCTGGGACTGGCTGTGGTGTGCTGGGACGAGCTGTGGTGTGCAGGGATGGGCTCTGGTGGGCTGTGGTGGGGTGGGACAGGCTGTGGTGAGCTGAGACGGGCTGGGACGGGCCGTGGTGTGCTGGGACGGGCTGTGGTGGGCTGGGACGGGCTGTGGTGGGCTGCGGTGAGTAGCGACGGGCTGTGGTGGGCTGGGACAGGCTGTGGTGGGCCGTGGTGGGCTGGGACGGGCCGCGGTTGGCTGGGACGGGCCGTGGTGGGCTGGGACGGGCCGTGGCGGGCTGGGACGGGCTGTGGTGGGCTGGGACGGGCTGTGGGGGGGCTGTGACGGGCTGTGGTGGGCTGCGGTGGGCTGGGATGCGCTGTGGTGGGCGCGGACGGTCTGGGACGGTCTGTGGTGTGCTGGGACGAGCTGTGGTGGGTTGTGGAGAGCTGGGATGGGCTGTGACGGTCTGTGGTAAGCTGCGATGGGCTCTGGTGGTCTGGGACGGGCTGGGACGGGCTGTGGTGGGCTGGGACGGGCTGTGGTGGGCTGGGACGGGCTGTGGTGGGCTGGGACAAGCTGTGGTGTGCTGGGACGGGCTGTGGTGTGCAGGGACAGGCTGGGACGGGCTGGGACGAGCTGGGACGGGCTGTGGTGGGCTGGAACTCGGTGTGGTGGAATGAGACGGGCTGGGACAGGCTGTGGTGGGCTGGGACGGGCTGGGACGGGCTGTGACGGGCTGTGACGGGCTGTGGTGAGCTGGGATGGGCTGTGGTGGGCTGTGGTGAGCTGGGACGAGCTGTGGTGGGCTCTGGTGGGCTCTGGTGGGCTGGGACGGGCTGTCGTGGGCTGGGACGGGCTGTCGTGGGCTGGGACGGGCTGGGACGGGCCGTGGTGGGCTGGGACGGGTTGGGATAGGCTGCGGTGGGCCGTGGTGTGCTGTGCTGGGCCGTGGTGGGCTGGGATAGGCTGTGGTGAGCTGAGACGGGCTTTGGAGGGCTGTGGTGGGCTGGGACGGCTTGTGGTGGGCTGGGACGGCTTGTGGTGGGCTGGGACGGCTTGTGGTGGGCTGGGACGGGCTGTGGTGGGCCGTGGTGGGCTGTGGTGGGCTTTCGTGGGCCGTGGTGGGCTGGGACGGGCTGTGGTGGGTTGTGGAGAGCTGGGACGGGCTGTGACGGGCTGTGGTGGGCTGCGACGGGCTCTGGGGGTCTGGGACAGGCTTGGACGAGCTGGGACAGGCTGGGACAGGCTGTGGTGGGCTGACACGGGCTGGGAGGGGCTGGGACGGGCTGTGTTGGGTGGGGACGGCCTGTGTTGGGCTGGGACGGGCTGTGGTGGGCTGGGACGGGCTGTGGTGTGCTGGGACTGGCTGTGGTGTGCTGGGACGAGCTGTGGTGTGCAGGGATGGGCTCTGGTGGGCTGTGGTGGGGTGGGACAGGCTGTGGTGAGCTGAGACGGGCTGGGACGGGCCGTGGTGTGCTGGGACGGGCTGTGGTGGGCTGGGACGGGCTGTGGTGGGCTGCGGTGAGTAGCGACGGGCTGTGGTGGGCTGGGACAGGCTGTGGTGGGCCGTGGTGGGCTGGGACGGGCCGCGGTTGGCTGGGACGGGCCGTGGTGGGCTGGGACGGGCCGTGGCGGGCTGGGACGGGCTGTGGTGGGCTGGGACGGGCTGTGGGGGGGCTGTGACGGGCTGTGGTGGGCTGCGGTGGGCTGGGATGCGCTGTGGTGGGCGCGGACGGGCTGGGACGGTCTGTGGTGTGCTGGGACGAGCTGTGGTGGGTTGTGGAGAGCTGGGATGGGCTGTGACGGTCTGTGGTAAGCTGCGATGGGCTCTGGTGGTCTGGGACGGGCTGGGACGGGCTGTGGTGGGCTGGGACGGGCTGTGGTGGGCTGGGACGGGCTGTGGTGGGCTGGGACAAGCTGTGGTGTGCTGGGACGGGCTGTGGTGTGCAGGGACAGGCTGGGACGGGCTGGGACGAGCTGGGACGGGCTGTGGTGGGCTGGAACTCGGTGTGGTGGAATGAGACGGGCTGGGACAGGCTGTGGTGGGCTGGGACGGGCTGGGACGGGCTGTGACGGGCTGTGACGGGCTGTGGTGAGCTGGGATGGGCTGTGGTGGGCTGTGGTGAGCTGGGACGAGCTGTGGTGGGCTCTGGTGGGCTCTGGTGGGCTGGGACGGGCTGTCGTGGGCTGGGACGGGCTGTCGTGGGCTGGGACGGGCTGGGACGGGCCGTGGTGGGCTGGGACGGGTTGGGATAGGCTGCGGTGGGCCGTGGTGTGCTGTGCTGGGCCGTGGTGGGCTGGGATAGGCTGTGGTGAGCTGAGACGGGCTTTGGAGGGCTGTGGTGGGCTGGGACGGCTTGTGGTGGGCTGGGACGGCTTGTGGTGGGCTGGGACGGCTTGTGGTGGGCTGGGACGGGCTGTGGTGGGCCGTGGTGGGCTGTGGTGGGCTTTCGTGGGCCGTGGTGGGCTGGGACGGGCTGTGGTGGGTTGTGGAGAGCTGGGACGGGCTGTGACGGGCTGTGGTGGGCTGCGACGGGCTCTGGGGGTCTGGGACAGGCTTGGACGAGCTGGGACAGGCTGGGACAGGCTGTGGTGGGCTGACACGGGCTGGGAGGGGCTGGGACGGGCTGTGTTGGGTGGGGACGGCCTGTGTTGGGCTGGGACGGGCTGTGGTGGGCTGGGACGGGCTGTGGTGTGCTGGGACTGGCTGTGGTGTGCTGGGACGAGCTGTGGTGTGCAGGGATGGGCTCTGGTGGGCTGTGGTGGGGTGGGACAGGCTGTGGTGAGCTGAGACGGGCTGGGACGGGCCGTGGTGTGCTGGGACGGGCTGTGGTGGGCTGGGACGGGCTGTGGTGGGCTGCGGTGAGTAGCGACGGGCTGTGGTGGGCTGGGACAGGCTGTGGTGGGCCGTGGTGGGCTGGGACGGGCCGCGGTTGGCTGGGACGGGCCGTGGTGGGCTGGGACGGGCCGTGGCGGGCTGGGACGGGCTGTGGTGGGCTGGGACGGGCTGTGGGGGGGCTGTGACGGGCTGTGGTGGGCTGCGGTGGGCTGGGACGGGCTGTGGTGGGCGCGGACGGGCTGGGACGGTCTGTGGTGTGCTGGGACGAGCTGTGGTGGGTTGTGGAGAGCTGGGATGGGCTGTGACGGTCTGTGGTAAGCTGCGATGGGCTCTGGTGGTCTGGGACGGGCTGGGACGAGCTGGGACGGGCTGGGACGGGTTGTGGTGGGCTGAGACGGGCTGTGGTGGGCGGGGACGGGCTGTGGTGGGCTAGGACGGGTTGTGGTGTGCTGCGACGGGCTGTGGTGAGCTTTGGTAAGCTGGGACGGGCTGTGGTGGGCTAGGACGGGTTGTGGTGGGCTGAGACGGGCTATGGTGGGCTGGGACGGGCTGTGGTGGGATGTGGTGAGCTTGCACAGGCTGGGATGGGATCTGGTGGGCCGGGACGGGCTGTGGTTAGCTGGGACGGGCTCTGGTGGGCCGGGACGGGCTCTGGTGCACTGTGGTGGGCTGTGGTGTGCTGTAGTGGGTTGTGGTGAGCTGAGACGGGCTGTGGTGTGCTGGGACGGGCTGTGGTGGCCTGTGATGGGCTCTGGTGGTCTGCGGCGGCCGTGGTAGGCTTGGACGGGCTGCGTCCGGCTGTGGTGGGCTGGGATGGGCTCTGGTGGGTTGTGGTGGGCTGGGACGAGCTCTGGTGGGCTGGGACGGGCTGTGGTGGGATCGGACTGGCTGGGACAGGCTATGGTGGGCTGTGGTAAGCTGGGACGGGCTCTGGTGGGCTGAGACGGGCTGTGGTGGGCTGCGACGGGCTGTGGTGGGCTGTGGTGGGCTGGGACGGGCTGTGGTGGGTTGTGGTGAGCTGAGACGGGCTGTCGTGAAATTGGACGGGCTGTGGTGGGCTGTGGTGAACTGGGAAGGGCTCTGGTGGTCTGGAATGGGCTGCGGTGGGCTGGGACGGGCTGTGGTGGGCTGGGACAGGCTCTGGTGGGCCGGGACAGACTCTGGTGCGCTGTGGTGGGCTGTGGTGGGCTATGGTGCGCTGTGGTGGGTTGTGGTGAGCTAGAACGGGTTGTGGTTTGGCTGGGACGGGCTATAGTGGGCTGGGACGGGATTGTGGTGGGCTGGGACGGGCTCTGATGGTCTGCGGCGGCCGTGGTGGGCTGGGACGGGCTGTGGTGACCTGGGACGGGCCGTGGTGGGCTGGGACGGGCCGTGGTGGGCTGGGACGGGTCGTGGTGGGCTGGGACGGGCTGTGGTGGGCTGCGGTGAGTAGGGACGGGCTGTGGTGGGCTGGGACAGGCTGTGGTGGGCCGTGGTGGGCTGGGACAGGCCGCGGTTGGCTGGGACGGGCCGCGGTGGGCTGTGGTGGGCCGTGGTGGGCTGGGACGGGCCGTGGTGGAATGGGATGGGCTGGGATGGGCTGTGGTGGGCTGCGGTGGGCTGGGACGGGCTGTGGTGGGCGGGGACGGGCTGGGACGGTCTGTGGTGTGCTGGGATGAGCTGTGGTGGGTTGTGGAGAGCTGGGATGGGCTGTGACGGCCTGTGGTGGGCTGCGACGGGCTCTGGTGGTCTGGGACGGGTTGTGGTGGGCTGGGATGGCCTTGGACGGGCTGTGGTGGGCGGGGACGGGCTGTGGCCGCTGGGGACGGGCTCTGGTGGTCTGGAATGGGCTGTGGTGGGCTGGGACGCGCTGGGAAGTGCTGGGACGGTCTGTAGTGGGCTGTCGTGGGCTGGCACGGGCTGGGACGGGCTGTGGTGAGCTGGGACGGGCTGTGGTGGGCTGGGACGAGCTGTGGTGAGCTGGGACGGGCCGTGGTGAGCTGGGACGGGCCGTGGTGAGCTGGGACGGGCCGTGGTGGGCTGGGATGGGTTGTGGTGGGCGGGGACGGGCTGTGGTGGGCGGGAAAGGGCTGTGGTGGGCGGGGACAGGCTCTGGTGGGCAGGGACAGGCTCTGCTGGTCTGGAATGGTCTGTTCTTGGCTGGGACGGGCTGTGGTGGGCGGGGACGGACTGTGTTTGGCTGGGACGGGCTGTGGTGGGCTGAGACGGGCTGTGACGGGCTGTGATGGGTTGGGACGAGCTGTGACGGGCTGTGGTGGTCTGCGGTAGGCTGTGGTGTGCTGTAGTGGCCTGTGGTGGGCTGGGACGGGCTGTGGTGGGCTGGGACAGGCTGGGACGGGCTGTGGTGGGCTGGGACGAGTTGTGGTGGGCTGGGACGGGCTGACATGGGCTGGGACGGGCTGGGACGCCTTGGACGGGTTGTGGTGGGCGGTGACGGGTTGTGGTGGGCGGGGACGGGCTTTGGTGGGCTGGGACGGGCTTTGGTGGGCTGTGGTGGGCTGGAACGGGCTTTGGTGGGCTGGGACGGGCTGTGGTGGGCTGGGACGAGCTGTGGTGGGCTGGGACGAGTTCTGGTGGGCTGGGACGGGCTTGGATGTGCTGTGGTGGGCGGGCACGGTCTGTGGTGGGCTGGAACAGGCTGTGGTGGGTTGGGACGGGCTGTGGTGGGCGGGGACGGGGTGTGGTGAGCGGGGACGGGCTTTGGTGGGCTGTGGCGGGCTGGGACGGGCTGTGGTGGGCTGGGACGGGCTGTGGTGGGCTGGGACGGACTGTGGTGTCCTGGGACAGGCTGCGGTGGGCTGGGACGGACTGCGGTGGGCTGGGACAAGCTGTGGTGGGCTGTGGTGGGCTGGGACGGGCTGTGCTGGGCTGGGATGCGCTGTGGTGGGCTGGGATGCGCTGTGGTGGGCTGGGACGCGCTGTGGTGGGCTGGGAAGGGCTGGGACGGGCTGTGGTGGGCTGGGACGGGCTGTGGTTGGCTGTGGTGGGCTGTGGTGGGCTGGGACGGGCTGTGGTGGGCTGGGACGGACTGTGGTGTCCTGGGACGGGCTGCGGTGGGCTGGGACGGACTGTGGTGGGCTGGGACAAGCTGTGGTGGGCTCTGGTGGGCTGGGATGAGCTGTGGTGGGCTGGGACGGGCTCTGGTGGGCTGGGACAAGCTGTGGTGGGCTGTGGTGGGCTGAAACGGGCTGTGGTGGGCTGGGATGCGCTGTGGTGGGCTGGGATGCGCTGTGGTGGGCTGGGAAGGGCTGGGACGGGCTGTGGTGGGCTGGGACGGGCTGTGGTTGGCTGGGATGGGCTGTGGTGGGCTGGGACTGGCTCTGGTGGGCTGGGACGTGCTGTGGTAGGCTGTGGTGTGCTGGGATGGGCTGTCGTGGGCTGGGACGGGCTGTGGTGGGCTGGGACGGGCTGTGGTGGGCTGAGACGGGCTGTGGTGGGCTGGGACGGGCTGTGGTGGGCTGGGACGGACTGTGGTGGTCTGGGACAAGTTGGGGTGGACTGTGGTGGGCTGAGACGGGCTGTGGTGGGCTGGGACGGGCTCTGGTTGGCTGGGACAAGCTGTGGTGGGCTGTGGTGGGCTGAAAAGGGCTGTGGAGGGCTGGGACGGGATGCGGTGGGCCGTGGTGGGCTGGGACAGGCTGTGGTGGGCTATGACGTGCTGTGGTGTGCCGTGGTGAACTGTGGTGGGCTGTGGTAAGCCGTGGTGGGTTGTGGTGGGCTGTGGTCGGACGTGTGGGCTGGTTACAAGCTGTGGTGGGCTGGGACGGGCCGTGGTGGGCCAGGACCGGCCTTGGTTGGCCGTGACGGGCTGTGGTGGGGCCGGGCCGGGCTGTAGTGGGCGGGGGACAAGTTGTGGTGGGCGGGGGACAGGCTGTGGTGAGCAGGGAAGGGCTGTGGTGGCCTGGGGACGGGCTGGGACGGGCTGTGGTGAGCGGGGGACGGGCTTTGGTGGGCTCTGGTGGGCTGGAACGGGCTCTGGTAGGCTGGGACGGGCTGTGGTAAGCTGTAATGGGCTGTGGTGGGCTTGGACGGGCTGTGGTGGGTTGCGTTGAGACTGAGATGGGCTGGGACGGGCTGGGACGGGCTGTGGTGGGCTGTGGTGGGACGGGACAGGCTGTGGTGGGCTGGGACGGGCTGTGGTGGTCTACGGTAGCCTGTGGTGTGCTGTAGTGGCCTGTGGTGGGCTGGGACGGGCTGTGGTGGGCTGGGACGGGCTGTGGTGGGCTGTGGTTGGACGGGACGGGCTGCGGTGAGCCAGTACAGGCTGTGGTGTGCTGAGACGGGCTCTGGTGGGCCGGGACGGGCTGTGGTGGGCCGGGATGGGCTATGGTGGGCCGGGACAAGCTGTGGTAGGTTGGGACGGGCTCTGGTGGACTGGGACGGGCTCTGGTGGGCTGGAACAGGCCGTGGTGGGCTGGGATGGGCTTTGGTGGGGTGTGGTGAGCTGAGACGGTCTGGGAGGGGCTGAAACGGGCTGGGGCCGGCTCTGGGGGTCTGGGAGGGGCTGGGGAAGGCCTGTGGTGGGCTGGGACGAGCTGGGACGGGCTGGGACGGGCTGTGGTGGGCTGGGACGGGGCAGTGGTGGGCTGGGACGGGGCTGTGGTGGGCTGGGACGGGCTGTGGTGGGCTGGGACGCGCTGTGGTGGGCTGGGACGCGCTGTGGTGTGCTGGGACGCGCTGTGGTGGGCTGGACGCGCTGCGGTGGGCTGGGGAATGGCTGGGGACGGGCTGTGTGGGCCAGGACCAGCCTTGGTTGGCCATGCCGGGCCGGGCTGTAGTGGGCGGGGACAAGTTGTGGTGGGCGGGGACAGGCTGTGGTGAGCAGGGACGGGCTGTGGTGGCCTGGGACGGGCTGGACGGGCTGTGGTGAGCGGGGACGGGCTGTGGTGGGCGGGGACG
The DNA here is from genome assembly GCF_023634085.1 of Falco cherrug. NCBI lineage: Eukaryota > Metazoa > Chordata > Aves > Falconiformes > Falconidae > Falco > Falco cherrug. Next base: position 1,219,069 of record NC_073717.1, read on the forward strand.
GGCTTTGGTGGGCTCTGGTGGGCTGGAACGGGGGTCTGGTGGGCCTGGGACGGGCTGTGGTAAGCTGTAATGGGCTGTGGTGGGCTTGGACGGGCTGTGGTGGGCTGTATTGGGCTGTGGTGGGCTGTATTGGGCTGTGGCGGGCTGGGACGGGCTGTGGCAGGCTGGGACGGGCTGTGGTGGGCTGAGACGGGCTGTGGTGGGCTGGGACGGACTGTGGTGGGCTGGGACAAGCTGTGGTGGGCTCTGGTGGGCTGGGATGAGCTGTGGTGGGCTGGGACGGGCTCTGGTGGGCTGGGACAAGCTGTGGTGGGCTGTGGTGGGCTGAAACGGGCTGTGGTGGGCTGGGATGCGCTGTGGTGGGCTGGGATGCGCTGTGGTGGGCTGGGAAGGGCTGGGACGGGCTGTGGTGGGCTGGGACGGGCTGTGGTTGGCTGGGATGGGCTGTGGTGGGCTGGGACTGGCTCTGGTGGGCCGGGACGTGCTGTGGTAGGCTGTGGTGTGCTGGGATGGGCTGTCGTGGGCTGGGACGGGCTGTGGTGGGCTGGGACGGGCTGTGGTGGGCTGAGACGGGCTGTGGTGGGCTGGGACGGGCTGTGGTGGGCTGGGACGGACTGTGGTGGTCTGGGACAAGTTGGGGTGGACTGTTGTGGGCTGGGACGGGCTGTGGTGGGCTGGGACGCGCTGTGGTGTGCTGGGACGCGCTGTGGTGGGCTGGGACGCGCTGCGGTGGGCTGGGAATGGCTGGGACGGGCTGTGGTGGGCCAGGACCAGCCTTGGTTGGCCATGCCGGGCCGGGCTGTAGTGGGCGGGGACAAGTTGTGGTGGGCGGGGACAGGCTGTGGTGAGCAGGGAAGGGCTGTGGTGGCCTGGGACGGGCTGGGACAGGCTGTGGTGAGCGGGGGACGGGCTGTGGTGGGCTGGGGACGGGCTTTGGTGGGCTCTGGTTGGCTGGAACGGGGTCTGGTGGGCTGGGACGGGCTGTGGTAAGCTGTAATGGGCTGTGGTGGGCTTGGACGGGCTGTGGTGGGTTGTGGTGAGCTGAGACGGGCTGTGGTGGGCTGTATTGGGCTGTGGTGGGCTGTATTGGGCTGTGGCGGGCTGGGACGGGCTGTGGCAGGCTGGGACGGGCTGTGGCGGGCTGAGACGGGCTGTGGTGGGCTGGGACGGACTGTGGTGGGCTGGGACAAGCTGTGGTGGGCTCTGGTGGGCTGGGATGAGCTGTGGTGGGCTGGGATGGGCTCTGGTGGGCTGGGACAAGCTGTGGTGGGCTGTGGTGGGCTGAAACGGGCTGTGGTGGGCTGGGATGCGCTGTGGTGGGCTGGGATGCGCTGTGGTGGGCTGGGAAGGGCTGGGACGGGCTGTGGTGGGCTGGGACGGGCTGTGGTTAGCTGGGATGGGCTGTGGTGGGCTGGGACTGGCTCTGGTGGGCCGGGACGTGCTGTGGTAGGCTGTGGTGTGCTGGGATGGGCTGTCGTGGGCTGGGACGGGCTGTGGTGGGCTGGGACGGGCTGTGGTGGGCTGAGACGGGCTGTGGTGGGCTGGGACGGGCTGTGGTGGGCTGGGACGGACTGTGGTGGTCTGGGACAAGTTGGGGTGGACTGTGGTGGGCTGAGACGGGCTGTGGTGGGCTGGGACGGGCTCTGGTTGGCTGGGACAAGCTGTGGTGGGCTGTGGTGGGCTGAAAAGGGCTGTGGAGGGCTGGGACGGGATGCGGGTGGGCCGTGGTGGGCTGTGGTGGGCCGTGGTGGGCTGGGACAGGCTGTGGTGGGCTATGACGTGCTGTGGTGTGCCGTGGTGAACTGTGGTGGGCTGTGGTAAGCCGTGGTGGGTTGTGGTGGGCCGTGGTGGGCTGTGGTCGGATGTGGTGGGCTGGGACAAGCTGTGGTGGGCTGGGAAGGGCTGGGACGGGCTGTGGTGGGCCAGGACCAGCCTTGGTTGGCCATGCCGGGCCGGGCTGTAGTGGGCGGGGACAAGTTGTGGTGGGCGGGGACAGGCTGTGGTGAGCAGGGAAGGGCTGTGGTGGCCTGGGACGGGCTGGGACGGGCTGTGGTGAGCGGGGACGGGCTTTGGTGGGCTCTGGTGGGCTGGAACGGGCTCTGGTAGGCTGGGACGGGCTGTGGTAAGCTGTAATGGGCTGTGGTGGGCTTGGACGGGCTGTGGTGGGTTGTGGTGAGCTGAGATGGGCTGGGACGGGCTGGGACGGGCTGTGGTGAGCTGTGGTGAGACGGGACAGGCTGTGGTGGGCTGGGACGGGCTGTGGTGGTCTACGGTAGCCTGTGGTGTGCTGTAGTGGCCTGTGGTGGGCTGGGACGGGCTGTGGTGGGCTGTGGTTGGACGGGACGGGCTGCGGTGAGCCAGGACAGGCTGTGGTGTGCTGAGACGGGCTCTGGTGGGCCGGGACGGGCTGTGGTGGGCCGGGATGGGCTATGGTGGGCCGGGACAAGCTGTGGTAGGTTGGGACGGGCTCTGGTGGACTGGGACGGGCTCTGGTGGGCTGGAACAGGCCGTGGTGGGCTAGGATGGGCTGTGGTGGGGTGTGGTGAGCTGAGACGGTCTGGGAGGGGCTGAAACGGGCTGGGCTGGCTCTGGGGGTCTGGGAGGGGCTGGGAAGGCCTGTGGTGGGCTGGGACGGGCTGTGGTGGGCTGGGACGGGCTCTGGTGGGCTTGGACAGGCTGTGGTGGGCTGGGACGAGCCGTTGTAAGCTGGGACGGGCCGTGATGGGCCGTGACGGGCCGTGGTGGGTTGTTATGGGCCGTGGTGGGCTGGGACGGGCTGTGGTGGGCTGTGGTGGACCGTGGTGGGCTGTGATGGGCTGTGGTAAGCTGGGACGGGATGTGGTAAGCTGGGACGGGCTTTCATGGGCTGGGACGGGTTGTCGTGGGCTGTGGTGGGCTGGGACAGGCTGTGGTGAGCTGGGACGGGCCGTGGTCGGCCGGGACGGGCCGTGGCGGGCTGGGACGAACTGTGGTGGGCTGGGATGAACTGTGGTGGTCTGTGGTGGGCTGGGACGGGCTGTGGTGATCTGGGACGGGCTGTGGTAGGCTGGGACAAACTGTGGCGGGCTGGGACGGGCCGTGGTGGGCCGGGACGGGCCGTGGTGGGCCGGGAAAGGCTGTGTTTTGCTGGGACAGGCTGTGTTTGGCTGGGACAGGCTGTGGTGGGCTGGGACGGGCCGTGGTGGGCCGGGCCGGGCCGTCGTGGGCTGCGACGGGCCGTGGCGGGCTGGGACGGGTTGTGGAGGACTGGGACGAACTGTGGTGGTCTGTGGTGGGCTGTGGTGGACCGTGGTGGGCTGTGATGGGCTGTGGTAAGCTGGGACGGGATGTGGTAAGCTGGGACGGGCTTTCGTGGGCTGGGACGGGTTGTCGTGGGCTGGGACGGGCTGGGACGGGCTGTGGTGAGCTGGGACGGGCCGTGGTGGGCTGGGACAGCCCGTGGCGGGCTGGGACAGGCTGTGGTGAGCTGGGACGGGCCGTGGTGGGCCGGGACGGGCCGTGGTGGGCCGGGACGGGCCGTGGCGGGCTGGGACGAACTGTGGTGGGCTGGGATTAACTGTGGTGGGCTGTGGTGGCCTGGGACGGGCTGTGGTGATCTGGGACGGGCTGTGGTAGGCTGGGACGGGCCGTGGCGGGCTGGGACGGGCCATGGCGGGCTGGGACGGGCCGTGGCGGGCTGGGACGGGTCGTGGTGGGCTGGGACGGGCTGTGGTGGGCTGCGATGGGCTCTGATAAGCTGTAATCGGCTGTGGTGGTCTGGTACGGGTTGTGGTGAGCTGAGATGGGCTGTGGTGGGCTTTGGTGGGCTGGGGTGGGCTCGGACGGGCCGTGGTGGGCTGGGACGGGCTGTGGTGGGCTTCTATGGGCTGGTACTTTATGTGGTGGGCTGGGACGGGCTGTGACGGGCTGTGGTGGTCTGGGATGGGCTGGGACAGGCTGTGGTGGGCCGTGGTAAGCCATGGTGGGCTGTGGTGGTCTGGGACGGGCTGTGGTGTGCCATGGTGGGCTGGGTCAGGCTGCGGTGGGCTGGGACAGGCTGGGGTGGGCTGGAACGGGCTGTGGTTGGTTGTGATGGGCTGGGACGGGCTGTGGTGGGCTGGGACGGGCTGTGGTAGGCTGGGACGAGCTGTGATGAGCTGAGACGGGCTGTGATGGGCCGGGGTGGGCCGGGACAGGCTCTGGTGGGCTGTGGAGGGCTGGGACGGGCTCTGGTGGGCTGGGACGGACTTGGACGCACTGTGGTGGGCTGGGACGGGCTGGGACGGCCTGTGTAGGGCTGGGAGGGGCTGTGGTGGGCTGTGGGGGGCTGGGAAGGGCTGTGGTGGGCTGGGACGGGCTAGAACAGCTATGGTGGGCTGGGACGGGCTGTGGTGGGCTTGGATGGGCTGTGCTGTGCTGGAACGGTCTGGGACGAGTTGTGGTGAGTGTGGTGGGCTGGGACGGGCTGGGACGGACTGTGTTTAGCTGGGACGGGCTGTGGTGGGCCGTGGTGGGCTGGGACAGGCTGTGGTGAGCTGAGACGGGCTGTGGTGGGCTGTGTCGGGCTGGTACGAGCTGTGACGGGGTGGGACGGGCTGTGGTGGTCTGCGCTAGGCTGTAGTGTGCTGTAGTGGCCTGTGATGGGCTGGGTGGGGCTGTGGTGGGCTGGGACGGGCTGTGGTGGGCTGGGACGGGCTGTGGTGTGCTGGGACGGGCTGTGGTGGGCTGGGACGGGCTGTGGTGGGCTGGGATAAGCTGTGTTGGGCTGGGACGGGCTGTGTTAGGCTGGGACAGGCTGTGGAGGATTGGGACGGGCTATGGAGAGCTGTGGAGAGCTGGGACGGTCTGTGGTGGGCTGGGACAGGCTGTGGTGGGCTTGGACCTGCTGTGGTGGTCGGGGACGGGTTGTGGTAGGTCCGGGACGGGCTGTCGTGGTCCGGGACGGGCTGTGGTGGGCTGGGAAGGCCTGGGACGGGCTGGGACGAGCTGGGACGGGCTGTGGTGGGCGGGGACGGGCTGTGGTGGGCGGGGACGGGCTGTGGTGGGCGGGGATGGGCTGGGACGAGCTGGGACGGGCTGTGGTGGATTGCGGTAGGCTGTGGTGCTCTGTAGTGGTCTGTGGTGTTCTGTAGTGGTCTGTGGTGGGCTGGGACGGGCTGTGGTGGGCTGGGATGGGCTGTCGTGGGCTGGGAAGGGCTGTCGTGGGCTGTGGGGGCCTGGGACATGCTGGGGTGGGCTGTGGTGGGCTGGGACGTGCTGTGACGAGCTGGGACGAGCTGTGACGGGCTGTGGTGTGTTGTAGTGGCCTGTGGTATGCTGTAGTGGCCTGTGGTGGGCTGGGACGGGCTGTGGTGGGCTGGGACAAACTGTGGTGGGCTGTGGTGGGCTGGGATGAGCTGGGACGGGCTGTGGTGGGCTGGGATGGGCTGTGGTGGGCTGGGATGGGCTGTGGTGGGCTGGGACGGGCTGTAGTGGGCTGTGGTGGGCTGTGGAGGGCTGGGACGGGCTGTAGTGTGCCGTGGTGGGCTGGGACGGGCCGGGTGGGCTGGGATGGGCTGGGACGGGCTGTGGTGGGCTGGGGCGGGCTGTGGTGGGCTGGGACGGGCTGTGGTGGGCTGGGACAGGCTGGGGTGGGCTGGAACGGGCTGTGGTGGGCTGGGACAGGGTGTGGTGGGATGGGGACGGGCTGTGGTTGGTTGTGGTGGGCTGGGACGGGCTCTGGTGGGCTGGGACGGGCTGTGGTGGGCTGGGTCGAGCTGTGATGAGCTGAGACGGGCTGTGATGGGCCGGGGTGGGCCGGGACAGGCTCTGGTGGGCTGTGGAGGGCTGGGACGGGCTCTGGTGGGCTGGGACGGACTTGGACGCACTGTGGTGGGCTGGGACGGGCTGGGACGGCCTGTGTAGGGCTGGGAGGGGCTGTGGTGGGCTGTGGGGGGCTGGGAAGGGCTGTGGTGGGCTGGGACGGGCTAGAACAGCTATGGTGGGCTGGGACGGGCTGTGGTGGGCTTGGATGGGCTGTGCTGTGCTGGAACGGTCTGGGACGAGTTGTGGTGAGTGTGGTGGGCTGGGACGGGCTGGGACGGACTGTGTTTAGCTGGGACGGGCTGTGGTGGGCCGTGGTGGGCTGGGACAGGCTGTGGTGAGCTGAGACGGGCTGTGGTGGGCTGTGTCGGGCTGGGACGAGCTGTGACGGGGTGGGACGGGCTGTGGTGGTCTGCGCTAGGCTGTGGTGTGCTGTAGTGGCCTGTGGTGGGCTGGGACGGGCTGTGGTGGGCTGGGACGGGCTGTGGTGGGCTGGGATAAGCTGTGTTGGGCTGGGACGGGCTGTGTTAAGCTGGGACAGGCTGTGGAGGATTGGGACGGGCTATGGAGAGCTGTGGAGAGCTGGGACGGTCTGTGGTGGGCTGGGACAGGCTGTGGTGGGCTTGGACCTGCTGTGGTGGTCGGGGACGGGTTGTGGTAGGTCCGGGACGGGCTGTCGTGGTCCGGGACGGGCTGTGGTGGGCTGGGAAGGCCTGGGACGGGCTGGGACGAGCTGGGACGGGCTGTGGTGGGCGGGGACGGGCTGTGGTGGGCGGGGATGGGCTGGGACGAGCTGGGACGGGCTGTGGTGGATTGCGGTAGGCTGTGGTGCTCTGTAGTGGTCTGTGGTGTTCTGTAGTGGTCTGTGGTGGGCTGGGACGGGCTGTGGTGGGCTGGGCCAGGCTGTCGTGGGCTGGGAAGGGCTGTCGTGGGCTGTGGGGGCCTGGGACATGCTGGGGTGGGCTGTGGTGGGCTGGGACGTGCTGTGACGAGCTGGGACGAGCTGTGACGGGCTGTGGTGTGTTGTAGTGGCCTGTGGTATGCTGTAGTGGCCTGTGGTGGGCTGGGACGGGCTGTGGTGGGCTGGGACAAACTGTGGTGGGCTGTGGTGGGCTGTGATGAGCTGGGACAGGCTGGGACGGGCTGAGACGGGCTGTGGTGGGCTGGGATGGGCTGTGGTAGGCTGGGACGGGCTGTAGTGGGCTGTGGTGGGCTGTGGAGGGCTGGGACGGGCTGTAGTGTGCCGTGGTGGGCTGGGACGGGCCGGGTGGGCTGGGATGGGCTGGGGCGGGCTGTGGTGGGCTGGGACGGGCTGGGACGGGCCGTGGTGGTCTGGGACGGGCTGTGGTGGGCTGGGACGGGCTCTGTTGGGCTTGGACAGGCTGTGGTGGGCTGGGACGAGCCGTTGTAAGCTGGGACGGGCCGTGATGGGCCGTGACGGGCCGTGGTGGGTTGTTATGGGCCGTGGTGGGCTGGGACGGGCTGTGGTGGGCTGTGGTGGACCGTGGTGGGCTGTGATGGGCTGTGGTAAGCTGGGACGGGATGTGGTAAGCTGGGACGGTTTTTCATGGGCTGGGACGGGTTGTCGTGGGCTGGGACGGGCTGTGGTGAGCTGGGACGGGCCGTGGTGGGCCGGGACGGGCTGTGGTGGGCCGGGACGGGCCGTGGCGGGCTGGGACGAACTGTGGTGGGCTGGGATGAACTGTGGTTGGCTGTGGTGGGCTGGGACGGGCTGTGGTGATCTGGGACGGGCTGTGATAGGCTGGGACAAACTGTGGCGGGCTGTGGTGGGCCGTGGTGGGCCGGGAAAGGCTGTGTTTGGCTGGGACAGGCTGTGTTTGGCTGGGACAGGCTGTGGTGGGCTGGGATGGGCCGTGGTGGGCCGGGACGGGCCGTGGTGGGCCGGGCCGGGCCGTCGTGGGCTGCGACGGGCCGTGGTGGGTTGGGACGGGTTGTGGAGGACTGGGACGAACTGTGGTGGTCTGTGGTGGGCTGTGGTGGACCGTGGTGGGCTGTGATGGGCTGTGGTAAGCTGGGACGGGATGTGGTAAACTGGGACGGGCTTTCGTGGGCTGGGACGGGTTGTCGTGGGCTGGGACGGGCCGTGGTGAGCTGGGACGGGCCGTGGTGGGCTGGGACGGGCCGTGGTGAGCCGGGACGGGCCGTGGTGGGCCGGGACGGGCCGTGGCGGGCTGGGACAAACTGTGGTGGGCTGGGATGAACTGTGGTGGTCTGTGGTGGCCTGGGACGGGCTGTGGTAGGCTGGGACAAACTGTGGCGGGTTGGGACGGGCCGTGGCGGGCTGGGACGGGCTGTGGTAGGCTGGGACGGGGTGTGGTGGTCTGGGACGGGCCGTGGTGGGCTGGGACGGGCTCTGGTGGTATGGACCGGGCTGTGGTGGGCTGGGAAGGGCTGGAATGGGCTGTGGTTCGTTGGGATGGGCTGTGGTGGGCGGGGACGGTCTGTGGTGGGCTGGGACAGGCTGTGGTGGGCTTGGACCTGCTGTGGTGGTTGGGGACGGGTTGTGGTAGATCCGGGACGGGCTGTCGTATTCCGGGACGGGCTGTGGTGGGCTGGGAAGGCCTGGGACGGGCTGGGACGGGCTGTGGTGGGCGGGGACGGGCTGTGGTGGGCTGGGACGGGCTCTGGTGGTCTCAAACCGGCTGTGGTGGGTTGGGAAGGGCTGGAATGGGCTTTGGTGGGTTGGGACAGGCTGTGGTGGGCTGGGACGGGCTGTGGTGGGCTTAGACCTGCTGTGATGGTCAGGGACGGGTTCTGGTAGGTCCGGGACGGTCTGTGGTGGGCTGGGACGGTCTGTGGTGGGCTGTGACGGGCTGTGGTGGGCTGGGACGGGCCGTGGTGGGCTGGGACGGGCCGTGGTGTGCCGGGACGGGCCGTGGTGGGCCGGGACGGGCCGTGGTGGGCCGGGACGGGCTGTGTTTGGCTGGGACAGGCTGTGGTGGGCTGGGAAGGTCTGTGGTGGGCTGTGGTAAGCTGGGACGGGCTGTGGTGGGCTGTGATGGGCTGTGGTGGGCTGTGGTGTGCTGGGACGGGCTGTGGTGGGCCGGGACGGGCCGTGGTGGGCTGTGGTGTGCCGTGTTTATCTGGGACGAGCTGTGGTGGGCCATGGCGGGCCGTGGTGGGCTGGGACGGGCCGTGGTTTGCCGTGGTGGGCTGAAACAGGCTGTGGTGACCTGTGGTGGGCTGTGGTGACCTGTGGTGGGCTGTGGTGACCTGTGGTGGGCTGTGGTGACCGGTGGTGGGCTGTGGTGGGCTGGGACGGGTTGTGGTGGGCTGGGACGGGTTGCGGTGGGCTAGGACGGGCTGCGGTGGGCTGGGATAAGCTGTGTTGGGCTGCGACGGGCTGTGGTAGGCTGGGATGAGCTGTGGAGGGTTGGGACGGGCTGTGGAGGGTTGTGGAGGGCTGTGCTGGGCTTGGACAGGCTGTGGTGGGCTGAGATGGGCCGTGGTGGTCCGTGGTGGGCTGGGACGGGCCGTGCTGGGCTAGGACGGGCTGTGGTGAACTGTGGTGGGCTGGGACGGGCCGTGGTGGGCGGGGACGGGCTTTGGTGGGTTAGTGGTGGGCTGGGACGACCTCTTGTGGTCTGGGACGGGCTGTGGTGGGCTGTGGTGAGCTGGGACGGGCTCTGGTGGGTTGGCACGGGGCGTGGTGGGCTGTGGTGGGCTGGGACGGGCTGTGGTGGGCTGAGACGGGCCGTGGTGGGCTGGGACGGGCTGGTACTTGCTGTGGTGGGCTGTTACGGGCTGTGGTGTGCTGTGAGAGGCTGTGGTGGTCTGGGACGAGCTGGGACGGGCTGTGGTGGGCTGGGACGGGCTGTGGTGGGCTGGGACGGGCTGTGGTGGGCCGTAGTGGGCTGTGGTGGGCCGTAGTGGGCTGTGGTGGGCTGGGACGGGCTGTGGTGGTCTGTGACAAGCTCTTGTGGGCTGTGGTGGGCTGGGACGAGCTGTCGTGGGCTCTGGTGGGCTCTGGTGGGCTGGGACGGGCTGTCGTGGGCTTGGACGGGCTGGGACGGGCCGTGGTGGGCTGGGACGGGCCGTGGTGGGCTGGGACGGGCCGTGGTTGGCTGGGACGGGTTGGGATAGGCTGCAGTGGGCTGGGACGGGCTGTGGTGGGTTGTGGTGAGCTGAGACTGGCTGTGGTGAAATTGGACGGGCTGTGGTGGGCTGTGGTGTGCTGGGACATGCTGTGGTGAACTGGGAAGGGCTCTGGTGGTCTGGAATGGGCTGTGGTGGGCTGGGACGGGCCGTGGCGGGCTGCGGTGGGCTGGGACAGGCTCTGGTGGGCCGGGACAGACTCTGGTGCGCTGTGGTGGGCTGTGGTGGGCTATGGTGCGCTGTGGTGGGTTGTGGTGAGCTAGAACGGGTTGTGGTGGGCAGGGACGGGCTATAGTGGGCTGGGACGGGATCGTGGTGGGCTGGGACGGGCTCTGATGGTCTGCGGCGGCCGTGGTGGGCTGGGACGGGCTGGGAAGGGCTGTGGTGGGTTGTGGTGAGCTGGGACGACCTCTGGTGGGCTGGGACGGGCTGTGACGGGCTGTGGTGGGCTGTGGTAAGCTGGGACGGGCTCAGGTGGGTTGGGACAGGCTGTGGTGCGCTGTGGTTGGCTGGGACGGGCTGTGGTGGGCGGGGACGGGCTTTGGTGGGTTAGTGGTGGGCTGGGACGACCTCTTGTGGTCTGGGACGGGCTGTGGTGGGCTGTGGTGAGCTGGGACGGGCTCTGGTGGGTTGGCACGGGGCGTGGTGGGCTGTGGTGGGCTGGGACGGGCTGTGGTGGGCTGGGACGGGCTCTGGTGGTCTGGGACATACTGTGGTGGGCTGGGACGGGCTGTGGTGGACCGTGGTGGGCTTGGATGGGCCGTGGTGGGCTTGGATGGGCCGTGGTGGGCTGTGGTGGGCCGTGGTGGGCTGTGGTCGGCCGTGGTGGGCTGTGGTGGGCTGTGGTCGGTTGTGGTTGGCTGAGACGGGCCGTGGTGGGCTGGGACGAGCTGTCGTGTGCTGTGGTGGGCTGGGACGGGCTGTGGTGGGCTGAGATGGGATGTGGTGGTCTGGGACAGGCTGTAATGGGCTGGGATGGGCTGTGGTGCGCCTTGGTGGGCTGTGTTGGGCCCGGATGGGCCGTGGTGGGCTGTGGTGGGCCGTGGTGGGCTGGGACGGGCTGTGGTGGGCTGGGACAAGCCGTGGTTGGCTGGGACGGGCTGTGGTGGGCTGTGGTGTGATGGGACAGGCAGTGGTGGGCTGGGATCGGCTGGGATAGGCTGTGGTTGGTTATGGTGGGCTGGGAAGAGCTGTGGTGGTCTGGGACAAGCTGTGGTGGGCTGTGGTGGGCTGGGACGGGCTGTGGTGGGCTGGGACGGGCTGTAGTGGGCTGAGGCGGGCTGTGGTGGGCTTCATGGGCTGTGGTGGGCTGTGGTGGTCTGTGGTGGCCTGGGACGTGCTGTGGTGGGCTGGGACGGGCTGTGGTGGGCTGTGGTGGGTTCTGAAGGGCTGTGGTGGGCTTTGGTGGGTTGGGACACGCTGTGGTGGGTAGGGACGGGCTGTGGTGGGCTGTGGCGTGTTGTGACGGATTGGCACGGGCTGGAACGGGCCGTGGTGGGCTGGGATGGGCTGCGGTGGGCTGTGGTGGGCTGTGGTGGGCTGGGACGGGCTGTGGTGGCTTGGGACGGGCTGGGACGGGCAGTGGTGGGCTGGGACGGGCAGTGGTGGGCTGGAACGGGCTGTGGTGGGCTGGGACGGGCTGTGGTGGCCTGGGACGGTCTGTGGTGGGCTGGGACGGTCTGGTGTGGGCTGTGTTAAGCTGGGACGGGCTGTGGTGGGCTGTGATGGGCTGTGGTGGGCTGTGGTGTGCTGGGACGGGCTTTGGAGGGTTGGGACGGGCTGGGACGGGCTGGGACGGGCAGTGGTGGGCTGGGACGGGCAGTGGTGGGCTGGGACGGGTTGTGGTGGGCTGGGACGGTCTGTGGTGGGCTGTGGTAAGCTGGGACGGTCTGTGGTGGGCTGGGACGGTCTGTGGTGGGCTGTGGTAAGCTGGGACGGGCTGTGGTGGGCTGTGATGGGCTGTGGTGGGCTGTGGTGTGCTGGGACGGGCTGTGGTGGGTCGGGCCGGGCCGTGGTGGGCTGTGGTGCACCGTGTTTATCTGGGACGAGCTGTGGTGGGCCATGGCGGGCTGTGGTGGGCTTGGACGGGCCGTGGTTTGCCGTGGTGGGCTGAAACAGGCTGTGGTGACCTGTGGTGGGCTGTGGTGACCGGTGGTGGGCTGTGGTGACCTGTGGTGGGCTGTGGTGTGCTGGGACGGGCTGTGGTGGGCCGGGACGGGCCGTGGTGGGCTGTGGTGCGCCGTGTTTATCTGGGACGAGCTGTGGTGGGCCATGGCGGGCCGTGGTGGGCTGGGACGGGCCATGGTTTGCCGTGGTGGGCTGAAACAGGCTGTGGTGACCTGTGGTGGGCTGTGGTGACCGGTGGTGGGCTGTGGTGACCGGTGGTGGGCTTTGGTGACCTGTGGTGGGCTGTGGTGGGCTGGGACGGGTTGCGGTGGGCTGGGACGGGTTTCGGTGGGCTGGGATAAGCTGTGTTGGGCTGCGACGGGCTGTGGTAGGCTGGGATGAGCTGTGGAGGGTTGGGACGGGCTGTGGAGGGTTGTGGAGGGCTGTGCTGGGCTTGGACAGGCTGTGGTGGGCTGAGATGGGCCGTGGTGGTCCGTGGTGGGCTGGGACGGGCCGTGCTGGGCTAGGACGGGCTGTGGTGAACTGTGGTGGGCTGTGATGGGCCGTGGTGGGCTGGGACGGGCCGTGGTGGGCTGGGACGGGCCGTGGTGGGCTGGGGTGGGCCGTGGTGGGCTGGGACGGGCCGTGGTGGGCTGGGACGGGCCGTGGTGGGCTGTGGTGGACTGGGAAGGGCCGTGGTGGGCCGTGGTGTGCTCTGGTGGGCCATGGTTGACCGTGGTTGGCCGTGGTGGGCCGGGACAGGCTGTGGTTAGCCGTGGTGGGCTGAAACAGGCTGGGAAGGGCTCTGGTGGGCTGGGACGGGCTCTGGTGGGCTGGGACGGGCCGTGGTGGGCTGTGGTGGGCTGGGACGGGCTGTGGTCGTCTGGGACGGGTTGTGGTGAGCTGACACTGGCCGTGGTGGGCTGAGACGGGCCGTGGTGGGCTGGGACGGGCTGGTACTTGCTGTGGTGGGCTGTTACGGGCTGTGATGTGCTGTGAGAGGCTGTGGTGGTCTGGGACGAGCTGGGACGGGCTGTGGTGGGCTGGGACGGGCTGTGGTGAGCTGAGACGGGCTCTGGAGGGCTGTGGTGGGCTGGGACGGGCTGTGGTGAACTGTGGTGGGCCGTGGTGGGCTTTCGTGGGCTGTGGTGGGCTGGGACGGGCTGTGGTGGGCGAGGACGGGCTGGGACGGGCTGTGGTGGGTTGTGGAGAGCTGTGACGGGCTGTGGTGGGCTGCGACGGGCTCTGGTGGTCTGGGACGGGCTGGGACATGCTGGGACGGGTGGTGGTGGGCTGAGACGGGCTGGGAGGGGCTGGGACGGGCTGTGGTGGTCTGGGACGGGCTGTGTTGGGCTGGGACGGGCTGTGGTGGGCTGGAACGGACTGTGGTGGTCCTGGACGGGCTCTGGTGGGCTGTGGTGGGCTGGGATGGGCTGTGGTGAGCTGGGACGGGCTGGGACGGGCTGTGGGTGGCTGGGACGGGCTGTGGTGGGCTGGGACTTGCTGTGGTGTGCTGTGGTTTGTCCATCAAACAGCTTCTCTGTTTTTCTGTCTCTCAGGCCAACAGTTTTACCGTCTCCTCGGTCTCTGCCCCCTCTTGGCTTCATCGTTTCATTATTAGAAAGAAAGGACAGAACCTGGCCAAAATAACTCAGCAGATGCCAAAGGTATGGGTGAGCTGGTTAGCTTAGCACCCCCGGCGTAGAAAAAGGTTTAGTCCAGATCACTCGTCACGAAAGAGAGAGGTGTATTCTAGCGTGGGTAAAACCAGGGGGAAATGACACAGATCTTTGCTGTTCAAGGGAACCCTCTCTTTTACTGCTGCAAACACTGCTCCTCCTATGTTATTGTCATGGGTTGAGCCCTTCCAAGGAAGCTTTATGTGGTGCTGTTTTGAGAACTGATGTAGTAGGATACCTGGAAATGGCGAGTGCAGCAAGGCTTCTCCCTGGGGAGTTAGACGGTATCTAGATAAAGGCTAAATGAGTAAACTTCTCCAAAGCCCTTGCAGAAACCGGGACGGCACCAGAGCCTTGGGCTCTAGGCACTGCCATATGGCCGAAATTGTTAAGTTTCTGACTTGTAAAATTGTGGGGATTTGGTCTGGGCTTTTTGGGAAGGAGCACATCTCTCAGTGGCAGGGATCGATGGTGTAGGCCTGACCAAAAGCATTGGCCTGGCTTGGATCTTGGCAAATTCTGAAGAGATTCATTGTCCTTCACCTCAAGGTTCACATCAAATTCACTGGAGGAGAGGATAACATCACTTTGGAAGGACCTACAGAAGATGTGCATGTGGCTCAGGAACAGATTGAAGCCGTGCTCAAGGAACTGGTGAGCTGCAGTTACTAGTTCCAGTAAGAAACTGGGGGAAGAAGGGGCAACAGAGCAGAGGTGATGAGGTGTTTGTCACATCCATAGGATGTCTTGGCATGCTTAATCGAACTTGCAGGAGACAAATTGTGTGGCAGGTGGATGACACCCCTTGGTCATCCATAGCATCCTTGAAAAGTCAGCATTAATTTTTTTGGTGCGGAGAAGGAAGGATTCTCTTGGTTATAGCTGGAGAGGCATAGAAGTGAGTCTTTTCAATGTTTCATGAGCACAATGCTCTCTTCTCAAAGCAGAGGAATGCTTGTGCTCTGCTTAAGAGCAGAAGTGCTTGTAGCTGACCGCTGGTGAGTCAGTGCCAATACTGGCAGTAGGCAGTTACTTAGGGCACGAGACAGAAGCGGTGGCCTGTCCTACCTGGCCCTATATAATATAATATATAATAGTGGACATACATACATATATAGATATAGATATAAAAATATAATTCTTTTTAGATCCACGGGATGGATTACGCAATAATCAAGGCTGACCACCAATTCCACCGACACCTCATTGGCAAGAACGCAGCTAAACGGTAAGTGGAGTGCCTTTCTAGTCCTTCCCATGCTCACACTCTTCGTGTTTAGTAGATGGTATCAGGGGCTCTGTAGCTCACCCAGTGTGCTGTCTCCATCACGTTTCCTCTGCTTTCCTGGAGTGGTGGTGGTACAAGGAGAGAAATGGGCCGTGAGGCCTTGCGATGGCTTTAACGTGTGAAAGTACCTTGGGAGCCTGAACAGTAGTGGAATTACTTCTCTGTGCGAATGACATTTTAGCAGCCAGTTGTGGGTGGTGGAAATGTGCTTGGTGAGCTTCTCCCTGTAGAGGAATGAAGGCGGTGGGTTGATTAGCATTGATAACACGCAGCTGTGGCCTTGCCTCAGAGGCAGTGGGTTGATTGACGTGGATGACGTGCAGGTGTAGCTGGTTCCCGCTAAGGGGTTAAATAGCCCTGTGGCTTGTGGGAGAGGGTGTCAGCTGGAGGAGGAGCAGTGTGGTCTGGCCTCTGGAGGAAGGCGCTACAGCACCGGCAGTAGAATATGGTCAACGGTAAAGCCTTGTTGCGGTCTGCTAGTTTGATAGCACTGCAACGTGACCCCAGCCAAGAGTTTGGGGTAGAAAGGAACGATTATCCTCTGCTCTAAATGTGATACTGTTTGGGGAAGAAACACGCCTCGCTCTGACAAGGGAACAATGGGCTCTGTAGATGCCACGGTATTTACTTGGACAGGCTCTCGTGTGGCACAGGTCTGCTCTCACTGAACTCCAGGGGGAAGAGGCAATTTCCCCTGTCTCAACCCTACCCCGCTGAGCCCTTCCCAGAGGCGGCTTTACTTCTTCAACAGCCTCTGAGCAGTGATAATCAAGGTGCCTTGCTTCCAGGTCTTTGCCTAGCAGATGGCGTCACCACAGTCCTTGCCTCGAAGTGAACAGGATGAAGGATCTGTACAAGGTGTCTGTGCGCATTCCCCCGGACAACGAGAAGAGCAACCCGATCAGAATGGAAGGAGACCCACAGGGGGTCCCACAGGCCAAGAAAGAGCTGCTGGAACTCGCTTCCCGTATGGTGAGTGGGTAGGACGTGATGTTTGGGAGACTGCAGGGTTTGCGCTCTCGTGTTCCCTTGTAACCTTCTGGTGCGAGTGTGTGCCCCTTGCCCACGGAGCACTTGGATCTCATGACAAGTGCAAGTTCCTCTTCACAAATGTCTTCCCCTGTTCCCTCGGGTAGCCTTTCTCTGTCAACGCAGAGTGAATTTTGTCTGGAGAAAAGAAGGACAGTGCTGGCAAGTAAACCGTCGGGCAGCAAACCGCTAAGTCAAAGTAGATGGCTCTCCGGCTGAACACTCAGTGTGCCCTCTGTTCCCATCAGGAAAATGAACACGCTGCGGACCTAATCGTTGAGCAGAAATTCCACCGGACCATCATTGGGCAGAAGGCTGAGCGGGTCTGGGAAATCCGGGAGCAATTCCCAGAGGTAAGGCTTTGTAGGAGAGGAGGAATCCAGAGGGGTTCTTTCCTACATGGGTAGTAGGCCTGTCGTCACAGAAGTCGTAACTTTAGTGGCTCTGTAGCGCAAGTGTCTGAGAAGATAGTTCTTTTAGCCAGAGGCCGCTAACACGGTTCCCCTTTTCTGAATGGGAAAAGGGCATGAGTAGGATCCCCCCAACCTTTGCATGTGTCTGACACAAGGGTTCTTGCTTTTGCTTGAGCTAACTAGAAATGACCGCTCCTGCAGGTTATCATCAGCTTCCCAGACCCTGCACACAAGAGTGACATCGTCCAACTCCGAGGTCCCAAAAACGAGGTGGAGAAGTGCACCGAGTACATGCAAAAGATGGTGGCAGACCTGGTAAGGAGGTCTTCTGCCTGCTCTTCCCTTCTACGTGCCTGGATAACCCTGGGGCAAAGCAGAGCTCTACTGGCTTGGGTAGAGCTAAAACACCTCAAGAGGAGGGAGCTGTCGGCGCTGTTTTGGCTGAATGGAGGCAGGGGGATAGTACCTGTTATGGGAAGGCTATAGGGGAACGTCCTTGCCTTTGTTTAGTCTTACAAAAGTCCCTCGTATAGAGAACTTCCTTGGGTCTAAGCCTGTTTTCAAAAGCTCGTTTATCAGAGCTCCTGAAGTCGGGCCTCCCTTGCCACGACAGTGTAATCTTCATGTCTCCCTTCCTTTCTCCCTTAGGTTGAAAACAGCTTTTCTATTTCTGTCCCCATCTGCAAACAGTTCCACAAGAACATCATAGCGAAAGGAGGTGCCAAAATCAAGAAGGTGAGATACTGTTCCTAACACAGGTGGGCCGGGACGGGCCGCGGTGGGCCGGGACGGGCTGGGACAGGCTGTAACCGGCTATGGTGGGCTGTCGTGAGCCATGGTGAGCCATGGTGGGCCGTAGTGGGCTGTGGTGGGCGGGGACGGGCTGTGGTGGGCGGGGACGGGCTGTGGTGGGCTGGGGCGGGCTGTGGTGGGCTGGGGCGGGCTGTGGTGGGCTGGGACGGTCTGTGGTGGGCTGGGACGGGCTGCTGTGGGCTGGGACGGGCTGGGACAGGCTGGGATAGGATGAGACATTCTGTGGTGTGCTGTGGTGGGCTCTGGTGGTCCGGGACGGGCTGTGGTTGGGCTGGGACGGGCTGTCGTGGGCTGGGACAAGCTGTGGTTTGCGGGGACAAGCTGTGGTGGGCGGGGACGGGCTGTGGTGGTCCGGGAGGGGCTGTCGTGGTCCGGGAGGGGCTGTCGTGGTCCGGGAGGGGCTGTCGTGGTCCGGGACGGGCTGTGGTGGGCGGGTACGGTCTGTGGTGGGCTGGGACGGTCTGTGGTGGGCTGGGACGGTCTGTGGTGGGCTGGGACGGTCTGTGGTGGGCTGGGACGGGCTGGAACGGGCTGGGACAGGCTGGGATAGGCTGAGACATTCTGTGGTGGGCTGTGGTGGGCTCTGGTCGTCTGGAACGGGCTGTGGTTGGGCTGTGGTGGGCTGGGACAAGCTGTGGTTTGCGGGGACGGGCTGTGGTGGGCGGGGACGGGCTGTGGTGGGCGGAGACGGGCTGTGGTGGGCGGAGACGGCCTGGGACGGTCTGTGGTGGGCTGGGACATTCTGTGGTGGGCTGGGACGGGCTGGGAGGAGCAGGGAAGGGCTGTGGTGGGCGGTGAAGGGCTGTGGTGGGCTGGGACGGGCTAGGATAGGCTGAGACAGGCTGTGGTGGCCTGGGACATTCTGTGGTGGGCTGGGACGGGCTCTGGTGGTCTGGGACATACTGTGGTGGGCCGGGACGGGCTGTGGTGGGCCGGGACGGGCTGTGGTGGGCCGGGATGGGCTGTGGTGGGCGGGGATGAGCTGTGGTGGGCGGGGATGGTCTGTGGTGGGCGGAGACGGGTTGTGGTGGGCTGGGGCGGGCTGTGATGGGCTGTGGTGGGCTGGGATGGGCTGTGGTGGGCCGGGACGGGCTGTGGTGGGCTGGGACATTCTGTGGTGGGCTGGGACGGGCTGGGACGGGCTGTGTTGGGCTGGGACAGGCTGTGTTGTGCGGGGACGGGCTGTGGCTGGCGGTGATGGGCTGTGGTGCGCTGGGACAGGCTGTGAAGGGCTGTGGTGTGCGGTGACGGTCTGTAGTGAGCTGGGACAGGCTGGGAAGGGCTGTGGTGGGCTGTGGTGGGCTGGAACGGTTTGTGGTGATCTGGAACGGGCTGTGATGGGCTGGGACGGGCTGGGACGGGCTGGGACGGGCTGTGGTGTGCTGGGAAGGGCTGTGGTGGGCTGGGACGGGCTTGGACAGGCTGGGACGGGCTGTGGTGGGCTGGGACGGGCTGCGGTGTGCTGGGACGGGCTGTGGTTTGCTGGGGTCATGTGTGAATGGCTGGGACGGGCTGTGGTGGACTGCGATAAGCTGTGGTGCGCTGGGACGGGCTGTGGTGCGCTGGGACGGGCTGTGGTGGGCTGGGACGGGCTGCGGTGGGCTGGGACGGGCTGTGGTTTGCTGGGATCATCTGTGATGGGCTGGGACGGGCTGTGGTGGGCTGTAGTAGGCTGAGATGGGCCGCGGTGGCCTGTGGTGGGCTGTGGTGGTCTGTGACGAGCTGTGGTGTGCTGGGATAAGCTGTGGTAGGCTGGGTTGGGCTGTGGAGGGCTGTGGCGGGCTGTGGTGGGGTGTCGTGACCTGTGGTGGGCTGTGAAAGGCTGCGGTGGGCTGGGACGGGTTGCGGTGGGCTGGGACGGGTTGCGGTGGGCTGGGACGGGTTGCGGTGGGCTGGGACGGGCTGCGGTGGGCTGGGACGGGCTGTGGTGAGCTTGGACGGGCTGCGATGGGCTGGGACGGGTTGCGGTGGGCTGGGACGGGCTGGGACCGGCTGCGGTGGGCTGGGACGGGCTGCGGTGGGTTGGGACGGTCTGTGGTGGGCTGTGGCAGGCTGGGATGGGCTGTGGTGCGCTGGGACGGGCTGTGGTATGCGGGGATGGGCTGTGGTGTGCTGGGACGGGCTGTGGTGGGCAAGGACGCACTGTGGGGGGCCGGGACGGGCTGTGGTGGGCTATGGTGAGCTGGGACGGGCTGTGGTGGGCTGAGATGGTCTGTGGCGGGCTGTGGAGGGCTGGGACATGCTGTGTTGGTCTGGAAGGGGCCGTGGTGGGCCGTGGTGGGCTGTGGGTGGCCGTGGTGGGCTGTGGGTGGCCGTGGTGGGCTGTGGTGGGCCGTGCTGGGCTGGGACGGGCTGTGCTGGGCTGGGACGGGCTGTGCTGGGCTGGGACGGGCTGTGCTGGGCTGGGACGGACTGCGGTGGGCTGTGGTGGGCCGTGGTGGGCCGGGATGGTCTGTGGTGGGCTGGGAAAGGCTGGGACGGGCTGTGGTGGGCCGGGACGGGCTGGGACGTGCTGGGACGGGCTGTGGTGGGCTGTGGTGGGCTGGGACGAGCTGTGGTGGTCTATGGTAAGATGGGACGGGCTGGGACGGGATGTGGTGGGCCGCAATGGACTGGGACAGGCTGGGACGGGCTGTGGTGGGCTGGGACAGGCTGGGACGGGCTGTGGTGGGCTGGGACGAGTTGTGGTGGGCTGGGACGGGCTGACATGGGCTGGGACGGGCTGGGACGCCTTGGACGGGTTGTGGTGGGCGGTGACGGGTTGTGGTGGGCGGGGAAGGGCTTTGGTGGGCTGGAACGGGCTTTGGTGGGCTGGGCCGTGCCGTGGTGTGCCGGGACCGGTCTTGGTTGGCTGGGACGGGCCGTGGTGGGCCGGGAAGGGCAGTAGAGGGTGGGGACAAGTTGTGGTGGGCGGGGACAAGTTGTAGTGGGCAGGGACGGGCTGTGGTGGGCGGGGACGGGCTGTGGTGGGCGGGGACGGGGTGTGGTGAGCGGGGACGGGCTGCGGTGGGCTGGGACAAGCTGTGGTGGGCTCTGGTGGGCTGGGACGGGCTCTGGTGGGCTGGGACAAGCTGTGGTGGGCTCTGGTGGGCTGGGACGGGCTCTGGTGGGCTGGGACAAGCTGTGGTGGGCTGTGGTGGGCTGGGATGCGCTGTGGTGGGCTGGGATGCGCTGTGGTAGGCTGGGATGCGCTGTGGTGGGCTGGGATGCGCTGTGGTGGGCTGGGACGTGCTGTGGTGGGCTGGGAAGGGCTGGGACGGGCTGTGGTGGGCTGGGACGGGCTGTGGTTGGCTGTGGTGGGCTGGGACGGGCTGTGGTGGGCTGGGACGGGCTGTGGTGGGCTGGGACGGGCTGTGGTGGGCTGGGACGGACTGTGGTGTCCTGGGACGGGCTGCGGTGGGCTGGGACGGACTGTGGTGGGCTGGGGCAAGCTGTGGTGGGCTGGGAAGGGCTGGGGCAAGCTGTGGTGGGCTGGGAAGGGCTGGGACGGGCTGTGGTGGGCTGGGACGGGCTGTGGTTGGCTGGGATGGGCTGTGGTGGGCTGGGACTGGCTCTGGTGGGCCGGGACGTGCTGTGGTAGGCTGTGGTGTGCTGTGATGGGCTGTCGTGTGTTTGGACGGGCTGTGGTGGGCTGGGACGGGCTGTGGTGGTCTGGGACGGGCTGTGGTGGGCTGGGACGGGATGCGGTGGGCTGGGACGGGCTGGGACCGGCTGCGGTGCGCTGGGACCGGCTGTGGTGGGCTATGACGTGCCGTGGTGTTCCGTGGTGAACTGTGGTGGGCTGTGGTAAGCCGTGGTTGGTTGTGGTGGGCCGTGGTGGGCTGTGGTCGGACGTAGTGGGCTGGGACAAGCTGTGGTGGGCTGGGACGGGCCGTGGTGGGCCAGGACCGGCCTTGGTTGGCCGTGACGGGCTGTGGTGGGCCGGGCCGGGCTGTGGTGGGCGGGGACAGGCTGTGGTGAGCAGGGAAGGGCTGTGGTGGGCTGGGACGGGCTGGGACGGGCTGTGGTGAGCGGGGACGGGCTTTGGTGGGCTCTGGTGGGCTGGAACGGGCTCTGGTAGGCTGGGACGGGCTGTGGTAAGCTGTAATGGGCTGTGGTGGGCTTGGACGGGCTGTGGTGGGTTGTGGTGAGCTGAGATGGGCTGGGACGGGCTGGGACGGGCTGTGGTGGGCTGTGGTGGGACAGGACAGGCTGTGGTGGGCTGGGACGGGCTGTGGTGGTCTACGGTAGCCTGTGGTGTGCTGTAGTGGCCTGTGGTGGGCTGGGTCGGGCTGTGGTGGGCTGGGACGGGCTGTGGTGGGCTGTGGTTGGACGGGACGGGCTGCGGTGAGCCAGGACAGGCTGTGGTGTGCTGAGACGGGCTCTGGTGGGCCGGGACGGGCTGTGGTGGGCCGGGATGGGCTATGGTGGGCCGGGACAAGCTGTGGTAGGTTGGGACGGGCTCTGGTGGACTGGGACGGGCTCTGGTGGGCTGGAACAGGCCGTGGTGGGCTGGGATGGGCTGTGGTGGGGTGTGGTGAGCTGAGACGGTCTGGGAGGGGTTGAAACGGGCTGGGCCGGCTCTAGGGGTCTGGGAGGGGCTGGGAAGGCCTGTGGTGGGCTGGGACGAGCTGGGACGGGCTGGGACGGGCTGTGGTGGGCTGGGACGGGCAGTGGTGGGCTGGGACGGGCCGTGGTGGGCTGGGACGGGCTGTGGTGGGCTGTGCCGGGCTGTGGTGGGCTAGGACGGGCTGGGAAGGGCTGGGAAGGGCTGGGACGGTCTGTGGTGGGCCTTGCCGGGCTGTGGTGGGCTGTGCCGAGCTGGGACGGGCTAGGACGGGCTGGGACGGGCTGTGCCAGGCTGTGGTGGGCTGTGACAGGCTGTTGTGGGCCGGGACGGGCTGTGGTGGGCCGGGACGGCCTGTGGTGGGCTGGGACGAGTTGTGGTGGGCCGGGACGGGCTGTGGTGGGCTGTGGTGGGTTATTGTGAGCTTAGACGGGCTGTGGTGGGTTGGGACGGTCTGTGGTGGGTTGTGGTGGGCTGGGACGGGCTGTTGTGGTCAGGGACGGGCTGTCGTGGGCTGTGACAGGCTGTGGTGGGCTGGGTCGGGCTGTGGCAGGCTGGGATGGGCTGTGGTGGGCCGGGACAGTCTGTGGCGGGCTGTGGCGGGCCGTCGTTAGCCGTGGTGGGCCATAGTGGGCCGTGGTGAGCCGTGGTGGGCTGTGGTAGGCTGGGACGGGCTGTGGTGACCTGGGACGGGCTGTGGTGGGCTGTGGAGGGCTGGGACGGGCTGTGGAGGGCTGGGACGGGCTGTGGTGGGCTCGACGGGCTGTGGTTGGCTGGGACCGTCTGTTTTGGGCTGGGATGGCCTGCGGTGGCCTGTGGTGCGCTGTGGTGGGCTGGGACGGGCTGTGGTGGGTTGGGACGGGCTGGGACGGGCTGGGACGGGCTGGGACGGGCAGTGGTGGGTTGGGACGGGCAGTGGTGGGCTGGGACGGGCTGTGGTGGGCTGGGACGGGCTGTGGTGGGCTGTGGTGGGCTTTCGTGGGCCGTGGTGGGCTGGGACGGGCTGTGGTGGGCTGGGACGGGCTGTGGTGGGCTGGGACGGGCTGTGGTGGGCTGTGGTGGGCTTTCGTGGGCCGTGGTGGGCTGGGACGGGCTGTGGTGGGCTGTGGTGGGCTGCGACGGGCTCTGGGGGTCTGGGACAGGCTTGGACGAGCTGGGACAGGCTGGGACAGGCTGTGGTGGGCTGACACGGGCTGGGAGGGGCTGGGACGGGCTGTGGTGGGCTGGGACGGTCTGTGGTGGGCTGTGGTAAGCTGGGACGGGCTGTGGTGGGCTGTGATGGGCTGTGGTGGGCTGTGGTGTGCTGGGACGGGCTGTGGTGGGTCGGGCCGGGCCGTGGTGGGCTGTGGTGCGCCGTGTTTATCTGGGACGAGCTGTGGTGGGCCATGGCGGGCCGTGGTGGGCTGGGACGGGCCGTGGTTTGCCGTGGTGGGCTGAAACAGGCTGTGGTGACCTGTGGTGGGCTGTGGTGACCGGTGGTGGGCTGTGGTGGGCTGGGACGGGTTTCGGTGGGCTAGGACGGGCTGCGGTGGGCTGGGACGGGCTGCGGTGGGCTGGGATAAGCTGTGTTGGGCTGCGACGGGCTGTGGTAGGCTGGGATGAGCTGTGGAGGGTTGGGACGGGCTGTGGAGGGTTGTGGAGGGCTGTGCTGGGCTTGGACAGGCTGTGGTGGGCTGAGATGGGCCATGGTGGTCCGTGGTGGGCTGGGACGGGCCGTGCTGGGCTAGGACGGGCTGTGGTGAACTGTGGTGGGCTGTGATGGGCCGTGGTGGGCTGGGACAGGCCATGGTGGGGTGCGACGGGCCGTGGTGGGCTGGGACGGGCCGTGGTGGGCTGGGACGGGCTGTGGTGGGCTGGGACAAGCTGTGGTGGGCTCTGGTGGGCTGGGACGGGCTGTGGTGGGCTGTGGTGGGCTCTGGTGGGCTGGGACGGGCTGTGGTGGGCTGGGACGGGCTCTGGTGGGCTGTGGTGGGCTGGGACGGTCCGTGGTGGGCTGGGACAGGCCGTGGTGGGCTGTGGTGGACTGGGAAGGGCCGTGGTGGGCCGTGGTGTGCTCTGGTGGGCCATGGTTGACCGTGGTTAGCCGTGGTGGGCTGAAACAGGCTGGGACGGGCTCTGGTGGGCTGGGACGGGCTGTGGTGGGCTGTGGTGGGCTGGGACGGGCCGTGGTGGGCTGGGACGGGCTGGTACTTGCTGTGGTGGGCTGTTACGGGCTGTGGTGTGCTGTGAGAGGCTGTGGTGGTCTGGGACGGGCTGTGGTGGGCTGGGACGGGCTGTGGTGGGCCGTAGTGGGCTGTGTTGGGCTTGGACGGGCTGTGGTGGTCTGTGACAAGCTCTTGTGGGCTGTGGTGGGCTGGGACGAGCTGTGGTGGGCTCTGGTGGGCTCTGGTGGGCTGGGACGGACTGTCGTGGGCTGGGACGAGCTGTCGTGGGCTGGGACGGGCTGGGACGGGCCGTGGTGGGCTGGGACGGGCCGTGGTGGGCTGGGACGGTTTGGGATAGGCTGCGGTGGGCTGGGACGGGCTGTGGTGGGCTGGGACGGGCTGTGGTGGGCTGTGGTGGGCTGGGACGGGCTGTGGTCGTCTGGGACGGGTTGTGGTGGGCTGAGACGGGCCGTGGTGGGCTGAGACGGGCTGGTACTTGCTGTGGTGGGCTGTTACGGGCTGTGGTGTGCTGTGAGAGGCTGTGGTGGTCTGGGACGAGATGGGACGGGCTGTGGTGGGCTCGGACGGGCTGTGGTGGGCTGGGACGGGCTGTGGTGGGCTGGGACGGGCTGTGGTGGGCCGTAGTGGGCTCTGGTGGGCTGGGACGGGCTGTGGTGGTCTGTGACAAGCTCTTGTGGGCTGTGGTGGGCTGGGACGAGCTGTGGTGGGCTCTGGTGGGCTGGGACGGACTGTCGTGGGCTGGGATGGGCTGTCGTGGGCTGCGACGGGCTGGGACGGGCCGTGGTGGGCTGGGACGGGCAGTGGTTGGCTGGGACGGGCCGTGGTGGGCTGGGACGGTCTGTGGTGGGCTGGGACGGTCTGTGGTGGGCTGTGGTAAGCTGGGACGGGCTGTGGTGGGCTGGGACGGTCTGTGGTGGGCTGTGGTAAGCTGGGACGGGCTGTGGTGGGCAGGGACGGGCCGTGGTGGGCTGTGGTGCGCCGTGTTTATCTGGGACGAGCTGTGGTGGGCCATGGCGGGCCGTGGTGGGCTGGGACGGGCCGTAGTTTGCCGTGGTGGGCTGAAACAGGCTGTGGTGACCGGTGGTGGGCTGTGCTGACCGGTGGTGGGCTGTGGTGGGCTGGGACGGGTTGCGGTGGGCTGGGACGGGCTGCGGTGGGCTAGGACGGGCTGCGGTGGGCTGGGACGGGCTGCGGTGGGCTGGGATAAGCTGTGTTGGGCTGCGACGGGCTGTGGTAGGCTGGGATGAGCTGTGGAGGGTTGGGACGGGCTGTGGAGGGCTGTGCTGGGCTTGGACAGGCTGTGGTGGGCTGAGACGGGCCGTGGTGGTCCGTGGTGGGCTGGGACGGGCCGTGCTGGGCTAGGACGGGCTGTGGTGAACTGTGGTGGGCTGTGATGGGTCGTGGTGGGCTGGGACGGGCCGTGGTGGGCTGGGACGGGCCGTGGTGGGCTGGGGTGGGCCGTGGTGGGCTGGGACGGGCCGTGGTGGGCTGGGACAGGCTGTGGTGGGCTGTGGTGGACTGGGAAGGGCCGTGGTGGGCCGTGGTGTGCTCTGGTGGGCCATGGTGGACCGTGGTTGGCCGTGGTGGGCCGGGACAGGCCGTGGTTAGCCGTGGTGGGCTGAAACAGGCTGGGACGGGCTCTGGTGGGCTGGGACGGGATGTGGTGGGCTGGAACGGGCCGTGGTGGGCTGGGACGGGCTGTGGTGGGCTGTGGTGGGCTGGGACGGGCTGTGGTCGTCTGGGACGGGTTGTGGTGAGCTGAGACGGGCCGTGGTGGGCTGAGACGGGCCGTGGTGGGCTGGGACGGGCTGGTACTTGCTGTGGTGGGCTCTAACGGGCTGTGGTGTGCTGTGAGAGGCTGTGGTGGTCTGGGACGAGCTGGGATGGGCTGTGGTGGGCTGGGACGGTCTGTGGTGAGCTGTGGTGGGCTGGGACGGGCTGTGGTGGGCTGGGACAAGCTGTGGTGGGCTCTGGTGGGCTGGGACGAGCTGTGGTGGGCTCTGGTGGGCTCTGGTGGGCTGGGACGGGCTGTGGTGGGCTGGGACGGGCCGTGGTGGGCCGGGAAGGGCAGTAGAGGGTGGGGACAAGTTGTGGTGGGCGGGGACAAGTTGTAGTGGGCAGGGACGGGCTGTGGTGGGCGGGGACGGGCTGTGGTGGGCGGGGACGGGGTGTGGTGAGCGGGGACGGGCTGCGGTGGGCTGGGACAAGCTGTGGTGGGCTCTGGTGGGCTGGGACGGGCTCTGGTGGGCTGGGACAAGCTGTGGTGGGCTCTGGTGGGCTGGGACGGGCTGTGGTGGGCTGGGACAAGCTGTGGTGGGCTGTGGTGGGCTGGGATGCGCTGTGGTGGGCTGGGATGCGCTGTGGTAGGCTGGGATGCGCTGTGGTGGGCTGGGATGCGCTGTGGTGGGCTGGGACGTGCTGTGGTGGGCTGGGAAGGGCTGGGACGGGCTGTGGTGGGCTGGGACGGGCTGTGGTTGGCTGTGGTGGGCTGGGACGGGCTGTGGTGGGCTGGGACGGGCTGTGGTGGGCTGGGACGGACTGTGGTGTCCTGGGACGGGCTGCGGTGGGCTGGGACGGACTGTGGTGGGCTGGGGCAAGCTGTGGTGGGCTGGGAAGGGCTGGGACGGGCTGTGGTGGGCTGGGACGGGCTGTGGTTGGCTGGGATGGGCTGTGGTGGGCTGGGACTGGCTCTGGTGGGCCGGGACGTGCTGTGGTAGGCTGTGGTGTGCTGTGATGGGCTGTCGTGTGTTTGGACGGGCTGTGGTGGTCTGGGACGGGCTGTGGTGGTCTGGGACGGGCTGTGGTGGGCTGGGACGGGATGCGGTGGGCTGGGACGGGCTGGGACCGGCTGCGGTGCGCTGGGACCGGCTGTGGTGGGCTATGACGTGCCGTGGTGTTCCGTGGTGAACTGTGGTGGGCTGTGGTAAGCCGTGGTTGGTTGTGGTGGGCCGTGGTGGGCTGTGGTCGGACGTAGTGGGCTGGGACAAGCTGTGGTGGGCTGGGACGGGCCGTGGTGGGCCAGGACCGGCCTTGGTTGGCCGTGACGGGCTGTGGTGGGCCGGGCCGGGCTGTAGTGGGCGGGGACAAGTTGTGGTG
Organism: Falco cherrug; assembly: GCF_023634085.1. Lineage (NCBI taxonomy): Eukaryota > Metazoa > Chordata > Aves > Falconiformes > Falconidae > Falco > Falco cherrug. The sequence continues at coordinate 1,246,101 of NC_073717.1, forward strand.
GGCGGGGACAGGCTGTGGTGAGCAGGGAAGGGCTGTGGTGGCCTGGGACGGGCTGGGACGGGCTGTGGTGAGCGGGGACGGGCTTTGGTGGGCTCTGGTGGGCTGGAACGGGCTCTGGTAGGCTGGGACGGGCTGTGGTAAGCTGTAATGGGCTGTGGTGGGCTTGGACGGGCTGTGGTGGGTTGTGGTGAGCTGAGATGGGCTGGGACGGGCTGGGACGGGCTGTGGTGGGCTGTGGTGGGACAGGACAGGCTGTGGTGGGCTGGGACGGGCTGTGGTGGTCTACGGTAGCCTGTGGTGTGCTGTAGTGGCCTGTGGTGGGCTGGGACGGGCTGTGGTGGGCTGGGACGGGCTGTGGTGGGCTGTGGTTGGACGGGACGGGCTGCGGTGAGCCAGGACAGGCTGTGGTGTGCTGAGACGGGCTCTGGTGGGCCGGGACGGGCTGTGGTGGGCCGGGATGGGCTATGGTGGGCCGGGACAAGCTGTGGTAGGTTGGGACGGGCTCTGGTGGACTGGGACGGGCTCTGGTGGGCTGGAACAGGCCGTGGTGGGCTGGGATGGGCTGTGGTGGGGTGTGGTGAGCTGAGACGGTCTGGGAGGGGTTGAAACGGGCTGGGCCGGCTCTAGGGGTCTGGGAGGGGCTGGGAAGGCCTGTGGTGGGCTGGGACGAGCTGGGACGGGCTGGGACGGGCTGTGGTGGGCTGGGACGGGCAGTGGTGGGCTGGGACGGGCCGTGGTGGGCTGCGGTGGTCCGTGGTGGGCTGGGAAGGGCCGTGGTGAACTGTGATGGGCTGTGGTGGGCCGTGGTGGCCTGGCACGGGCTGTGGTCAGCCGTGGTGGGCTGGCACGGGCTGTGGTGGGCTGGGACGAGCTGTGGTGGGCTGGGACAGGCTGTGATGTGCTGGGACGGGCTGTGGTGGGCCGTGGTGGGCTGGGACGGGCTCTGGTGGGCTGTGGTGGGCTGGCAGCGGCTGTAGTGGGCTGGGACAGGCTGTGGTCAGCCGTGGTGGGCTGGGACGGGCCGTGGTGGCTCGGGGCGGGCTCTAGTGGGCCGGGCCGGGCTGTGGTGGGCTGTGGTGGGCTGTGCCGGGCTGTGGTGGGCTAGGACGGGCTGGGAAGGGCTGGGAAGGGCTGGGACGGTCTGTGGTGGGCCTTGCCGGGCTGTGGTGGGCTGTGACGGGCTCTGGGGGTCTGGGACAGGCTTGGACGAGCTGGGACAGGCTGGGACGGGCTGTGGTGGGCTGAGACGGGCTGGGAGGGGCTGGGACGGGCTGTGGTGGGCTGGGACGGTCTGTGGTGGGCTGTGGTAAGCTGGGACGGGCTGTGGTGGGCTGTGATGGCCTGTGGTGGGCTGTGGTGTGCTGGGACGGGCTGTGGTGGGCCGGGACGGGCTGGGACGGGCTGTGGTGCGCCGTGTTTATCTGGGACGACCTGTGGTGGGCCATGGCAGGCCGTGGTGGGCTGGGACGGGCCGTGGTGGGCTGGGACGGGCCGTGGTTTGCCGTGGTGGGCTGAAACAGGCTGTGGTGACCTGTGTTGGGCTGTGGTGACCGGTGGTGGGCTGTGGTGACCTGTGGTGGGCTGTGGTGGGCTGGGACGGGTTGCGGTGGGCTGGGACGCGTTTCGGTGGGCTGGGATAAGCTGTGTTGGGCTGCGACGGGCTGTGGTAGGCTGGGATGAGCTGTGGAGGGTTGGGACGGGCTGTGGAGGGTTGTGGAGGGCTGTGCTGGGCTTGGACAGGCTGTGGTGGGCTGAGATGGGCCGTGGTGGTCCGTGGTGGGCTGGGACGGGCCGTGCTGGGCTAGGACGGGCTGTGGTGAACTGTGGTGGGCTGTGATGGGCCGTGGTGGGCTGGGACGGGCCGTGGTGGGCTGGGGTGGGCCGTGGTGGGCTGGGACGGGCCGTGGTGGGCTGGGACAGGCTGTGGTGGGCTGTGGTGGACTGGGAAGGGCCGTGGTGGGCCGTGGTGTGCTCTGGTGGGCCATGGTGGACCGTGGTTGGCCGTGGTGGGCCGGGACAGGCCGTGGTTAGCCGTGCTGGGCTGAAACAGGCTGGGACGGGCTCTGGTGGGCTGGGACGGGATGTGGTGGGCTGGGACGGGCCGTGGTGGGCTGGGACGGGCTGTGGTGGGCTGTGGTGGGCTGGGACGGGCTGTGGTCGTCTGGGACGGGTTGTGGTGAGCTGAGACGGGCCGTGGTGGGCTGAGACGGGCCGTGGTGGGCTGGGACGGGCTGGTACTTGCTGTGGTGGGCTGTTACGGGCTGTGGTGTGCTGTGAGAGGCTGTGGTGGTCTGGGACGAGCTGGGACGGGCTGTGGTGGGCTGGGACGGGCTGTGGTGGGCTGGGACGGGCCGTGGAAGGCTGGGACGGGCCGTGGTGGGCTGCGACGGGCCGTGGTGGGCTGGGACGGGCCGTGGTGGGCTGGGACAGGTTGTGATAGGCTGCGGTGGGCAGTGGTGGGCTGGGATAGGCTGTGGTGAGCTGACACGGGCTCTGGAGGTCTGTGGTGGGCTAGGACGGCTTGTGGTGGGCTGGGACGGGCTGTGGTGGGCCGTGGTGGGCTGTGGTGGGCTTTCGTGGGCCGTGGTGGGCTGGGACGGGCTGTGGTGGGCTGGGACGGGCTGCGGTGGGTTGTCGAGAGCTGGGACAAGCTGTGACGGGCTGTGGTGGGCTGCGACGGGCTGGGAGGGGCTGGGACGGGCTGTGGTGGGCTGGGACGGTCTGTGGTGGGCTGTGGTAAGCTGGGACGGGCTGTGGTGGGCCGGGACGGGGCGTGGTGGGCTGTGGTGCGCCGTGTTTATCTGGGACGAGCTGTGGTGGGCCATGGCGGGCCGTGGTGTGCTGGGACGGGCCGTGGTTTGCCGTGGTGGGCTGAAACAGGCTGTGGTGACCTGTGGTGGGCTGTGGTGACCGGTGGTGGGCTGTGGTGACCTGTGGTGGGCTGTGGTGGGCTGGGACGGGTTGCGGTGGGCTGGGACGGGTTTCGGTGGGCTGGGATAAGCTGTGTTGGGCTGCGACGGGCTGTGGTAGGCTGGGATGAGCTGTGGAGGGTTGGGACGGGCTGTGGAGGGTTGTGGAGGGCTGTGCTGGGCTTGGACAGGCTGTGGTGGGCTGAGATGGGCCGTGGTGGTCCGTGGTGGGCTGGGACGGGCCGTGCTGGGCTAGGACGGGCTGTGGTGAACTGTGGTGGGCTGTGATGGGCCGTGGTGGGCTGGGACGGGCCGTGGTGGGCTGGGACGGGCCGTGGTGGGCTGTGGTGGGCTGGGACGGGCTGTGATGGGCTGGGACGGGCTGTGGTGGGCTGTGGTGTGTTGTGACGGGTTGGCACGGGCTGTGTCGGGCCGTGGTGGGCTGGGATGGGCTGTGGTGGGCTGTGGTGGGCTGGGACGGGCTGTGATGGGCTGGGACGGGCTGTGGTGGGTTGGGACGGGCTGGGACGGGCTGTGGTGGGCTGGGACGGGCTGTGGTGGGCTGGGAAGGGCTGTGGTGGGCTGGGACGGTCTGGTGTGGGCTGTAGTAAGCTCGGACGGGCTGTGGTGGGCTGTGATGGGCTGTGGTGGGCTGTGGTGTGCTGGGACGGGCTTTGGTGCGTTTGGACGGGCTGGGACGGGCAGTGGTGGGCTGGGACGGGCTGTGGTGGGCTGGGACGGGCTGTGGTGGGCTGGGACGGGCTGTGGTGGGCTGTGGTAAGCTGGGACGGGCTGTGGTGGGCTGTGATGGGCTGTGGTGGGCTGTGGTGTGCTGGGACGGGCTGTGGTGGGCCGGGACGGGCCGTGGTGGGCTGTGGTGCGCCGTGTTTATCTGGGACGACCTGTGGTGGGTCATGGCGGGCCGTGGTGGGCTGGGACGGGCCGTGGTTTGCCGTGGTGGGCTGAAACAGGCTGTGGTGACCGGTGGTTGGCTGTGGTGCGCTGTGGTGGGCTGTGGTGACCGGTGGTGGGCTGTGGTGGGCTGGGACGGGTTTCGGTGGGCTAGGACGGGCTGCGGTGGGCTGGGACGGGCTGTGGTGGGCTGGGTCGGGCTGAGACGGGCTGTGGTGGGCTGTGGTGGGCTGTGCTGGGCTTGGACAGGCTGTGGTGGGCTGAGATGGGCCGTGGTGGTCCGTGGAGGGCTGGGACGAGCCGTGCTGGGCTAGGACGGGCTGTGGTGAACTGTGGTGGGCTGTGATGGGCCGTGGTGGGCTGGGACGGGCCGTGGTGGGCTGGGACGGGCCGTGGTGGGCTGTGGTGGGCTGGGACGGGCTGTGGTGGGCTGTGGTGGGCTGTGGTGTGTTGTGACGGGTTGGCATGGGCTGGGTCGGGCCGTGGTGGGCTGGGATGGGCTGTGGTGGGCTGTGGTGGGCTGGGACGGGCTGTGATGGGCTGGGACGGGCTGTGGTGGGTTGGGACGGGCTGGGACGGGCTGTGGTGGGCTGGGACGGGCAGTGGTGGGCTGGGACGGGCTGTGGTGGGCTGGGACGGTCTGGTGTGGGCTGTAGTAAGCTCGGACGGGCTGTGGTGGGCTGTGATGGGCTGTGGTGGGCTGTGGTGTGCTGGGACGGGCTTTGGTGCGTTGGGACGGGCTGGGACGGGCAGTGGTGGACTGGGACGGGCAGTGGTGGGCTGGGACGGGCAGTGGTGGGCTGGGATGGGCTGTGGTGGGCTGGGACGGGCTGTGGTGGGCTGGGACGGGCTGTGGTGGGCTGTGGTAAGCTGGGACGGGCTGTGGTGGGCTGTGATGGGCTGTGGTGGGCTGTGGTGTGCTGGGACGGGCTGTGGTGGGACGGGACGGGCCGTGGTGGGCTGTGGTGCGCCGTGTTTATCTGGGACGAGCTGTGGTGGGCCATGGCGGGCCGTGGTGGGCTGGGACGGGCCGTGGTTTGCCGTGGTGGGCTGAAACCGGCTGTGGTGACCTGTGGTGGGCTGTGGTGACCGGTGGTGGGCTGTGGTGGGCTGGGACGGGTTTCGGTGGGCTAGGACGGGCTGCGGTGGGCTGGGACGGGCTGCGGTGGGCTGGGATAAGCTGTGTTGGGCTGCGACGGGCTGTGGTAGGCTGGGATGAGCTGTGGACTGTTGGGACGGGCTGTGGAGGGTTGTGGAGGGCTGTGCTGGGCTTGGACAGGCTGTGGTGGGCTGAGATGGGCCGTGGTGGTCCGTGGTGGGCTGGGACGGGCCGTGCTGGGCTAGGACGGGCTGTGGTGAACTGTGGTGGGCTGTGATGGGCCGTGGTGGGCTGGGACGGGCCGTGGTGGGCTGGGACGGGCCGTGGTGGGCTGCGACGGGCCGTGGTGGGCTGCGACGGGCCGTGGTGGGCTGGGACAGGCTGTGGTGGGCTGTGGTGGACTGGGAAGGGCCGTGGTGGGCCGTGGTGTGCTCTGGTGGGCCATGGTGGACGTGGTTGGCCGTGGTGGGCCGGGACAGGCCGTGGTTAGCCGTGCTGGGCTGAAACAGGCTGGGACGGGCTCTGGTGGGCTGGGACGGGCTGTGGTGGGCTGGGACGGGCTGTGGTGGGCTGGGACGGGCTGTGGTGGGCTGGGAAGGGCTGTGGTTGGCTGTGGTCGTCTGGGACGGGTTGTGGTGAGCTGAGACGGGCCGTGGTGGGCTGAGACGGGCCGTGGTGGGCTGAGACGGGCCGTGGTGGGCTGGGACGGGCTGGTACTTGCTGTGGTGGGCTGTTACGGGCTGTGATGTGCTGTGAGAGGCTGTGGTGGTCTGGGACGTGCTGGGACGGGCTGTGGTGGGCTGGGACGGGCTGTGGTGGGCTGGGACGGGCTGTGGTGGGCCGTAGTGGGCTGTGGTGGGCTGGGACGGGCTGTGGTGGTATGTGACAAGCTCTTGTGGGCTGTGGTGGGCTGGGACGAGCTGTGGTGGGCTCTGGTGGGCTCTGGTGGGCTGGGACGGGCTGTCGTGGGCTGGGACGGGCTGGGATGGGCCGTGGTGGGCTGGGACGGGCCGTGGCGGGCTGGGACGGGCCGTGGTGGGCTGGGACGGTTGGGATAGGCTGCGGTGGGCCGTGGTGTGCTGTGGTGGGCCGTGGTGGGCTGGGATAGGCTGTGGTGAGCTGAGACGGGCTGTGGTGGGCTGTGGTGGGCTGGGACTGGCTGTGGTGGTCTGTGACAAGCTCTTGTGGGCTGTGGTGGGCTGGGACGAGCTGTGGTGGGCTCTGGTGGGCTCTGGTGGGCTGGGACGGGCTGTCGTGGGCTGGGACGGGCTGGGACGGGCCGTGGTGGGCTGGGACGGGCCGTGGTGGGCTGGGACGGGTTGGGATAGGCTGCGGTGGGCCGTGGTGTGCTGTGCTGGGCCGTGGTTGGCTGGGATAGATTGTGGTGAGCTGAGACGGGCTCTGGAGGTCTGTGGTGGGCTAGGACGGCTTGTGGTGGGCTGGGACGGGCTGTGGTGGACCGTGGTGGGCTGTGGTGGGCTTTCGTGGGCCATGGTGGGCTGGAACGGGCTGTGGTGTGCTGGGACGGGCTGCGGTGGGTTGTGGAGAGCTGGGACGGGCTGTGACGGGCTGTGGTGGGCTGCGACGGGCTCTGGGGGTCTGGGACAGGCTTGGACGCGCTGGGACAGGCTGGGACAGGCTGTGGTGGGCTGAGACGGGCTGGGAGGGGCTGGACGGGCTGTGGTGGGCTGGGACGGTCTGTGGTGGGCTGTGGTAAGCTGGGACGGGCTGTGGTGGGCTGTGATGGGCTGTGGTGGGCTGTGGCGTGCTGGGACGGGCTGTGGTGGGCCGGGACGGGCCGTGGTGGGCTGTGGTGCGCCGTGTTTATCTGGGATGAGCTGTGGTGGGCCATGGCGGGCCGTGGTGGGCTGGGACGGGCCGTGGTTTTCCGTGGTGGGCTGAAACAGGCTGTGGTGACCGGTGGTTGGCTGTGGTGACCGGTGGTGGGCTGTGGTGACCGGTGGTGGGCTGTGGTGGGCTGGGACGGGTTTCGGTGGGCTAGGACGGGCTGCGGTGGGCTGGGACGGGCTGCGGTGGGCTGGGATAAGCTGTGTTGGGCTGCGACGGGCTGTGGTAGGCTGGGATGAGCTGTGGAGGGTTGGGACGAGCTGTGGAGGGTTGTGGAGGGCTGTGCTGGGCTTGGACAGGCTGTGGTGGGCTGAGATGGGCTGTGGTGGGCTGGGACGGGCCGTGGTGGGCTGGGACGGGCCGTGGTGGGCTGGGACGGGCCGTGGTGGGCTGGGACGGGTTGGGATAGGCTGCAGTGGGCTGGGACGAGCTGTGGTGGGTTGTGGTGAGCTGAGACGGGCTGTGGTGAAATTGGACGGGCTGTGGTGGGCTGTGGTGAACTGGGAAGGGCTCTGGTGGTCTGGAATGGGCTGTGGTGGGCTGGGACGGGCCGTGGCGGGCTGCGGTGGGCTGGGACGGGCCGTGGTGGGCTGGGACGGGCTGTGGTGGGCTGGGACGGGCCGTGGTTGGCTGGGACGGGCTGTGGTGGGCTGTGGTGTGATGGGACGGGCTGTGGTGGGCTGGGATCGGCTGGGATAGGCTGTGGTTGGTTATGGTGGGCTGGGAAGAGCTGTGGAGGTCTGGGACAAGCTGTGGTGGGCTGGGACGGGCTGTAGTGGGCTGAGGCGGGCTGTGGTGGGCTTCACGGGCTGTGGTGGGCTGTGGTGGTCTGTGGTGGCCTGGGACGTGCTGTGGTGGGCTGGGACGGGCTGTGGTGGCCTGTGGTGGGTTCTGAAGGGCTGTGGTGGGCTGTGGTGGGTTGGGACACGCTGTGGTGGGTAGGGACGGGCTGTGGTGGGCTGTGGTGTGTTGTGACGGGTTGGCACGGGCTGGGACGGGCCGTGGTGGGCTGGGATGGGCTGCGGTGGGCTGTGGTGGGCTGTGGTGGGCTGGGACGGGCTGTGGTGGGTTGGGACGGGCTGGGACGGGCTGGGACGGGCAGTGGTGGGCTGGGACGGGCAGTGGTGGGCTGGGACGGGCTGTGGTGGGCTGGGACGGGCTGTGGTGGGCTGGGACGGTCTGGTGTGGGCTGTGGTAAGCTGGGACGCGCTGTGGTGGGCTGTGATGGGCTGTGGTAAGCTGTGGTGTGCTGGGACGGGCTTTGGAGGGTTGGGACGGGCTGGGACGGGCTGGGACTGGCAGTGGTGGGCTGGGACGGGCAGTGGTGGGCTGGGACGGGCTGTGGTGGGCTGGGACGGTCTGTGGTGGGCTGTGGTAAGCTGGGACGGGCTGTGGTGGGTGGGGACGGTCTGTGGTGGGCTGTGGTAAGCTGGGACGGGCTGTGGTGGGACGGGACGGGCTGTGGTGGGCTGGGACGGGCTGTGGTGGGCCGTAGTGGGCTGTGTTGGGCTGGGACGGGCTGTGGTGGGCCATGGCGGGCCGTCGTGGGCTGGGACGGGCGGTGGTTTGCCGTGGTGGGCTGAAACAGGCTGTGGTGACCTGTGGTGGGCTGTGGTGGGCTGGGACGGGTTGCGGTGGGCTGGGACGGGTTTCGGTGGACTAGGACGGGCTGCGGTGGGCTGGGACGGGCTGCGGTGGGCTGGGATAAGCTGTGTTGGGCTGCGACGGGCTGTGGTAGGCTGGGATGAGCTGTGGAGGGTTGGGACGGGCTGTGGAGGGTTGTGGAGGGCTGTGCTGGGCTTGGACAGGCTGTGGTGGGCTGAGATGGGCCGTGGTGGTCCGTGGTGGGCTGGGACGGGCCGTGCTGGGCTAGGACGGGCTGTGGTGAACTGTGGTGGGCTGTGATGGGCCGTGGTGGGCTGGGACAGGCCATGGTGGGGTGCGACGGGCCGTGGTGGGCTGCGACGGGCCGTGGTGGGCTGGGACGGGCCGTGGTGGGCTGGGACGGGCTGTGGTGGGCTGGGACAATCTGTGGTGGGCTCTGGTGGGCTGGGACGAGCTGTGGTGGGCTCTGGTGGGCTCTGGTGGGCTGGGACGGGCTGTGGTGGGCTGGGACGGGCTCTGGTAGGCTGGGACGGGCTGTCGTGGGCTGGGACGGGCTGGGACGGGCCGTGGTGGGCTAGGACGGGCTGTGGTGAACTGTGGTGGGCTGTGATGGGCCGTGGTGGGCTGGGACGGGCCGTGGTGGGCTGGGACGGGCCGTGGTGGGCTGCGACGAGCCGTGGTGGGCTGGGACAGGCCGTGGTGGGCTGTGGTGGACTGGGAAGGGCCGTAGTGGGCCGTGGTGTGCTCTGGTGGGCCATGGTTGACCGTGGTTGGCCGTGGTGGGCCGGGACAGGCCGTGGTTAGCCGTGGTGGGCTGAAACAGGCTCGGATGGGCTCTGGTGGGCTGTGGTCGGCTGTGGTGGGCCGGGACGGGCTGTGGTGGGCTGGGACAATCTGTGGTGGGCTGTGGTGGGCTGGGACGGGCTGTGGTCGTCTGGGACGGGTTGTGGTGGGCTGAGACGGGCCGTGGTGGGCTGAGAATGGCTGGTACTTGCTGTGGTGGGCTGTTACGGGCTGTGGTGGGCTGTGGTGGGCTGTGGTGGGCTGGGACGAGCTGGGACGGGCTGTGGTGGGCTGGGACGGGCTGTGGTGGGCTGGGACGGGCTGTGGTGGGCTGGGACAGGCTGTGGTGGGCCGTAGTGGGCTGTGGTGGTCTGTGACAAGCTCTTGTGGGCTGTGGTGGGCTGGGACGAGCTGTGGTGGGCTCTGGTGGGCTCTGGTGGGCTGGGACGGACTGTCGTGGGCTGGGACGAGCTGTCGTGGGCTGGGACGGGCTGGGACGGGCCGTGGTGGGCTGGGACGGGCCGTGGTGGGCTGGGACGGGTTGGGATAGGCTGCGGTGGGCTGGGACGGGCGGTGGTGGGTTGTGGTGAGCTGAGACGGGCTGTGGTGAAATTGGACGGGCTGTGGTGGGCTGTGGTGAACTGGGAAGGGCTCTGGTGGTCTGGAATGGGCTGTGGTGGGCTGGGACGGGCCGTGGCAGGCTGCGGTGGGCTGGGACGGGCTGTGGTGGGCTGAGACAGGCTCTGGTGGGCCGGGACAGACTCTGGTGCGCTGTGGTGGGCTGTGGTGGGCTATGGTGCGCTGTGGTGGGTTGTGGTGAGCTAGAACGGGTTGTGGTGGGCTGGGACGGGCTATAGTGGGCTGGGACGGGATTGTGGTGGGCTGGGACGGGCTCTGATGGTCTGCGGCGGCCGTGGTGGGCTGGGACGGGCTGTGGTGAGCTGGGACGGGCTGTGACGGGCTGTGGTGGGTTGTGGTGAGCTGGGACGACCTCTGGTGGGCTGGGACGGGCTGTGACGGGCTGTGGTGGGCTGTGGTAAGCTGGGACGGGCTCAGGTGGGTTGGGGCAGGCTGTGGTGGGCTGTGGTGGGCGGGGACGGGCTTTGGTGGGTTAGTGGTGGGCTGGGACGACCTCTTGTGGTCTGGGACGGGCTGTGGTGGGCTGTGGTGAGCTGGGACGGGCTCTGGTGGGTTGGCACGGGGCGTGGTGGGGTGTGGTGGGCTGGGACGGGCTGTGGTGGGCTGGGACGGGCTCTGGTGGTCTGGGACATACTGTGGTGGGCTGGGACGGGCTGGGACGGGCTGTGGTGCTCTGTGGTGGGCTGGGACGTGCCGTGGTGGACCGTGGTGGGCTTGGATGGGCCGTGGTGGGCTTGGATGGGCCGTGGTGGGCTGTGGTCTGCCGTGGTGGGCTGTGGTCGGCCGTGGTGGGCTGTGGTGGGCTGTGGTCGGTTGTGGTGGGCTGGGACGGGCTGTGGTGGGCTGAGATGGGATGTGGTGGTCTGGGACAGGCTGTATTGGGCTGGGATGGGCTGTGGTGCGCCTTGGTGGGCTGTGTTGGGCCCGGATGGGCCGTGGTGGGCTGTGGTGGGCCGTGGTGGGCTGGGACGGGCTGTGGTGGGCTGGGACGGGCCGTGGTTGGCTGGGACGGGCTGTGGTGGGCTGTGGTGTGATGGGACGGGCTGTGGTGGGCTGGGATCGGCTGGGATAGGCTGTGGTTGGTTATGGTGGGCTGGGACGGGCTGTGGTGGGCTGGGACGGGCTGTAGTGGGCTGAGGCGGGCTGTGGTGGGCTTCACGGGCTGTGGTGGTCTGTGGTGGCCTGGGACGTGCTGTGGTGGGCTGGGACGGGCTGTGGTGGGCTGTGGTGGGTTCTGAAGGGCTGTGGTGGGCTGTGGTGGGTTGGGACACGCTGTGGTGGGTAGGGACGGGCTGTGGTGGGCTGTGGTGTGTTGTGACGGGTTGGCACGGGCTGGGACGGGCCATGGTGGGCTGGGATGGGCTGCGGTGGGCTGTGGTGGGCTGTGGTGGGCTGGGACGGGCTGTGGTGGGTTGGGACGGGCTGGGACGGGCTGGGACGGGCAGTGGTGGGCTGGGACGGGCAGTGGTGGGCTGGGACGGGCTGTGGTGGGCTGGGACGGTCTGTGGTGGGCTGGGACGGTCTGGTGTGGGCTGTGGTAAGCTGGGACGGGCTGTGGTGGGCTGTGGTGTGCTGGGACGGGCTTTGGAGGGTTGGGACGGGCTGGGACGGGCTGGGACGGGCAGTGGTGGGCTGGGACGGGCAGTGGTGGGCTGGGACAGGCTGTGGTGGGCTGGGACGGTCTGTGGTGGGCTGTGGTATGCTGGGACGGGCTGTGGTGGGCTGTGGTGGGCTGTGGTGTGCTGGGACGTGCTGTGGTGGGCCGGGCCGGGCCGTGGTGGGCTGTGGTGCGCCGTGTTTATCTGGGACGAGCTGTGGTGGGCCATGGCGGGCCGTGGTGGGCTGGGACGGGCCGTGGTTTGCCGTGGTGGGCTGAAACAGGCTGCGGTGATCTGTGGTGGGCTGTGGTGACCGGTTGTGGGCTGTGGTGACCTGTGGTGGGCTGTGGTGTGCTGGGACGGGCTGTGGTGGGTTGTGGTGAGCTGAGACGGGCTGTGGTGAAATTGGACGGGCTGTGGTGGGCTGTGGTGAACTGGGAAGGGCTCTGGTGGTCTGGAATGGGCTGTGGTGGGCTGGGACGGGCCGTGGCGGGCTGCGGTGGGCTGGGACGGGCTGTGGTGGGCTGGGACAGGCTCTGGTGGGCCGGGACAGACTCTGGTGCGCTGTGGTGTGCTATGGTGCGCTGTGGTGGGTTGTGGTGAGCTAGAACGGGTTGTGGTGGGCTGGGACGGGCTATAGTGGGCTGGGACGGGATTGTGGTGGGCTGGGACGGGCTCTGATGGTCTGCGGCGGCCGTGGTGGGCTGGGACGGGCTGTGGTGGGCTGGGACGGGCTGGGAAGGGCTGTGGTGGGTTGTGGTGAGCTGGGACGACCTCTGGTGGGCTGTGACGGGCTGTGGTGGGCTGTGGTAAGCTGGGACGGGCTCAGGTGGGTTGGGGCAGGCTGTGGTGCGCTGTGGTTGGCTGGGACGGGCTGTGGTGGGCGGGGACGGGCTTTGGTGGGTTACTGGTGGGCTGGGACGACCTCTTGTGGTCTGGGACGGGCTGTGGTGGGCTGTGGTGAGCTGGGACGGGCTCTGGTGGGTTGGCACGGGGCGTGGTGGGCTGTGGTGGGCTGGGACGGGCTGTGGTGGGCTGGGACGGGCTCTGGTGGTCTGGGACATACTGTGGTGGGCTGGGACGGGCTGGGACGGGCTGTGGTGCTCTGTGGTGGGCTGGGACGTGCCGTGGTGGACCGTGGTGGGCTTGGATGGGCCGTGGTGGGCTTGGATGGGCCGTGGTGGGCTGTGGTCTGCCGTGGTGGGCTGTGGTCGGCCGTGGTGGGCTGTGGTGGGCTGTGGTCGGTTGTGGTGGGCTGGGACGGGCTGTGGTGGGCTGAGATGGGATGTGGTGGTCTGGGACAGGCTGTAATGGGCTGGGATGGGCTGTGGTGCGCCTTGGTGGGCTGTGTTGGGCCCGGATGGGCCGTGGTGGGCTGTGGTGGGCCGTGGTGGGCTGGGACGGGCTGTGGTGGGCTGGGACGGGCCGTGGTTGGCTGGGACGGGCTGTGGTGGGCTGTGGTGTGATGGGACGGGCTGTGGTGGGCTGGGATCGGCTGGGATAGGCTGTGGTTGGTTATGGTGGGCTGGGAAGAGCTGTGGTGGTCTGGGACAAGCTGTGGTGGGCTGTGGTGGGCTGGGACGGGCTGTGGTGGGCTGGGACGGGCTGTAGTGGGCTGAGGCGGGCTGTGGTGGGCTTCACGGGCTGCGGTGGGCTGTGGTGGTCTGTTGTGGCCTGGGACGTGCCGTGGTGGGCTGGGACGGGCTGTGGTGGGCTGTGGTGGGTTCTGAAGGGCTGTGGTGGGCTGTGGTGGGTTGGGACACGCTGTGGTGGGTAGGGACGGGCTGTGGTGGGCTGTGGTGTGTTGTGACGGGTTGGCACGGGCTGGGACGGGCCGTGGTGGGCTGGGATGGGCTGCGGTGGGCTGTGGTGGGCTGTGGTGGGCTGGGACGGGCTGTGGTGGGTTGGGACGGGCTGGGACGGGCTGGGACGGGCAGTGGTGGGCTGGGACAGTCTGGTGTGGGCTGTGGTAAGCTGGGACGGGCTGTGGTGGGCTGTGATGGGCTGTGGTGTGCTGGGACGGGCTTTGGAGGGTTGGGATGGGCCGGGACGGGCTGGGACGTGTAGTGGTGGGCTGGGACGGGCAGTGGTGGGCTGGGACGGTCTGTGGTGGGCTGTGGTAAGCTGGGACGGGCTCTGGTGGGCTGTGATGGGCTGTGGTGGGCTGTGGTGTGCTGGGACGGGCTGTGGTGGGCCGGGACGGGCCGTGGTGGGCTGTGGTGCGCCGTGTTTATCTGGGACGAGCTGTGGTGGGCCATGGCAGGCCGTGGTGGGCTGGGACGGGCCGTGGCGGGCTGCGGTGGGCTGGGACGGGCTGTGGTGGGCTGGGACAGGCTCTGGTGGGCCGGGACAGACTCTGGTGCGCTGTGGTGGGCTGTGGTGGGCTATGGTGCGCTGTGGTGGGTTGTGGTGAGCTAGAACGGGTTGTGGTTTGGCTGGGACGGGCTATAGTGGGCTGGGACGGGATTGTGGTGGGCTGGGACGGGCTCTGATGGTCTGCGGCGGCCGTGGTGGGCTGGGACGGGCTGTGGTGACCTGGGACGGGCCGTGGTGGGCTGGGACGGGCCGTGGTGGGCTGGGACGGGCCGTGGTGGGCTGGGACGGGCCGTGGTGGGCTGGGACGGGTCGTGGTGGGCTGGGACGGGCTGTGGTGGGCTGCGGTGAGTAGGGACGGGCTGTGGTGGGCTGGGACAGGCTGTGGTGGGCCGTGGTGGGCTGGGACGGGCCGCGGTTGGCTGGGACGGGTTGTGGTGGGCTGTGGTGGGCCGTGGTGGTCTGGGACGGGCCGTGGTGGAATGGGATGGGCTGGGATGGGCTGTGGTGGGCTGCGGTGGGCTGGGACGGGCTGTGGTGGGCGGGGACGGGCTGGGACGGTCTGTGGTGTGCTGGGACGAGCTGTGGTGGATTGTGGAGAGCTGGGATGGGCTGTTACGGCCTGTAGTGGGCTGCGACGGGCTCTGGTGGTCTGGGACAGGCTGGGACGGGTTGTGGTGGGCTGGGATGGCCTTGGACGGCCTGTGGTGGGCGGGGACGGGCTGTGGTGGGCTGGGACGGGTTGTGGTGGGCTGCGACGGGCTGTGGTGAGCTTTGGTAAGCTGGGACGGGCTGTGGTGGGCTAGGACGGGTTGTGGTGGGCTGAGACGGGCTATGGTGGGCTGCGACGAGCTGTGGTGGGTTGTGGAGAGCTGGGATGGGCTGTGACGGCCTGTGGTTGGCTGGGACGGGCTCTGGTGGTCTGGGACGGGCTGGGACGGGCTCTGGTGGTCTGGGACGGGCTGGGACGAGCTGGGACGGGCTGGGACGGGCTGGGACGTGCTGGGATGGGCTGTGGTGGGCTGGGACTCGGTGTGGTGGAATGGGACGGGCTTGGACAGGCTGTGATGGGCTGGGACAGGCTGTGGTGGGCTGTGGTGAGCTGGGACGGGCTGTGGTGTGCTGTGGTGGGCTGTGGTGGGCTGGGACGGGCTGTGGTGGGCTGGGACGGGTTTCGGTGGGCTAGGACGGGCTGCGGTGGGCTGGGACGGGCTGCGGTGGGCTGGGATAAGCTGTGTTGGGCTGCGACGGGCTGTGGTAGGCTGGGATGAGCTGTGGAGGGTTGGGACGGGCTGTGGAGGGTTGTGGAGGGCTGTGCTGGGCTTGGACAGGCTGTGGTGGGCTGAGATGGGCCGTGCTGGTCCGTGGTGGGCTGGGACGGGCTGTACTGGGCTAGGACGGGCTGTGATGGGCCGTGGTGGGCTGGGACGGGCTGTGGTGGGCTGGGACGGGCCGTGGTGGGCTGGGACAGGCTGTGGTGGGCTGTGGTGGTCTGGGAAGGGCCGTGGTGGGCCGTGGTGTGCTCTGGTGGGCCATGGTGGACCGTGGTTGGCCGTGGTGGGCCGGGACAGGCCGTGGTTAGCCGTGCTGGGCTGAAACAGGCTGGGACGGGCTCTGGTGGGCTGGGACGGGCTGTGGTGGGCTGGGACGGGCCGTGGTGGGCTGGGACGGGCTGTGGTGGGCTGTGGTGGGCTGGGACGGGCTGTGGTCGTCTGGGACGGGTTGTGGTGAGCTGAGACGGGCCGTGGTGGGCTGAGACAGGCCGTGGTGGGCTGAGACGGGCCGTGGTGGGCTGGGACGGGCTGGTACTTGCTGTGGTGGGCTGTTACGGGCTCTGGTGTGCTGTGAGAGGCTGTGGTGGTCTGGGACGAGCTGGGTCAGGCTGTGGTGGGCTGGGACGGGCTGTGGTGGGCTGGGACGGGCTTTGGTGGTCTGGGACATACTGTGGTGGGCTGGGACGGGCTGGGACGGGCTGTGGTGCTCTGTGGTGGGCTGGGACGTGCCGTGGTGGACCGTGGTGGGCTTGGATGGGCCGTGGTGGGCTTGGATGGGCCGTGGTGGGCTGTGGTCGGCCGTGGTGGGCTGTGGTGGGCTGTGGTCGGTTGTGGTGGGCTGGGACGGGCTGTGGTGGGCTGAGATGGGATGTGGTGGTCTGGGACAGGCTGTAATGGGCTGGGATGGGCTGTGGTGCGCCTTGGTGGGCTGTGTTGGGCCCGGATGGGCCGTGGTCGGCTGTGGTGGGCTGTGGTGGGCTGGGACGGGCCGTGGTTGGCTGGGACGGGCTGTGGTGGGCTGTGGTGTGATGGGACGGGCTGTGGTGGGCTGGGATCGGCTGGGATAGGCTGTGGTTGGTTATGGTGGGCTGGGAGGAGCTGTGGTGGTCTGGGACAAGCTGTGGTGGGCTGGGACGGGCTGTGGTGGGCTGGGACGGGCTGTAGTGGGCTGAGGCGGGCTGTGGTGGGCTGGCACGGGCTGTGGTGGGCTGTGGTGGTCTGTGGTGGGCTGGGACGGGCTGTGGTGGGCTGTGGTGGGTTCTGAAGGGCTGTGGTGGGCTGTGGTGGGTTGGGACACGCTGTGGTGGGTAGGGACGGGCTGTGGTGGGCTCTGGTGTGTTGTGACGGGTTGGCACGGGCTGGGACCGGCCGTGGTGGGCTGGGATGGGCTGCGGTGGGCTGTGGTGGGCTGGGACAGGCTGTGGTGGGCTGAGACGGGCTCTGGAGGGCTGTGGTGGGCTGGGACGGGCTGTGGTGAACTGTGGTGGGCCGTGGTGGGCTTTCGTGGGCTGTGGTGGGCTGGGACGGGCTGTGGTGGGCGAGGACGGGCTGGGACGGGCTGTGGTGGGTTGTGGAGAGCTGTGACGGGCTGTGGTGGGCTGCGACGGGCTCTGGTGGTCTGGGACGGGCTGGGACAGGCTGGGACGGGCTGTGGTGGGCTGAGACGGGCTGGGAGGGGCTGGGACGGGCTGTGGTGGTCTGGGACGGGCTGTGTTGGGCGGGGACGGGCTGTGGTGGGCTGGAACGGACTGTGGTGGTCCTGGACGGGCTCTGGTGGGCTGTGGTGGGCTGGGACGGGCTGTGGGTGGCTGGGACGGGCTGTGGTGGGCTGGGACTTGCTGTGGTGTGCTGTGGTTTGTCCATCAAACAGCTTCTCTGTTTTTCTGTCTCTCAGGCCAACAGTTTTACCGTCTCCTCGGTCTCTGCCCCCTCTTGGCTTCATCGTTTCATTATTAGAAAGAAAGGACAGGACCTGGCCAAAATAACTCAGCAGATGCCAAAGGTATGGGTGAGCTGGTTAGCTTAGCACCCCCCGCGTAGAAAAAGGTTTAGTCCAGATCACTCGTCACGAAAGAGAGAGGTGTATTCTAGCGTGGGTAAAACCAGGGGGAAATGACACAGATCTTTGCTGTTCAAGGGAACCCTCTCTTTTACTGCTGCAAACACTGCTCCTCCTATGTTATTGTCATGGGTTGAGCCCTTCCAAGGAAGCTTTATGTGGTGCTGTTTTGAGAACTGATGTAGTAGGATACCTGGAAATGGCGAGTGCAGCAAGGCTTCTCCCTGGGGAGTTAGACGGTATCTAGATAAAGGCTAAATGAGTAAACTTCTCCAAAGCCCTTGCAGAAACCGGGACGGCACCAGAGCCTTGGGCTCTAGGCACTGCCATATGGCCGAAATTGTTAAGTTTCTGACTTGTAAAATTGTGGGGATTTGGTCTGGGCTTTTTGGGAAGGAGCACATCTCTCAGTGGCAGGGATCGATGGTGTAGGCCTGACCAAAAGCATTGGCCTGGCTTGGATCTTGGCAAATTCTGAAGAGATTCATTGTCCTTCACCTCAAGGTTCACATCAAATTCACTGGAGGAGAGGATAACATCACTTTGGAAGGACCTACAGAAGATGTGCATGTGGCTCAGGAACAGATTGAAGCCGTGCTCAAGGAACTGGTGAGCTGCAGTTACTAGTTCCAGTAAGAAACTGGGGGAAGAAGGGGCAACAGAGCAGAGGTGATGAGGTGTTTGTCACATCCATAGGATGTCTTGGCATGCTTAATCGAACTTGCAGGAGACAAATTGTGTGGCAGGTGGATGACACCCCTTGGTCATCCATAGCATCCTTGAAAAGTCAGCATTAATTTTTTTGGTGCGGAGAAGGAAGGATTCTCTTGGTTATAGCTGGAGAGGCATAGAAGTGAGTCTTTTCAATGTTTCATGAGCACAATGCTCTCTTCTCAAAGCAGAGGAATGCTTGTGCTCTGCTTAAGAGCAGAAGTGCTTGTAGCTGACCGCTGGTGAGTCAGTGCCAATACTGGCAGTAGGCAGTTACTTAGGGCACGAGACAGAAGCGGTGGCCTGTCCTACCTGGCCCTATATAATATAATATATAATAGTGGACATACATACATATATAGATATAGATATAAAAATATAATTCTTTTTAGATCCACGGGATGGATTACGCAATAATCAAGGCTGACCACCAATTCCACCGACACCTCATTGGCAAGAACGCAGCTAAACGGTAAGTGGAGTGCCTTTCTAGTCCTTCCCATGCTCACACTCTTCGTGTTTAGTAGATGGTATCAGGGGCTCTGTAGCTCACCCAGTGTGCTGTCTCCATCACGTTTCCTCTGCTTTCCTGGAGTGGTGGTGGTACAAGGAGAGAAATGGGCCGTGAGGCCTTGCGATGGCTTTAACGTGTGAAAGTACCTTGGGAGCCTGAACAGTAGTGGAATTACTTCTCTGTGCGAATGACATTTTAGCAGCCAGTTGTGGGTGGTGGAAATGTGCTTGGTGAGCTTCTCCCTGTAGAGGAATGAAGGCGGTGGGTTGATTAGCATTGATAACACGCAGCTGTGGCCTTGCCTCAGAGGCAGTGGGTTGATTGACGTGGATGACGTGCAGGTGTAGCTGGTTCCCGCTAAGGGGTTAAATAGCCCTGTGGCTTGTGGGAGAGGGTGTCAGCTGGAGGAGGAGCAGTGTGGTCTGGCCTCTGGAGGAAGGCGCTACAGCACCGGCAGTAGAATATGGTCAACGGTAAAGCCTTGTTGCGGTCTGCTAGTTTGATAGCACTGCAACGTGACCCCAGCCAAGAGTTTGGGGTAGAAAGGAACGATTATCCTCTGCTCTAAATGTGATACTGTTTGGGGAAGAAACACGCCTCGCTCTGACAAGGGAACAATGGGCTCTGTAGATGCCACGGTATTTACTTGGACAGGCTCTCGTGTGGCACAGGTCTGCTCTCGCTGAACTCCAGGGGGAAGAGGCAATTTCCCCTGTCTCAACCCTACCCCGCTGAGCCCTTCCCAGAGGCGGCTTTACTTCTTCAACAGCCTCTGAGCAGTGATAATCAAGGTGCCTTGCTTCCAGGTCTTTGCCTAGCAGATGGCGTCACCACAGTCCTTGCCTCGAAGTGAACAGGATGAAGGATCTGTACAAGGTGTCTGTGCGCATTCCCCCAGACAACGAGAAGAGCAACCCGATCAGAATGGAAGGAGAGCCACAGGGGGTCCCACAGGCCAAGAAAGAGCTGCTGGAACTCGCTTCCCGTATGGTGAGTGGGTAGGACGTGATGTTTGGGAGACTGCAGGGTTTGCGCTCTCGTGTTCCCTTGTAACCTTCTGGTGCGAGTGTGTGCCCCTTGCCCACCGAGCACTTGGATCTCATGACAAGTGCAAGTTCCTCTTCACAAATGTCTTCCCCTGTTCCCTCGGGTAGCCTTTCTCTGTCAACGCAGAGTGAATTTTGTCTGGAGAAAAGAGGGACAGTGCTGGCAAGTAAACCGTCGGGCAGCAAACCGCTAAGTCAAAGTAGATGGCTCTCCGGCTGAACACTCAGTGTGCCCTCTGTTCCCATCAGGAAAATGAACACGCTGCGGACCTAATCGTTGAGCAGAAATTCCACCGGACCATCATTGGGCAGAAGGCTGAGCGGGTCTGGGAAATCCGGGAGCAATTCCCAGAGGTAAGGCTTTGTAGGAGAGGAGGAATCCAGAGGGGATATTTCCTACATGGGTAGTAGGCCTGTCGTCACAGAAGTCGTAACTTTAGTGGCTCTGTAGCGCAAGTGTCTGAGAAGATAGTTCTTTTAGCCAGAGGCCGCTAACACGGTTCCCCGTTTCTGAATGGGAAAAGGGCATGAGTAGGATCCCCCCAACCTTTGCATGTGTCTGACACAAGGGTTCTTGCTTTTGCTTGAGCTAACTAGAAATGACCGCTCCTGCAGGTTATCATCAGCTTCCCAGACCCTGCACACAAGAGTGACATCGTCCAACTCCGAGGTCCCAAAAACGAGGTGGAGAAGTGCACCGAGTACATGCAAAAGATGGTGGCAGACCTGGTAAGGAGGTCTTCTGCCTGCTCTTCCCTCCTACGTGCCTGGATAACCCTGGGGCAAAGCAGAGCTCTACTGGCTTGGGTAGAGCTAAAACACCTCAAGAGGAGGGAGCTGTCAGCTCTGTTTTGGCTGAATGGAGGCAGGGGGATAGTACCTGTTATGGGAAGGCTATAGGGGAACGTCCTTGCCTTT
The DNA here is from genome assembly GCF_023634085.1 of Falco cherrug. NCBI lineage: Eukaryota > Metazoa > Chordata > Aves > Falconiformes > Falconidae > Falco > Falco cherrug. The sequence goes on from NC_073717.1 coordinate 1,266,329, forward strand.
GTTTAGTCTTACAAAAGTCCCTCGTATAGAGAACTTCCTTGGGTCTAAGCCTGTTTTCAAAAGCTCGTTTATCAGAGCTCCTGAAGTCGGGCCTCCCTTGCCACGACAGTGTAAACTTCATGTCTCCCTTCCTTTCTCCCTTAGGTTGAAAACAGCTTTTCTATTTCTGTCCCCATCTGCAAACAGTTCCACAAGAACATCATAGCGAAAGGAGGTGCCAAAATCAAGAAGGTGAGATACTGTTCCTAACACAGGTGAGCCGGGACGGGCCGCGGTGGGCCGGGACGGGCTGGGACAGGCTGTAACCGGCTGTGGTGGGCTGTGGTGGGCTGTCGTGAGCCATGGTGGGCCGTAGTGGGCTGTGGTGGGCGGGGACGGGCTGTGGTGGGCGGGGACAGGCTGTGGTGGGCTGGGGCGGGCTGTGGTGGGCTGGGGCGGGCTGTGGTGGGCTGGGGCGGGCTGTGGTGGGCTGGGACGGTCTGTGGTGGGCTGGGACGGGCTGCTGTGGGCTGGGACGGGCTGGGACAGGCTGGGATAGGCTGAGACATTCTGTGGTGTGCTGTGGTGGGCTCTGGTGGTCCGGGACGGGCTGTGGTTGGGCTGGGACGGGCTGTCGTGGGCTGGGACAAGCTGTGGTTTGCGGGGACAAGCTGTGGTGGGCGGGGACGGGCTGTGGTGGGCGGAGACGGCCTGGGACGGTCTGTGGTGGGCTGGGACATTCTGTGGTGGGCTGGGACGGGCTGGGAGGAGCAGGGACGGTCTGTGGTGGGCGGTGAAGGGCTGTGGTGGGCTGGGACGGGCTAGGATAGGCTGAGACAGGCTTTGGTGGCCTGGGACATTCTGTGGTGGGCTGGGACGGGCTCTGGTGGTCTGGGACATACTGTGGTGGGCCGGGACGGGCTGTGGTGGGCCGGGATGGGCTGTGGTGGGCCGGGATGGGTTGTGGTGGGCGGGGATGAGCTGTGGTGGGCGGGGATGGTCTGTGGTGGGCGGAGACGGGTTGTGGTGGGCTGGGGCGGGCTGTGATGGGCTGTGGTGGGCTGGGACGGGCTGTGGTGGGCCGGGACGGGCTGTGGTGGGCTGGGACATTCTGTGGTGGGCTGGGACGGGCTGGGACGGGCTGTGTTGGGCTGGGACGGGCTGTGTTGTGCGGGGACGGGCTGTGGCTGGCGGTGATGGGCTGTGGTGCGCTGGGACAGGCTGTGAAGGGCTGTGGTGTGCGGTGACGGTCTGTAGTGAGCTGGGACAGGCTGGGAAGGGCTGTGGTGGGCTGTGGTGGGCTGGAACGGTTTGTGGTGATCTGGAACGGGCTGTGATGGGCTGTGATGGGCTGGGACGGGCTGGGACGGGCTGTGGTGTGCTGGGAAGGGCTGTGGTGGGCTGGGACGGGCTTGGACAGGCTGGGACGGGCTGTGGTGGGCTGGGACGGGCTGCGGTGTGCTGGGACGGGCTGTGGTTTGCTGGGGTCATGTGTGAATGGCTGGGACGGGCTGTGGTGGACTGCGATAAGCTGTGGTGGGCTGGGACGGGCTGTGGTGGGCTGGGACGGGCTGTGGTGGGCTGGGACGGGCTGTGGTGGGCTGGGACGGGCTGTGGTGGGCTGGGACGGGCTGTGGTGGGCTGGGACGGGCTGCGGTGGGCTGGGACGGGCTGTGGTTTGCTGGGATCATCTGTGATGGGCTGGGACGGGCTGTGGTGGGCTGTAGTAGGCTGAGATGGGCCGCGGTGGCCTGTGGTGGGCTGTGGTGGTCTGTGACGAGCTGTGGTGTGCTGGGATAAGCTGTGGTAGGCTGGGTTGGGCTGTGGAGGGCTGTGGCGGGCTGTGGTGGGGTGTCGTGACCTGTGGTGGGCTGTGAAAGGCTGCGGTGGGCTGGGACGGGTTGCGGTGGGCTGGGACGGGTTGCGGTGGGCTGGGACGGGCTGTGGTGAGCTTGGACGGGCTGCGATGGGCTGGGACGGGTTGCGGTGGGCTGGGACGGGCTGGGACCGGCTGCGGTGGGCTGGGACGGGCTGCGGTGGGTTGGGACGGTCTGTGGTGGGCTGTGGCAGGCTGGGATGGGCTGTGGTGCGCTGGGACGGGCTGTGGTATGCGGGGATGGGCTGTGGTGTGCTGGGACGGGCTGTGGTGGGCAAGGACGCACTGTGGGGGGCCGGGACGGGCTGTGGTGGGCTATGGTGAGCTGGGACGGGCTGTGGTGGGCTGAGATGGTCTGTGGCGGGCTGTGGAGGGCTGGGACATGCTGTGTTGGTCTGGAAGGGGCCGTGGTGGGCTGTGGGTGGCCGTGGTGGGCTGTGGGTGGCCGTGGTGGGCTGTGGGTGGCCGTGGTGGGCTGGGACGGGCTGTGCTGGGCTGGGACGGGCTGTGCTGGGCTGGGACGGGCTGTGCTGGGCTGGGACGGGCTGTGCTGGGCTGGGACGGACTGCGGTGGGCTGTGGTGGGCCGTGGTGGGCCGGGATGGTCTGTGGTGGGCTGGGAAAGGCTGGGACGGGCTGTGGTGGGCCGGGACGGGCTGGGACGTGCTGGGACGGGCTGTGGTGGGCTGTGGTGGGCTGGGACGAGCTGTGGTGGTCTATGGTAAGATGGGACGGGCTGGGACGGGATGTGGTGGGCCGCAATGGACTGGGACAGGCTGGGACGGGCTGTGGTGGGCTGGGACAGGCTGGGACGGGCTGTGGTGGGCTGGGACGAGTTGTGGTGGGCTGGGACGGGCTGGGACGCCTTGGACGGGTTGTGGTGGGTGGTGACGGGTTGTGGTGGGCGGGGAAGGGCTTTGGTGGGCTGGAACGGGCTTTGGTGGGCTGGGCCGTGCCGTGGTGTGCCGGGACCGGTCTTGGTTGGCTGGGACGGGCCGTGGTGGGCCGGGAAGGGCAGTAGTGGGTGGGGACAAGTTGTGGTGGGCGGGGACAAGTTGTAGTGGGCAGGGACGGGCTGTGGTGGGCGGGGACGGGCTGTGGTGGGCGGGGACGAGCTGTGGTGGGCGGGGACGGGCTGTGGTGGGCGGGGACGGGGTGTGGTGAGCGGGGACGGGCTTTGGTGGGCTGCGGTGGGCTGGGACGGGCTGCGGTGGGCTGGGACGGGCTGCGGTGGGCTGGGACAAGCTGTGGTGGGCTCTGGTGGGCTGGGACGGGCTCTGGTGGGCTGGGACAAGCTGTGGTGGGCTGTGGTGGGCTGAAACGGGCTGTGGTGGGCTGGGATGCGCTGTGGTGGGCTGGGATGCGCTGTGGTGGGCTGGGACGTGCTGTGGTGGGCTGGGAAGGGCTGGGACGGGTTGTGGTGGGCTGGGACGGGCTGTGGTTGGCTGTGGTGGGCTGGGACGGGCTGTGGTGGGCTGGGACGGACTGTGGTGTCCTGGGACAGGCTGCGGTGGGCTGGGACGGACTGTGGTGGGCTGGGACAAGCTGTGGTGGGCTGGGAAGGGCTGGGACGAGCTGTAGTGGGCTGGGAAGGGCTGGGACGGGCCGTGGTTGGCTGGGATGGGCTGTGGTGGGCTGGGACTGGCTCTGGTGGGCCGGGACGTGCTGTGGTAGGCTGTGGTGTGCTGGGATGGGCTGTCGTGGGTTTGGACGGGCTGTGGTGGGCTGGGACGGGCTGTGGTGGGCTGGGACGGGCTGTGGTGGGCTGGGACGGGCTGGGACGGGCTGGGAAGGGCTGGGACGGGCTGTGGTGGGCTGGGACGGGCCGTGGTGGGCTGGGTCAAGCTGTGGTGGGCTGGGACAAGTTGGGGTGGACTGTGGTGGGCTGAGACGGGCTGTGGTGGGCTGGGACGGGCTCTGGTTGGCTCGGACAAGCTGTGGTGGGCTGTGGTGGGCTGAAAAGGGCTGTGGTGGTCTGGGACGGGCTGTGGTGGGCTGGGACGGGATGCGGTGGGCCGTGGTGGGCTGGGACAGGCTGTGGTGGGCTATGACGTGCCGTGGTGTTCCGTGGTGAACTGTGGTGGGCTGTGGTAAGCCGTGGTGGGTTGTGGTGGGCCGTGGTGGGCTGTGGTCGGACGTGATGGGCTGGGACAAGCTGTGGTGGGCTGGGACGGGCCGTGGTGGGCCAGGACCGGCCTTGGTTGGCCGTGACGGGCTGTGGTGGGCCGGGCCGGGCTGTAGTGGGCGGGGAAAAGTTGTGGTGGGCGGGGACAGGCTGTGGTGAGCAGGGAAGGGCTGTGGTGGCCTGGGACGGGCTGGGACGGGCTGTGGTGAGCGGGGACGCGCTTTGGTGGGCTCTGGTGGGCTGGAACGGGCTCTGGTAGGCTGGGACGGGCTGTGGTAAGCTGTAATGGGCTGTGGTGGGCTTGGACGGGCTGTGGTGGGTTGTGGTGAGCTGAGATGGGCTGGGACGGGCTGGGACGGGCTGTGGTGGGCTGTGGTGGGACGGGACAGGCTGTGGTGGGCTGGGACGGGCTGTGGTGGTCTACGGTAGCCTGTGGTGTGCTGTAGTGGCCTGTGGTGGGCTGGGTCGGGCTGTGGTGGGCTGGGACGGGCTGTGGTGGGCTGTGGTTGGACGGGACGGGCTGCGGTGAGCCAGGACAGGCTGTGGTGTGCTGAGACGGGCTCTGGTGGGCCGGGACGGGCTGTGGTGGGCCGGGATGGGCTATGGTGGGCCGGGACAAGCTGTGGTAGGTTGGGACGGGCTCTGGTGGACTGGGACGGGCTCTGGTGGGCTGGAACAGGCCGTGGTGGGCTGGGATGGGCTGTGGTGGGGTGTGGTGAGCTGAGACGGTCTGGGAGGGGCTGAAACGGGCTGGGCCGGCACTAGGGGTCTGGGAGGGGCTGGGAAGGCCTGTGGTGGGCTGGGACGAGCTGGGACGGGCTGGGACGGGCCGTGGTGGGCTGGGACGGGCCGTGGTGGGCTGCGACGGGCCGTGGTGGGCTGGGACGGGCTGTGGTGGGCTGGGATAGGCTGTGGTGGGCTGTGGTGGACTGGGAAGGGCCGTGGTGGGCCGTGGTGTGCTCGGGTGGGCCATGGTGGACCGTGGTTGGCCGTGGTGGGCCGGGACAGGCCGTGGTTAGCCGTGGTGGGCTGAAACAGGCTGGGACGGGCTCTGGTGGGCTGGGACGGGCTCTGGTGGGCTGGGACGGGCTGTGGTGGGCTGTGGTGGGCTGGGACGGGCCGTGGTGGGCTGGGACGGGCTGGTACTTGCTGTGGTGGGCTGTTACGGGCTGTGGTGTGCTGTGAGAGGCTGTGGTGGTCTGGGACGAGCTGGGACGGGCTGTGGTGGGCTGGGACGGGCTGTGGTGGGCTGGGACGGGCTGTGGTGGGCTGGGACGGGCTGTGGTGGGCCGTAGTGGGCTGTGGTGGGCTGGGACGGGCTGTGGTGGTCTGTGACAAGCTCTTGTGGGCTGTGGTGGGCTGGGACGAGCTGTGGTGGGCTCTGGTGGGCTGGGACGGACTGTCGTGGGCTGCGATGGGCTGTCGTGGGCTGGGACGGGCTGGGACGGGCCGTGGTGGGCTGGGACGGGCAGTGGTTGGCTGGGACGGGCCGTGGTGGGCTGGGACGGTCTGTGGTGGGCTGGGACGGTCTGTGGTGGGCTGTGGTAAGCTGGGACGGGCTGTGGTGGGCTGGGATGGTCTGTCGTGGGCTGTGGTAAGCTGGGACGGACTGTGGTGGGCCGGGACGGGCCGTGGTGGGCTGTGGTGCGCCGTGTTTATCTGGGACGAGCTGTGGTGGGCCATGGCGGGCCGTGGTGGGCTGGGACGGGCCGTGGTTTGCCGTGGTGGGCTGAAACAGGCTGTGGTGACCGGTGGTGGGCTGTGCTGACCGGTGGTGGGCTGTGGTGGACTGGGACGGGTTGCGGTGGGCTGGGACGGGTTTCGGTGGGCTAGGACGGGCTGCGGTGGGCTGGGACGGGCTGCGGTGGGCTGGGATAAGCTGTGTTGGGCTGCGACGGGCTGTGGTAGGCTGGGATGAGCTGTGGAGGGTTGGGACGGGCTGTGGAGGGCTGTGCTGGGCTTGGACAGGCTGTGGTGGGCTGAGACGGGCCGTGGTGGACCGTGGTGGGCTGGGACGGGCCGTGCTGGGCTAGGACGGGCTGTGGTGAACTGTGGTGGGCTGTGATGGGCCGTGGTGGGCTGGGACGGGCCATGGTGGGGTGCGACGGGCCGTGGTGGGCTGCGACGGGCCGTGGTGGGCTGGGACGGGCCGTGGTGGGCTGGGACAGGCTGTGGTGGGCTGTGGTGGACTGGGAAGGGCCGTGGTGGGCCGTGGTGTGCTCTGGTGGGCCATGGTGTACCGTGGTTGGCCGTGGTGGGCCGGGACAGGCCGTGGTTAGCCGTGGTGGGCTGAAACAGGCTGGGACGGGCTCTGGTGGGCTGGGACGGGATGTGGTGGGCTGGAACGGGCCGTGGTGGGCTGGGACGGGCTGTGGTGGGCTGTGGTGGGCTGGGACGGGCTGTGGTCGTCTGGGACGGGTTGTGGTGAGCTGAGACGGGCCGTGGTGGGCTGAGACGGGCCGTGGTGGGCTGGGACGGGCTGGTACTTGCTGTGGTGGGCTGTTACGGGCTGTGGTGTGCTGTGAGAGGCTGTGGTGGGCTGGGACGAGCTGGGACGGGCTGTGGTGGGCTGGGACGGGCTTTGGTGGGCTGGGACGGGCTTTGGTGGGCTGGGACGGGCCGTGGTTGGCTGGGACGGGCCGTGGTGGGCTGGGACGGTCTGTGGTGGGCTGGGACGGTCTGTGGTGGGCTGTGGTAAGCTGGGACGGGCTGTGGTGGGCTGGGACGGTCTGTCGTGGGCTGTGGTAAGCTGGGACGGGCTGTGGTGGGCCGGGACGGGCCGTGGTGGGCTGTGGTGCGCCGTGTTTATCTGGGACGAGCTGTGGTGGGCCATGGCGGGCCGTGGTGGGCTGGGACGGGCCGTGGTTTGCCGTGGTGGGCTGAAACAGGCTGTGGTGACCGGTGGTGGGCTGTGCTGACCGGTGTGGGCTGTGGTGGGCTGGGACGGGTTGCGGTGGGCTGGGACGGGTTTCGGTGGGCTAGGACGGGCTGCGGTGGGCTGGGACGGGCTGCGGTGGGCTGGGATAAGCTGTGTTGGGCTGCGACGGGCTGTGGTAGGCTGGGATGAGCTGTGGAGGGTTGGGACGGGCTGTGGAGGGCTGTGCTGGGCTTGGACAGGCTGTGGTGGGCTGAGACGGGCCGTGGTGGGCTGGGACGGGCTGTGGTGGGCTGGGATGGGCTCTGGTGGGCTAGGACGGGCTGGGACGGGCTGTGGTGGGCTGGGACGGGCTGTGGTCGTCTGGGACGGGTTGTGGTGAGCTGAGACGGGCCGTGGTGGGCTGAGACGGGCCGTGGTGGGCTGGGACGGGCTGGTACTTGCTGTGGTGGGCTGTTACGGGCTGTGGTGTGCTGTGAAAGGCTGTGGTGGTCTGGGACGGGCTGTGGTGGGCTGGGACGGGCTGTGGTGGGCTGGGACGGGCTGTGGTGGGCTGGGACGGGTTGGGATAGGCTGCGGTGGGCTGGGACGGGCTGTGGTGGGTTGTGCTGAGCTGAGACGGGCTGTGGTGAAATTGGACGGGCTGTGGTGGGCTGTGGTGAACTGGGAAGGGTTCTGGTGGTCTGGAATGGGCTGTGGTGGGCTGGGACGGGCCGTGGCGGGCTGCGGTGGGCTGGGACGGGCTGTGGTGGGCTGGGACAGGCTCTGGTGGGCCGGGACAGACTCTGGTGCGCTGTGGTGGGCTGTGGTGGGCTATGGTGCGCTGTGGTGGGTTGTGGTGAGCTAGAACGGGTTGTGGTGGGCTGGGACGGGCTATAGTGGGCTGGGACGGGATTGTGGTGGGCTGGGACGGGCTCTGATGGTCTGCGGCGGCCGTGGTGGGCTGGGACGGGCTGTGGTGGGCTGGGACGGGCTGGGAAGGGCTGTGGTGGGTTGTGGTGAGCTGGGACAACCTCTGGTGGGCTGGGACGGGCTGTGACGGGCTGTGGTGGGCTGTGGTAAGCTGGGACGGGCTCAGGTGGGTTGGGGCAGGCTGTGGTGCGCTGTGGTTGGCTGGGACGGGCTGTGGTGAAATTGGACGGGCAGTGGTGGGCTGTGGTGTGATGGGACGGGCTGTGGTGGGCTGGGATCGGCTGGGATAGGCTGTGGTTGGTTATGGTGGGCTGGGACGGGCTGTGGTGGGCTGGGACGGGCTCTGGTGGGCCGGGACAGACTCTGGTGCGTTGTGGTGGGCTGTGGTGGGCTATGGTGCGCTGTGGTGGGTTGTGGTGAGCTAGAACGGGTTGTGGTGGGCTGGGACGGGCTATAGTGGGCTGGGACGGGATTGTGGTGGGCTGGGACGGGCTCTGATGGTCTGCGGCGGCCGTGGTGGGCTGGGACGGGCTGGGAAGGGCTGTGGTGGGTTGTGGTGAGCTGGGACGACCTCTGGTGGGCTGGGACGGGCTGTGACGGGCTGTGGTGGGCTGTGGTAAGCTGGGACGGGCTCAGGTGGGTTGGGGCAGGCTGTGGTGCGCTGTGGTTGGCTGGGACGGGCCGTGGTTGGCTGGGACGGGCAGTGGTGGGCTGTGGTGTGATGGGACGGGCTGTGGTGGGCTGGGATCGGCTGGGATAGGCTGTGGTTGGTTATGGTGGGCTGGGACGGGCTGTGGTGGGCTGGGACGGGCTGTAGTGGGCTGAGGCGGGCTGTGGTGGGCTTCACGGGCCGTGGTGGGCTGTGGTGGTCTGTGGTGGCCTGGGACGTGCTGTGGTGGGCTGGGACGGGCTGTGGTGGGCTGTGGTGGGTTCTGAAGGGCTGTGGTGGGCTGTGGTGGGTTGGGACACGCTGTGGTGGGTAGGGACGGGCTGTGGTGGGCTGTGGTGTGTTGTGACGGGTTGGCACGGGCTGGGACGGGCCGTGGTGGGCTGGGATGGGCTGCGGTGGGCTGTGGTGGGCTGTGGTGGGCTGGGACGGGCAGTGGTGGGCTGGGACGGGCAGTGGTGGGCTGGGACGGGCAGTGGTGGGCTGGGACGGGCTGTGGTGGGCTGGGACGGGCTGTGGTGGGCTGGGACGGGCAGTGGTGGGCTGGGACGGGCAGTGGTGGACTGGGACGGGCTGTGGTGGGCTGTGGTGGGCTGTGGTGTGCTGGGACGGGCTGTGGTGGGCCGGGACGGGCCGTGGTGGGCTGTGGTGCGCCGTGTTTATCTGGAACGAGCTGTGGTGGGCCATGGCGGGCCGTGGTGGGCTGGGACGGGCCGTGGTTTACTGTGGTGGGCTGAAACAGGCTGTGGTGACCGGTGGTGGGCTGTGGTGACCGGTGGTGGGCTGTGGTGACCTGTGGTGGGCTGTGGTGGGCTGGGACGGGTTTCGGTGGGCTGGGATAAGCTGTGTTGGGCTGGGACGGGCTGTGGTAGGCTGGGATGAGCTGTGGAGGGTTGGGACGGGCTGTGGAGGGTTGTGGAGGGCTGTGCTGGGCTTGGACAGGCTGTGGTGGGCTGAGATGGGCCGTGGTGGTCCGTGGTGGGCTGGGACGGGCCGTGCTGGGCTAGGACGGGCTGTGGTGAACTGTGGTGGGCTGTGATGGGCCGTGGTGGGCTGGGACGGGCCGTGGTGGGCTGGGACGGGCCGTGGTGGGCTGGGACGGGCCGTGGTGGGCTGGGACAGGCTGTGGTGGGCTGTGGTGGACTGGGAAGGGCCGTGGTGGGCCGTGGTGTGCTCTGGTGGGCCATGGTGGACCGTGGTTGGCCGTGGTGGGCCGGGACAGGCCGTGGTTAGCCGTGCTGGGCTGAAACAGGCTGGGACGGGCTCTGGTGGGCTGGGACGGGCTCTGGTGGGCTGGGACGGGATGTGGTGGGCTGGGACGGGCCGTGATGGGCTGGGACGGGTTGGGATAGGCTGCGGTGGGCTGGGACGGGCGGTGGTGGGTTGTGGTGAGCTGAGACGGGCTGTGGTGGGCTGTGGTGAACTGGGAAGGGCTCTGGTGGTCTGGAATGGGCTGTGGTGGGCTGGGACGGGCCGTGGCGGGCTGCGGTGGGCTGGGACGGTCTGTGGTGGGCTGGGACAGGCTCTGGTGGGCCGGGACAGACTCTGGTGCGCTGTGGTGGGCTGTGGTGGGCTATGGTGCGCTGTGGTGGGTTGTGGTGAGCTAGAACGGGTTGTGGTGGGCTGGGACGGGCTATAGGGGGCTGGGACGGGATTGTGGTGGGCTGGGACGGGCTCTGATGGTCTGCGGCGGCCGTGGTGGGCTGGGACAGGCTGTGGTGGGCTGGGACGGGCTGGGAAGGGCTGTGGTGGGTTCTGGTGAGCTGGGACGACCTCTGGTGGGCTGGGACGGGCTGTGACGGGCTGTGGTGGGCTGTGGTAAGCTGGGACGGGCTCAGGTGGGTTGGGGCAGGCTGTGGTGCGCTGTGGCTTGCTGGGACGGGCTGTGGTGGGCTGGGACGGGCTTTGGTGGGTTAGTGGTGGGCTGGGACGACCTCTTGTGGTCTGGGACGGGCTGTGGTGGGCTGTGGTGAGCTGGGACGGGCCGTGGTTGGCTGGGACGGGCAGTGGTGGGCTGTGGTGTGATGGGACGGGCTGTGGTGGGCTGGGATCGGCTGGGATAGGCTGTGGTTGGTTATGGTGGGCTGGGACGGGCTGTGGTGGGCTGGGACGCGCAGTAGTGGGCTGAGGCGGGCTGTGGTGGGCTTCACGGGCTGTGGTGGTCTGTGGTGGTCTGTGGTGGCCTGGAACGTGCTGTGGTGGGCTGGGACGGGCTGTGGTGGGCTGTGGTGGGTTCTGAAGGGCTGTGGTGGGTTGGGACACGCTGTGGTGGGTAGGGACGGGCTGTGGTGGGCTGTGGTGTGTTGTGACGGGTTGGCACGGGCTGGGACGGGCCGTGGTGGGCTGGGATGGGCTGCGGTGGGCTGTGGTGGGCTGTGGTGTGCTGGGACGGGCTGTGGTGGGTTGGGACGGGCTGGGACGGGCTGGGACGGGTAGTGGTGGGCTGGGACGGGCAGTGGTGGGCTGGGACGGGCAGTGGTGGGCTGGGACGGGCTGTGGTGGGCTGGGACGGTCTGTGGTGGGCTGTGGTAAGCTGGGACGGGCTGTGGTGGGCTGTGATGGGCTGTGGTGGGCTGTGGCGTGCTGGGACAGACTGTGGTGGGCCGGGACGGGCCGTGGTGGGCTGTGGTGCGCCGTGTTTATCTGGGACGAGCTGTGGTGGGCCATGGCGGGCCGTGGTGGGCTGGGACGGGCCGTGGTTTACTGTGGTGGGCTGAAACAGGCTGTGGTGACCGGTGGTGGGCTGTGGTGACCGGTGGTGGGCTGTGGTGACCTGTGGTGGGCTGTGGTGGGCTGGGACGGGTTTGGGTGGGCTGGGATAAGCTGTGTTGGGCTGCGACGGGCTGTGGTAGGCTGGGATGAGCTGTGGAGGGTTGGGACGGGCTGTGGAGGGTTGTGGAGGGCTGTGCTGGGCTTGGACAGGCTGTGGTGGGCTGAGATGGGCCGTGGTGGTCCGTGGTGGGCTGGGACGGGCCGTGCTGGGCTAGGACGGGCTGTGGTGAACTGTGGTGGGCTGTGATGGGCCGTGGTGGGCTGGGACGGGCCGTGGTGGGCTGTGATGGGCCGTGGTGGGCTGGGACGGGCCGTGGTGGGCTGGGACAGGCTGTGGTGGGCTGTGGTGGACTGGGAAGGGCCGTGGTGGGCCGTGGTGTGCTCTGGTGGGCCATGGTGGACCGTGGTTGGCCGTGGTGGGCCGGGACAGGCCGTGGTTAGCCGTGCTGGGCTGAAACAGGCTGGGACGGGATGTGGTGGGCTGAGACGGGCCGTGGTGGGCTGGGACGGGCTGGTACTTGCTGTGGTGGGCTGTTACGGGCTGTGGTGTGCTGTGAGAGGCTGTGGTGGTCTGGGACGGGCTGTGGTGGGCTGGGACGGGCTGTGGTGGGCTGGGACGGGCTGTGGTGGGCTTGGACGGGCTGTGGTGGTCTGTGACAAGCTCTTGTGGGCTGTGGTGGGCTGGGACGAGCTCTGGTGGGCTCTGGTGGGCTCTGGTGGGCTGGGACGGACTGTCGTGGGCTGGGACGAGCTGTCGTGGGCTGGGACGGGCTGGGACGGGCCGTGGTGGGCTGGGACGGGCCGTGGTGGGCTGGGACGGGTTGGGATAGGCTGCGGTGGGCTGGGACGGGCTGTGGTGGGTTGTGGTGAGCTGAGACGGGCGTGGCGAAATTGGACGGGCTGTGGTGGGCTGTGGTGAACTGGGAAGGACTCTGGTGGTCTGGAATGGGCTGTGGTGGGCTGGGACGGGCCGTGGCGGGCTGCGGTGGGCTGGGACGGGCTGTGGTGGGCTGGGACAGGCTCTGGTGGGCCGGGACAGACTCTGGTGCGCTGTGGTGGGCTGTGGTGGGCTATGGTGCGCTGTGGTGGGTTGTGGTGAGCTAGAACGGGTTGTGGTGGGCTGGGACGGGCTATAGTGGGCTGGGACGGGATTGTGGTGGGCTGGGACGGGCTCTGATGGTCTGCGGCGGCCGTGGTGGGCTGGGACGGGCTGTGACGGGCTGGGACGGGCTGGGAAGGGCTGTGGTGGGTTGTGGTGAGCTGGGACGACCTCTGGTGGGCTGGGACGGGCTGTGACGGGCTGTGGTGGGCTGTGGTAAGCTGGGACGGGCTCAGGTGGGTTGGGGCAGGCTGTGGTGCGCTGTGGTTGGCTGGGACGGGCTGTGGTGGGCGGGGACGGGCTTTGGTGGGTTAGTGGTGGGCTGGGACGACCTCTTGTGGTCTGGGACGGGCTGTGGTGGGCTGTGGTGAGCTGGGACGGGCTCTGGTGGGTTGGCACGGGGCGTGGTGGGCTGTGGTGGGCTGGGACGGGCTGTGGTGGGCTGGGACGGGCTCTGGTGGTCTGGGACATACTGTGGTGGGCTGGGACGGGCTGGGACGGGCTGTGGTGCTCTGTGGTGGGCTGGGACGTGCCGTGGTGGACCGTGGTGGGCTTGGATGGGCCGTGGTGGGCTTGGATGGGCCGTGGTGGGCTGTGGTCTGCCGTGGTGGGCTGTGGTCGGCCGTGGTGGGCTGTGGTGGGCTGTGGTCGGTTGTGGTGGGCTGGGACGGGCTGTGGTGGGCTGAGATGGGATGTGGTGGTCTGGGACAGGCTGTAATGGGCTGGGATGGGCTGTGGTGCGCCTTGGTGGGCTGTGTTGGGCCCGGATGGGCCGTGGTGGGCCGTGGTGGGCTGGGACGGGCTGTGGTGGGCTGGGACGGGCCGTGGTTGGCTGGGACGGGCAGTGGTGGGCTGTGGTGTGATGGGACGGGCTGTGGTGGGCTGGGATCGGCTGGGATAGGCTGTGGTTGGTTATGGTGGGCTGGGAAGAGCTGTGGTGGTCTGGGACAAGCTGTGGTGGGCTGTGGTGGGCTGGGACGGGCTGTGGTGGGCTGGGACGGGCTGTGGTGGGCTTCATGGGCTGTGGTGGGCTTCATGGGCTGTGGTGGGCTGTGGTGGTCTGTGGTGGCCTGGGACGTGCTGTGGTGGGCTGGGACGGGCTGTGGTGGGCTGTGGTGGGTTCTGAAGGGCTGTGGTGGGCTGTGGTTGGTTGGGACACGCTGTGGTGGGTAGGGACGGGCTGTGGTGGGTTGGGATGGGCTGCGGTGGGCTGTGGTGGGCTGTGGTGGGCTGGGACGGGCTGTGGCGTGTTGTGACGGGTTGGCACGGGCTGGAACGGGCCGTGGTGGGCTGGGATGGGCTGCGGTGGGCTGTGGTGGGCTGTGGTGGGCTGGGACGGGCTGTGGTGGGTTGGGACGGGCTGGGACGGGCAGTGGTGGGCTGGGACGGGCAGTGGTGGGCTGGAACGGGCTGTGGTGGGCTGGGACGGGCTGTGGTGGGCTGGGACGGTCTGGTGTGGGCTGTGGTAAGCTGGGACGGGCTGTGGTGGGCTGTGGTAGGCTGTGGTGTGCTGGGACGGGCTTTGGAGAGTTGGGACGGGCTGGGACGGGCTGGGACGGGCAGTGGTGGGCTGGGACGGGCTGTGGTGGGCCGGGACGGGCCATGGTGGGCTGTTGTGCGCCTTGTTTAGCTGGGACGAGCTGTGGTGGGCCATGGCGGGCCGTGGTGGGCTGGGACGGGCCGTGGTTTGCCGTGGTGGGCTGAAACAGGCTGTGGTGACCGGTGGTGGGCTGTGGTGACCGGTGGTGGGCTGTGGTGACCTGTGGTGGGCTGTGGTGGGCTAGGACGGGTTGCGGTGCGCTGGGACGGGTTTCGGTGGGCTAGGACGGGCTGCGGTGGGCTGGGACGGGCTGCGGTGGGCTGGGATAAGCTGTGTTGGGCTGCGACGGGCTATGGTAGGCTGGGATGAGCTGTGGAGGGTTGGGACGGGCTGTGAAGGGTTGTGGAGGGCTGTGCTGGGCTTGGACAGGCTGTGGTGGGCTGAGATGGGCCGTGGTGGTCCGTGGTGGGCTGGGACGAGCCGTGCTGGGCTAGGACGGGCTGTGGTGAACTGTGGTGGGCTGTGATGGGCCGTGGTGGGCTGGGACGGGCCGTGGTGGTCTGGGACGGGCCGTGGTGGGCTGGGGTGGGCCGTGGTGGGCTGGGACGGGCCGTGGTGGGCTGGGACAGGCTGTGGTGGGCTGTGGTGGACTGGGAAGGGCCGTGGTGGGCCGTGGTGTGCTCTGGTGGGCCATGGTGGACCGTGGTTGGCCGTGGTGGGCCGGGACAGGCCGTGGTTAGCCGTGCTGGGCTGAAACAGGCTGGGACGGGATGTGGTGGGCTGGGACGGGCCGTGGTGGGCTGGGACGGGCTGGTACTTGCTGTGGTGGGCTGTTACGGGCTGTGGTGTGCTGTGAGAGGCTGTGGTGGTCTGGGACGGGCTGTGGTGGGCTGGGACGGGCTGTGGTGGGCTGGGACGGGCTGTGGTGGGCCGTAGTGGGCTGTGTTGGGCTTGGACGGGCTGTGGTGGTCTGTGACAAGCTCTTGTGGGCTGTGGTGGGCTGGGACGAGCTGTGGTGGGCTCTGGTGGGCTCTGGTGGGCTGGGACGGACTGTCGTGGGCTGGGACGAGCTGTCGTGGGCTGGGACGGGCTGGGACGGGCCGTGGTGGGCTGGGACGGGCCGTGGTGGGCTGGGACGGGTTGGGATAGGCTGCGGTGGGCTGGGACGGGCTGTGGTGGGTTGTGGTGAGCTGAGACGGGCGTGGCGAAATTGGACGGGCTGTGGTGGGCTGTGGTGAACTGGGAAGGGCTCTGGTGGTCTGGAATGGGCTGTGGTGGGCTGGGACGGGCCGTGGCGGGCTGCGGTGGGCTGGGACGGGCTGTGGTGGGCTGGGACAGGCTCTGGTGGGCCGGGACAGACTCTGGTGCGCTGTGGTGGGCTATGGTGCGCTGTGGTGGGTTGTGGTGAGCTAGAACGGGTTGTGGTGGGCTGGGACGGGCTATAGTGGGCTGGGACGGGATTGTGGTGGGCTGGGACGGGCTCTGATGGTCTGCGGCGGCCGTGGTGGGCTGGGACGGGCTGTGGTGGGCTGGGACGGGCTGGGAAGGGCTGTGGTGGGTTGTGGTGAGCTGGGACGGGCTGTGACGGGCTGTGGTGGGCTGTGGTAAGCTGGGACGGGCTCAGGTGGGTTGGGGCAGGCTGTGGTGCGCTGTGGTTGGCTGGGACGGGCTGTGGTGGGCGGGGACGGGCTTTGGTGGGTTAGTGGTGGGCTGGGACGACCTCTTGTGGTCTGGGACGGGCTGTGGTGGGCTGTGGTGAGCTGGGACGGGCTCTGGTGGGTTGGCACGGGGCGTGGTGGGCTCTGGTGGGCTGGGACGGGCTCTGGTGGGCTGGGACGGGCTCTGGTGGTCTGGGACATACTGTGGTGGGCTGGGACGGGCTGGGACGGGCTGTGGTGCTCTGTGGTGGGCTGGGACGTGCCGTGGAGGACCGTGGTGGGCTTGGATGGGCCGTGGTGGGCTTGGATGGGCCGTGGTGGGCTGTGGTCTGCCGTGGTGGGCTGTGGTCGGCCGTGGTGGGCTGTGGTGGGCTGTGGTCGGTTGTGGTGGGCTGGGACGGGCTGTGGTGGGCTGAGATGGGATGTGGTGGTCTGGGACAGGCTGTAATGGGCTGGGATGGGCTGTGGTGCACCTTGGTGGGCTGTGTTGGGCCCGGATGGGCCGTGGTGGGCCGTGGTGGGCTGGGACGGGCTGTGGTGGGCTGGGACGGGCCGTGGTTGGCTGGGACGGGCAGTGGTGGGCTGTGGTGTGATGGGACGGGCTGTGGTGGGCTGGGATCGGCTGGGATAGGCTGTGGTTGGTTATGGTGGGCTGGGAAGAGCTGTGGTGGTCTGGGACAAGCTGTGGTGGGCTGTGGTGGGCTGGGACGGGCTGTGGTGGGCTGGGACGGGCTGTGGTGGGCTGGGACGGGCTGTAGTGGGCTGAGGCGGGCTGTGGTGGGCTTCATGGGCTGTGGTGGGCTGTGGTGGTCTGTGGTGGCCTGGGACGTGCTGTGGTGGGCTGGGACGGGCTGTGGTGGGCTGTGGTGGGTTCTGAAGGGCTGTGGTGGGCTGTGGTTGGTTGGGACACGCTGTGGTGGGTAGGGACGGGCTGTGGTGGGTTGGGATGGGCTGCGGTGGGCTGTGGTGGGCTGTGGTGGGCTGGGACGGGCTGTGGCGTGTTGTGACGGGTTGGCACGGGCTGGAACGGGCCGTGGTGGGCTGGGATGGGCTGCGGTGGGCTGTGGTGGGCTGTGGTGGGCTGGGACGGGCTGTGGTTTGCCGTGGTGGGCTGAAACAGGCTGTGGTGACCGGTGGTGGGCTGTGGTGACCGGTGGTGGGCTGTGGTGACCTGTGGTGGGCTGGGACGGGTTGCGGTGGGCTGGGACGGGCCGTGGTTTGCCGTGGTGGGCTGAAACAGGCTGTGGTGACCGGTGGTGGGCTGTGGTGACCGGTGGTGGGCTGTGGTGACCTGTGGTGGGCTGTGGTGGGCTAGGACGCGTTGCGGTGGGCTGGGACGGGTTTCGGTGGGCTAGGACGGGCTGCGGTGGGCTGGGACGGGCTGCGGTGGGCTGGGATAAGCTGTGTTGGGCTGCGACGGGCTATGGTAGGCTGGGATGAGCTGTGGAGGGTTGGGACGGGCTGTGAAGGGTTGTGGAGGGCTGTGCTGGGCTTGGACAGGCTGTGGTGGGCTGAGATGGGCCGTGGTGGTCCGTGGTGGGCTGGGACGAGCCGTGCTGGGCTAGGACGGGCTGTGGTGAACTGTGGTGGGCTGTGATGGGCCGTGGTGGGCTGGGACGGGCCGTGGTGGTCTGGGACGGGCCGTGGTGGGCTGGGGTGGGCCGTGGTGGGCTGGGACGGGCCGTGGTGGGCTGGGACAGGCTGTGGTGGGCTGTGGTGGACTGGGAAGGGCCGTGGTGGGCCGTGGTGTGCTCTGGTGGGCCATGGTGGACCGTGGTTGGCCGTGGTGGGCCGGGACAGGCCGTGGTTAGCCGTGCTGGGCTGAAACAGGCTGGGACGGGATGTGGTGGGCTGGGACGGGCCGTGGTGGGCTGGGACGGGCTGGTACTTGCTGTGGTGGGCTGTTACGGGCTGTGGTGTGCTGTGAGAGGCTGTGGTGGTCTGGGACGGGCTGTGGTGGGCTGGGACGGGCTGTGGTGGGCTGGGACGGGCTGTGGTGGGCTGGGACGGGCTGTGGTGGGCCGTAGTGGGCTGTGTTGGGCTTGGACGGGCTGTGGTGGTCTGTGACAAGCTCTTGTGGGCTGTGGTGGGCTGGGACGAGCTGTGGTGGGCTCTGGTGGGCTCTGGTGGGCTGGGACGGACTGTCGTGGGCTGGGACGAGCTGTCGTGGGCTGGGACGGGCTGGGACGGGCCGTGGTGGGCTGGGACGGGCCGTGGTGGGCTGGGACGGGTTGGGATAGGCTGCGGTGGGCTGGGACGGGCTGTGGTGGGTTGTGGTGAGCTGAGACGGGCGTGGCGAAATTGGACGGGCTGTGGTGGGCTGTGGTGAACTGGGAAGGGCTCTGGTGGTCTGGAATGGGCTGTGGTGGGCTGGGACGGGCCGTGGCGGGCTGCGGTGGGCTGGGACGGGCTGTGGTGGGCTGGGACAGGCTCTGGTGGGCCGGGACAGACTCTGGTGCGCTGTGGTGGGCTATGGTGCGCTGTGGTGGGTTGTGGTGAGCTAGAACGGGTTGTGGTGGGCTGGGACGGGCTATAGTGGGCTGGGACGGGATTGTGGTGGGCTGGGACGGGCTCTGATGGTCTGCGGCGGCCGTGGTGGGCTGGGACGGGCTGTGGTGGGCTGGGACGGGCTGGGAAGGGCTGTGGTGGGTTGTGGTGGGCTGGGACGGGCTGTGACGGGCTGTGGTGGGCTGTGGTAAGCTGGGACGGGCTCAGGTGGGTTGGGGCAGGCTGTGGTGCGCTGTGGTTGGCTGGGACGGGCTGTGGTGGGCGGGGACGGGCTTTGGTGGGTTAGTGGTGGGCTGGGACGACCTCTTGTGGTCTGGGACGGGCTGTGGTGGGCTGTGGTGAGCTGGGACGGGCTCTGGTGGGTTGGCACGGGGCGTGGTGGGCTGTGGTGGGCTGGGACGGGCTCTGGTGGGCTGGGACGGGCTCTGGTGGTCTGGGACATACTGTGGTGGGCTGGGACGGGCTGGGACGGGCTGTGGTGCTCTGTGGTGGGCTGGGACGTGCCGTGGAGGACCGTGGTGGGCTTGGATGGGCCGTGGTGGGCTTGGATGGGCCGTGGTGGGCTGTGGTCTGCCGTGGTGGGCTGTGGTCGGCCGTGGTGGGCTGTGGTGGGCTGTGGTCGGTTGTGGTGGGCTGGGACGGGCTGTGGTGGGCTGAGATGGGATGTGGTGGTCTGGGACAGGCTGTAATGGGCTGGGATGGGCTGTGGTGCACCTTGGTGGGCTGTGTTGGGCCCGGATGGGCCGTGGTGGGCCGTGGTGGGCTGGGACGGGCTGTGGTGGGCTGGGACGGGCCGTGGTTGGCTGGGACGGGCAGTGGTGGGCTGTGGTGTGATGGGACGGGCTGTGGTGGGCTGGGATCGGCTGGGATAGGCTGTGGTTGGTTATGGTGGGCTGGGAAGAGCTGTGGTGGTCTGGGACAAGCTGTGGTGGGCTGTGGTGGGCTGGGACGGGCTGTGGTGGGCTGGGACGGGCTGTAGTGGGCTGAGGCGGGCTGTGGTGGGCTTCATGGGCTGTGGTGGGCTGTGGTGGTCTGTGGTGGCCTGGGACGTGCTGTGGTGGGCTGGGACGGGCTGTGGTGGGCTGTGGTGGGTTCTGAAGGGCTGTGGTGGGCTGTGGTTGGTTGGGACACGCTGTGGTGGGTAGGGACGGGCTGTGGTGGGTTGGGATGGGCTGCGGTGGGCTGTGGTGGGCTGTGGTGGGCTGGGACGGGCTGTGGCGTGTTGTGACGGGTTGGCACGGGCTGGAACGGGCCGTGGTGGGCTGGGATGGGCTGCGGTGGGCTGTGGTGGGCTGTGGTGGGCTGGGACGGGCTGTGGTGGGTTGGGACGGGCTGGGACGGGCAGTGGTGGGCTGGGACGGGCAGTGGTGGGCTGGAACGGGCTGTGGTGGGCTGGGACGGGCTGTGGTGGGCTGGGACGGTCTGGTGTGGGCTGTGGTAAGCTGGGACGGGCTGTGGTGGGCTGTGGTGGGCTGTGGTAGGCTGTGGTGTGCTGGGACGGGCTTTGGAGAGTTGGGACGGGCTGGGACGGGCTGGGACGGGCAGTGGTGGGCTGGGACGGGGTGTGGTGGGCCGGGACGGGCCATGGTGGGCTGTGGTGCGCCTTGTTTAGCTGGGACGAGCTGTGGTGGGCCATGGCGGGCCGTGGTGGGCTGGGACGGGCCGTGGTTTGCCGTGGTGGGCTGAAACAGGCTGTGGTGACCGGTGGTGGGCTGTGGTGACCGGTGGTGGGCTGTGGTGACCTGTGGTGGGCTGGGACGGGTTGCGGTGGGCTGGGACGGGTTTCGGTGGGCTAGGACAGGCTGCGGTGGGCTGGGACGGGCTGTGGTGGGCTGGGACGGGCTGGGAAGGGCTGTGGTGGGTTGTGGTGGGCTGGGACGGGCTGTGACGGGCTGTGGTGGGCTGTGGTAAGCTGGGACGGGCTCAGGTGGGTTGGGGCAGGCTGTGGTGCGCTGTGGTTGGCTGGGACGGGCTGTGGTGGGCGGGGACGGGCTTTGGTGGGTTAGTGGTGGGCTGGGACGACCTCTTGTGGTCTGGGACGGGCTGTGGTGGGCTGTGGTGAGCTGGGACGGGCTCTGGTGGGTTGGCACGGGGCGTGGTGGGCTGTGGTGGGCTGGGACGGGCTCTGGTGGGCTGGGACGGGCTCTGGTGGTCTGGGACATACTGTGGTGGGCTGGGACGGGCTGGGACGGGCTGTGGTGCTCTGTGGTGGGCTGGGACGTGCCGTGGAGGACCGTGGTGGGCTTGGATGGGCCGTGGTGGGCTTGGATGGGCCGTGGTGGGCTGTGGTCTGCCGTGGTGGGCTGTGGTCGGCCGTGGTGGGCTGTGGTGGGCTGTGGTCGGTTGTGGTGGGCTGGGACGGGCTGTGGTGGGCTGAGATGGGATGTGGTGGTCTGGGACAGGCTGTAATGGGCTGGGATGGGCTGTGGTGCACCTTGGTGGGCTGTGTTGGGCCCGGATGGGCCGTGGTGGGCCGTGGTGGGCTGGGACGGGCTGTGGTGGGCTGGGACGGGCCGTGGTTGGCTGGGACGGGCAGTGGTGGGCTGTGGTGTGATGGGACGGGCTGTGGTGGGCTGGGATCGGCTGGGATAGGCTGTGGTTGGTTATGGTGGGCTGGGAAGAGCTGTGGTGGTCTGGGACAAGCTGTGGTGGGCTGTGGTGGGCTGGGACGGGCTGTGGTGGGCTGGGACGGGCTGTAGTGGGCTGAGGCGGGCTGTGGTGGGCTTCATGGGCTGTGGTGGGCTGTGGTGGTCTGTGGTGGCCTGGGACGTGCTGTGGTGGGCTGGGACGGGCTGTGGTGGGCTGTGGTGGGTTCTGAAGGGCTGTGGTGGGCTGTGGTTGGTTGGGACACGCTGTGGTGGGTAGGGACGGGCTGTGGTGGGTTGGGATGGGCTGCGGTGGGCTGTGGTGGGCTGTGGTGGGCTGGGACGGGCTGTGGCGTGTTGTGACGGGTTGGCACGGGCTGGAACGGGCCGTGGTGGGCTGGGATGGGCTGCGGTGGGCTGTGGTGGGCTGTGGTGGGCTGGGACGGGCTGTGGTGGGTTGGGACGGGCTGGGACGGGCAGTGGTGGGCTGGGACGGGCAGTGGTGGGCTGGAACGGGCTGTGGTGGGCTGGGACGGGCTGTGGTGGGCTGGGACGGTCTGGTGTGGGCTGTGGTAAGCTGGGACGGGCTGTGGTGGGCTGTGATGGGCTGTGGTAGGCTGTGGTGTGCTGGGACGGGCTTTGGAGAGTTGGGACGGGCTGGGACGGGCTGGGACGGGCAGTGGTGGGCTGGGACGGGGTGTGGTGGGCCGGGACGGGCCATGGTGGGCTGTGGTGCGCCTTGTTTAGCTGGGACGAGCTGTGGTGGGCCATGGCGGGCCGTGGTGGGCTGGGACGGGCCGTGGTTTGCCGTGGTGGGCTGAAACAGGCTGTGGTGACCGGTGGTGGGCTGTGGTGACCGGTGGTGGGCTGTGGTGACCTGTGGTGGGCTGGGACGGGTTGCGGTGGGCTGGGACGGGTTTCGGTGGGCTAGGACAGGCTGCGGTGGGCTGGGACGGGCTGCGGTGGGCTGGGATAAGCTGTGTTGGGCTGCGACGGGCTATGGTAGGCTGGGATGAGCTGTGGAGGGTTGGGACGGGCTGTGAAGGGTTGTGGAGGGCTGTGCTGGGCTTGGACAGGCTGTGGTGGGCTGAGATGGGCCGTGGTGGTCCGTGGTGGGCTGGGACGGGCCGTGGTGGTCTGGGACGGGCCGTGGTGGGCTGGGGTGGGCCGTGGTAGGCTGGGACGGGCCGTGGTGGTCTGGGACAGGCTGTGGTGGGCTGTGGTGGACTGGGAAGGGCCGTGGTGGGCCGTGGTGTGCTCTGGTGGGCCATGGTGGACCGTGGTTGGCCGTGGTGGGCCGGGACAGGCCGTGGTTAGCCGTGCTGGGCTGAAACAGGCTGGGACGGGAAGTGGTGGGCTGGGACGGGCCGTGGTGGGCTGGGGTGGGCCGTGGTGGGCTGGGACGGGCCGTGGTGGGCTGGGACAGGCTGTGGTGGGCTGTGGTGGACTGGGAAGGGCCGTGGTGGGCCGTGGTGTGCTCTGGTGGGCCATGGTGGACCGTGGTTGGCCGTGGTGGGCCGGGACAGGCCGTGGTTAGCCGTGCTGGGCTGAAACAGGCTGGGACGGGCTCTGGTGGGCTGGGACGGGATGTGGTGGGCTGGGACGGGCCGTGGTGGGCTGGGACGGGCCGTGGTGGGCTGAGACGGGCCGTGGTGGGCTGAGACGGGCCGTGGTGGGCTGGGACGGGCTGGTACTTGCTGTGGTGGGCTGTTACGGGCTGTGGTGTGCTGTGAGAGGCTGTGGTGGTCTGGGACGGGCTGTGGTGGGCTGGGACGGGCTGTGGTGGGCTGGGACGGGCTGTGGTGGGCTGGGACGGGCTGTGGTGGGCCGTAGTGGGCTCTGTTGGGCTTGGACGGGCTGTGGTGGTCTGTGACAAGCTCTTGTGGGCTGTGGTGGGCTGGGACGAGCTGTGGTGGGCTTGGTGGGCTCTGGTGGGCTGGGACGGACTGTCGTGGGCTGGGACGAGCTGTCGTGGGCTGGGACGGGCTGGGACGGGCCGTGGTGGGCTGGGACGGGCCGTGGTGGGCTGGGACGGGTTGGGATAGGCTGCGGTGGGCTGGGACGGGCTGTGGTGGGTTGTGGTGAGCTGAGACGGGCGTGGCGAAATTGGACGGGCTGTGGTGGGCTGTGGTGAACTGGGAAGGGCTCTGGTGGTCTGGAATGGGCTGTGGTGGGCTGGGACGGGCCGCGGCGGGCTGCGGTGGGCTGGGACGGGCTGTGGTGGGCTGGGACAGGCTCTGGTGGGCCGGGACAGACTCTGGTGCGCTGTGGTGGGCTGTGGTGGGCTATGGTGCGCTGTGGTGGGTTGTGGTGAGCTAGAACGGGTTGTGGTGGGCTGGGACGGGCTATAGTGGGCTGGGACGGGATTGTGGTGGGCTGGGACGGGCTCTGATGGTCTGCGGCGGCCGTGGTGGGCTGGGACGGGCTGTGGTGGGCTGGGACGGGCTGTGACGGGCTGTGGTGGGCTGTGGTAAGCTGGGACGGGCTCAGGTGGGTTGGGGCAGGCTGTGGTGCGCTGTGGTTGGCTGGGACGGGCTGTGGTGGGCGGGGACGGGCTTTGGTGGGTTAGTGGTGGGCTGGGACGACCTCTTGTGGTCTGGGACGGGCTGTGGTGGGCTGTGGTGAGCTGGGACGGGCTCTGGTGGGTTGGGGCAGGCTGTGGTGCGCTGTGGTGGGCTGGGACGGGCTGTGGTGGGCTGGGACGGGCTCTGGTGGTCTGGGACATACTGTGGTGGGCTGGGACGGGCTGGGACGGGCTGTGGTGCTCTGTGGTGGGCTGGGACGTGCCGTGGAGGACCGTGGTGGGCTTGGATGGGCCGTGGTGGGCTTGGATGGGCCGTGGTGGGCTGTGGTCTGCCGTGGTGGGCTGTGGTCGGCCGTGGTGGGCTGTGGTGGGCTGTGGTCGGTTGTGGTGGGCTGGGACGGGCTGTGGTGGGCTGAGATGGGATGTGGTGGTCTGGGACAGGCTGTAATGGGCTGGGATGGGCTGTGGTGCACCTTGGTGGGCTGTGTTGGGCCCGGATGGGCCGTGGTGGGCCGTGGTGGGCTGGGACGGGCTGTGGTGGGCTGGGACGGGCCGTGGTTGGCTGGGACGGGCAGTGGTGGGCTGTGGTGTGATGGGACGGGCTGTGGTGGGCTGGGATCGGCTGGGATAGGCTGTGGTTGGTTATGGTGGGCTGGGAAGAGCTGTGGTGGTCTGGGACAAGCTGTGGTGGGCTGTGGTGGGCTGGGACGGGCTGTGGTGGGCTGGGACGGGCTGTAGTGGGCTGAGGCGGGCTGTGGTGGGCTTCATGGGCTGTGGTGGGCTGTGGTGGTCTGTGGTGGCCTGGGACGTGCTGTGGTGGGCTGGGACGGGCTGTGGTGGGCTGTGGTGGGTTCTGAAGGGCTGTGGTGGGCTGTGGTGGGTTGGGAAACGCTGTGGTGGGTAGGGACGGGCTGTGGTGGGTTGGGATGGGCTGCGGTGGGCTGTGGTGGGCTGTGGTGGGCTGGGACGGGCTGTGGCGTGTTGTGACGGGTTGGCACGGGCTGGAACGGGCCGTGGTGGGCTGGGATGGGCTGCGGTGGGCTGTGGTGGGCTGGGACGGGCTGTGGTGGGTTGGGACGGGCTGGGACGGGCAGTGGTGGGCTGGGACGGGCAGTGGTGGGCTGGAACGGGCTGTGGTGGGCTGGGACGGGCTGTGGTGGGCTGGGACGGGCTGTGGTGGCCTGGGACGGGCCGTGGTGGGCTGGGACGGGCTGTGGTGGGCTGTGGTGGGCTGGGACGGGCTTTGGAGAGTTGGGACGGGCTGGGACGGGCTGGGACGGGCAGTGGTGGGCTGGGACGGGCTGTGGTGGGCCGGGACGGGCCATGGTGGGCTGTGGTGCGCCTTGTTTACCTGGGACGAGCTGTGGTGGGCCATGGCGGGCCGTGGTGGGCTGGGACGGGCCGTGGTTTGCCGTGGTGGGCTGAAACAGGCTGTGGTGACCGGTGGTGGGCTGTGGTGACCGGTGGTGGGCTGTGGTGACCGGTGGTGGGCTGTGGTGACCTGTGGTGGGCTGTGGTGGGCTGGGACGGGTTGCGGTGGGCTGGGACGGGTTTCGGTGGGCTGGGACGGGCTGCGGTGGGCTGGGATAAGCTGTGTTGGGCTGCGACGGGCTATGGTAGGCTGGGATGAGCTGTGGAGGGTTGGGACGGGCTGTGAAGGGTTGTGGAGGGCTGTGCTGGGCTTGGACAGGCTGTGGTGGGCTGAGATGGGCCGTGGTGGTCCGTGGTGGGCTGGGACGAGCCGTGCTGGGCTAGGACGGGCTGTGGTGAACTGTGGTGGGCTGTGATGGGCCGTGGTGGGCTGGGACGGGCCGTGGTGGTCTAGGACGGGCCGTGGTGGGCTGGGGTGGGCCGTGGTAGGCTGGGACGGGCCGTGGTGGGCTGGGACAGGCTGTGGTGGGCTGTGGTGGACTGGGAAGGGCCGTGGTGGGCTGTGGTGTGCTCTGGTGGGCCATGGTGGACCGTGGTTGGCCGTGGTGGGCCGGGACAGGCCGTGGTTAGCCGTGGTGGGCTGAAACAGGCTGGGACGGGATGTGGTGGGCTGGGACGGGCCGTGGTGGGCTGGGACGGGCTGTGGTGGGCTGTGGTGGGCTATGACGGGCTGTGGTCGTCTGGGACGGGTTGTGGTGAGCTGAGACGGGCCGTGGTGGGCTGAGACGGGCCGTGGTGGGCTGGGACGGGCTGGTACTTGCTGTGGTGGGCTGTTACGGGCTGTGATGTGCTGTGAGAGGCTGTGGTGGTCTGGGACGAGCTGGGACGGGCTGTGGTGGGCTGGGACGGGCTGTGGTGGGCCGTAGTGGGCTGTGGTGGGCTGGGACGGGCTGTGGTGGTCTGTGACAAGCTCTTGTAGGCTGTGGTGGGCTGGGACGAGCTGTGGTGGGCTCTGGTGGGCTCTGGTGGGCTGGGACGGGCTGTCGTGGGCTGGGACGGGCTGTCGTGGGCTGGGACGGGCTGTGGTGGCCTGGGACGGGCCGTGGTGGGCTGGGACGGGCTGTGGTGGGCTGTGGTGGGCTGGGACGGGCC